>NC_135814.1:12996520-13302105 GCF_964213995.1 Mustelus asterias
GATAATTTTATATGTTTCTATAAGATCCCCCCTCATTTAGAATTCTTCTAAATTCTAATGAGTCTAGTCCAGTCTACTCAGTTTCTCCTCATAAGCCAAGACTATGGCGAACTAGCATGCATAAATATGGGAACACATGTAATATAGAAGACTGGTGTAGTTATGCTTATGACAGATTAGATAGGGAGAAATTGTTTCCTCTGTTGAGGGAATCCAGTAAAATGGGCATTTGTTTTAAATTAGAGGGACATGGATCAAAGACAAGGTATGTGTTTTTTGATTTATTTCATTGGATGTGGGTGTCAGTGGCAAGCCCAGCAATTATTGCCCACCCCTCATTTCCCTTGAACCCAGCAGCTTGTCTAGGCTATTTCAGACAGCAGTTGAGAGTCAACCACATTGCTGTGGGTCTGGATTCACATAGGCCAGGTAAAGATGAGACCAGGTTGATGGCAAATTTCCTTCCCTAAAGGGGATTGGTGAACTCAATGGGATTTGTAGCAGCGTGCGACTTCTCGAGTAAAGTAGAATCATTGGAAGGGAACCCACTCATAGATCAGCTAGATAGTCAATATCTTTTCCCAAATGTAGGGGAGTCCAAAACTAGAGGACATAGGTTTAAGGTGAGAGGGAAGAGATACAAAAGGTCCAGAGGGTCCATTTTTTCACACAGAGGGTGGTGAGTGTCTGGAACAAGCTGCCAGAGGTAGTAATAGAGGCGGGTACAATTTTGTCTTTTAAAAAGCATTTAGACAGTTACATGGGTAAGATGGGTATAGAGGGATATGGGCCAAATTTGGGCAATTGGGATTCACTTAGGCATTTTTTAAAAAAAGGGCGGCATGGACAAGTTGGGCCAAAGGGCCTGTTTCCAAGCTGTAAACCTCTGACTCTGACTCTGACTCTATGGCTTGGGGCTGTCCAGGGAGGGGACGTCGGGGCTTGTCCAGTAAGGTCGGGGAGGCCAGCGATTGGGCTGGCCAGCAATCGGAAAGCTGGTAATGTGGGGCCAGTGCGCGTGTGCCGATCCGTCAGTGTGGACATTGGCGCATGCTCAATGCCCGCTCAGCGCTATGCTGCTGGCCTCTCGGGCGGGAATAGGCCCCACACACAGATTTTCAGAAAGAAGCTCGCCAGGGCACTCTGAAGTTCAGAGTGTGGGAGATTCAATCTGAAAATCACGCTGCAAAAACTAGCAGGAGTTACTCCCGTTTTCACGCAAGTTGGGGATTTAGAATTTTTCTGGGAGAATCCCAGCCATTATGTTTGTCTTCTGACTCATCCATATCCTAATTTTGAAAGTACACAACAGTGGCTGTGCAGTCAAGAGCTCTGGTGGAGAAGCTGAGGAAAAGAAAATTGATAAGGAAACAAATTAATTGAAGGATGTCTGACAAGCCAAATAAAGTGAATCCGGCCAAACCAAGACAAAGAAAGTGTATGCCAAGTTCTAGGTCAACAAGGATCAGATTCATACCTGACACAGCGAGCAACAAACCTGGCTCCATGCCAGATTGCCTGGAATGAAAGCTATCTGCCCCAATTAAAAGGTATTCCATGGCTCTGTTTCAACACAGCTGATGGACAAAAGAAGATTTGATGCAAATAGATTTTAGCAATTGGAAACTGGCTTGTTCGTCTGTTTAATTGGAACAGGTGGTGATCACTGCAAGCAAATGGCATAATATTTATGACACACATTCGGACATCTCTCCTTATGTTATTCACAGTGAATCGCTGTTAGAGGAGTGGGGATGGTCATAAGACCAGGACTGTCATGCCAAGCATCAAGGAGACGCTACCTTGCATTGGGGTAACGTTAGCCCTGCCGGTCGGAATGGGTGTAGGCTTACAATTTAGTAATAATGAACCTCCTAGGTCTTTTTCCAAATAGTTGATCATTCAGATGCATAGGTTGCCACAGACCAAAATGTCAAGTCGATATTGGGGAGACTAATTCCACAGCTCCACCGGTGGCAGGAATACTGAATAGCAGTTCAGGGGGGGCGACGGCCGAGTGGTATTATCGCTGGACTATTAATCCAGAAACTGAGCTAATGTTCTGGGGACCCGGATTCAAATCCCGCCACGGCAATTTGTGGGATTTGAATTAAGTAAAAAACATCTGGAATTAAGAACCTACTGATGACCATAGAACCATTGTCAATTGTCGGAAAAACCCATCTGGCTCATTAATGTCCTTTAGGGAAGGAAATCTGCTGTCCTTACCTTGTCTGGCCCAAATGTGACTCCAGACCCATAGCAATGTGGCTGACTCTTAACTGCCCTCTGAAATAGCCAAGGAGCAATTAGGGATGGGCAACAAATGCTTTCCCAGCCAGTGACAGCCACATCCCATGAATGAATGAAAAAAATACGAATGAGTTGTTATTATATTCCACATTAAAGTCATGGGTGTTACTGTTGCAGTTTAGACATTGCCTTTCTAGGTTTCCTATTGCTAAATTACACAATTACTAAATTGTGACAAGAGGAAATAACAAACAGCAATGACAAACAGGATGCTTCAACATGTTTGAAGCGGCACAGTGGCATAGTGGTTAGCACTGCTGCCTTAAAGCTCCAGGGAACTGGGTTCAATTCCGGCCTTGGATGACTGTCTGCACATTCTCCCCATCTCTGTCTGGGTTTCCTCCGGGTGCTCCAGTTTCCTTCGACAGTCAAAAGATGTACAGGTTAGGTGGATTGGCCATGCTAAATTGGCCCTTAGTTTATCAAGATTGTAGGTTAGATGGGTTGGATATATTAATGTGTAGGGTTATGGGATAGGGCAGGGAGAGGGTCTGGGTAAGACTCTGTCTGTGAATCAGTCAGAGTCGGTGCAGACTCAATGGGCCAAAGGGCCTCCTTCTGCATTATAGGGATTCAATGTTTTATTTATTATATCTACATTTATATATATACATATATATGCATATCTTATACATAGTGTTATAATTCAGGTCTGAAACTCCAAGGTGTTTTATGAATCCGCCTGGATCATAGGTTTTGCATTTTAAATTTGGCTAGGGTGAGCATGAGATGTCTCACTTCAAGTATGAATCAAACAACCCATTAGGGAGCTTTTATCAAACAAAGTTTATTGAAGAATACAGTTAACACTTAGAAAGAAAATTAGCAATAACTTTTACCAGTTGCAAACAAGAAAAAAAAAACCATGATATTGTATAAACCTTAACAACTCAATGTACTGTTCCAACCAAACAAGCATTCTTACAAACATACAACCCGTCATAGGTTTAGCATAGAAAATAAGTATGCTCGCATGATGCCGCATCATACAGCTTTCTAACTCCCTCTGTGGTTTATTCCTTTGGATGGTGAGTTGAAAAAACTGAGGCCTTCCGACCCTGGAACTTTCAACACATTTCAAAAGACAGAGGCACTCCTTGCCTCTCGTTACTTGCTACCCAGCCACCAAGAGTCAAACCTCCAACACCAGGGAGAGAGAGACAGAAACACTGTTTTCAGTCTGGATTCCAAACAGCTTCGAACTAGCCAAAACTGAAAGTAACTCTGGATTTCCCTATAAAGGAATCACCTGACCTTGACCTGTCAATCTGTCACAAACCAGACAATTCAAAAGGGTCATAAACTCCAGGACATTGCATTAGGCCCAAATTAAAAATAGATATTGCTACAATTATCCTGCTACAGCAACCATAAAAGATACCGGTACAGACTGTATGGCAACAAGCACAAACACACCAGGCCCACTTAAAAGAACTGCAGAGAAACATGATTAAAATGCATTTATTAAAGCCACAGTAGTGTCACAATAGTGACTTGTAAAGAGTTTGATTTGGAGTGTGTTGTGTGGATGTGAGATGTGGATCTTATGGAAGGCAGAGACGAACATGCTAAAACAGCTTTGTACTGTGGATTTGGTGATCATTGGAAAGGATCTACCGAACAGAAGTAAGAAATAATGAACTGCTGTGGAAAGTGAACGAGGAAAGGAATTTGTTGAATATCATAGAACCATAGAATCCTGCAATGCAGAAGGAGGCCATTTGACCATCGAGTCTGCACCGACCACAATACCACCCAGGCCTATCCCCATAACCTCATGCATTTATCATAGAATCCCTACAGTGCAGAAAGAGACCATTCAGCCCATCAAATCTACACCAACCACATCCCACCCAAGCCCTATCTCTTTAACCCCATGCATTTACCCTTGCTAGTCCCCCTGACACTAAGGGGCAATTTAGCATGGCCAATCCACCTAACCCGCAAATCTTTGGAGGAAATCAGAGCACACGGAGGAAATCCACACAGACATGGGGAGAATGTGACATGATGTGGAGATGCCGGTATTGGACTGGGGTAAACACAGTAAGAAGTTTAACAACACCAGGTTAAAGTCCAACAGGTTTATTTGGTAGCAAAAGCATTGTGTGGCTTTTGCTGCCAAAGAAACCTGTTGGACTTTAACCTGGTGTTGTTAAACTTCTTACTGAGAATGTGACAGACAGTGACCCAAGTCGGGAATCGAACCCGGTTCCCTGGCGCTGTGAGGCAGCAGTGCTAACCACTGTGCCACTGTGCCGCCCTCAATACATTTACGAAAAGGCAGCAAAACTGGCTGGACACATCTCAAGGGGAAAGGTTCTGGTAAAAAACATTATGGAGGGAAGAAAAACATTTTCAAGGGAAAAAGAGGACGAGGGAGCAGGAGAACATTAACGTCGGGTCTTGATAATTGAAGGAAGTTATTGGCAAATGAAAAGGAATGGCTTAGGAAGGAGAGACACGGGAAGAGGCAAGGACCTGCCTTTTGGAAGAACACACAATGATGATGTATTGAACAGGAATATACATATTCATGTTGAACATATACATATTCCTATTGAACAGGAATATACATGGGCGGCATGGTAGCACAATGGTTAGCACTGCTGCTTCACAGCTCCAGGTACCTGGGTTCGGTTCCCGGCTTGGGTCACTGTCTGTGTGGAGTTTGCACATTCTCCTCGTGTCTGCGTGGGTTTCCTCTGGGTTCTCCGGTTTCCTCCCACAGTCCAAAGATGTGCGGGTTAGGTTGATTGGCCATGCTAAAAATTGCCCTTAGTGTCCTGAGATGCGTAGGTTAGAGGGATTAATGGGTGGATATGGGGGTAGGGCCTGGGTGGGACTGTGGTCGGTGCAGACTCGATGGGCCAAATGGCCTCTTTCTGTACTGTAGGGATTCTATGATATTGTCCTCATGTACTGTTTTCCCATTGACAGTCTGGTCTGGTCTCTATTCTGGCCTCAAAAGCATTTAAGAGTATTTTTCTCTTCATTAACACTTGCAAAATCTAGGGCTGGGATTTTGCCAGGTGCCTAAACCATAAAATGTTTACTCCTTAGTGCACAATTAGTGTGCTTGTTGATTGATACAGTATATTATTTTATGTTCTTTTTTGTAGTCAGCAATAAATAAAGCACAATCGCAGGTAATGCTGACCACGGTGTTTTTTGGCTGGAACAGCTGATAATTCAAAACAGAATTTCTGAATAAATGTCATCATTTAAATGAAATAAAGCTTTGAAAATTCGTTTTCTAGTTTCCGTTGGAGGGATTTCAGAGCAGCGAAGTAATTCTCCCACTTTATGGATGAGGGGATTTACTTTTCTACGTTTCAACTCCCAGTGATGCACACATTGTGTCCTGGGAAATTCTGGATACTGCACAAGCTGAGAAGTGTGCTGGGAAATTATCTCCAACTGTTGAGAGGTAAAATATCCACCTGAGGCCCAGGCTTTTAAGTCAGGTTTTAAAGGGGTAAGAACAATATATTTATTGAAGGCACAAAGGAAAATGCAGTTTGACCAATTTCAAATCCTTCTTCAATATGTAACTTTCTGTGTTTTTAATTTTGGTAAAAACCTGACATTTTAACATTTAGTGATTTAACAAGTTTGTTATGTTATTTATTAGTGTCACAAGTAGGCTTACATTAACACTGCATTGAAGTTACTGTGAAAATCCTCTCATTGCTACACTTCGGCTCCTGTTCGTGTACAGTGAAGGAGAATTTACCAAGGCCAATGCATGTAACCAGCACATCTTTCTGAATGTGGGAGGAAACTGGAGCAACTGGAGGAAACTCATGCCAACACGGGGAGAACGTGCAGATTCCGCATAGACAGTGACCCAAACCGGGAATTGAACCCGGGTCCTTGGCGCTGTGAGGCAGCAGTGCCAACCACTGTGCCACCATGCCAACCATCATGGTTCTTCATCATAGCAGCATAAGGATATATTTAGACTAGCTTTTCTAATTATATACTGTTTACATTTTGAAATCCATTTTACCTGTAACATAGTTCTAAGTTTCAGAGCAGTGTATCTGTTGGGGGAGGGGCGGGAGGGGTGGGGGGGGGGGGGTGGGTGGTGGGGAGGTGGGGAATGCTGTTAAGGCCCAGGTTAGAAACTCCCAAGGTATTTTATGAAGTTCGCCTAGGCCCTAACTTTTGCATTTAATTTTCACTCCAGGTATGATTCAATTGAAAACTTTTATAAAAACAAACTTTATTTTAGGACACAGTTTAACCAAAAAAAAGCACAACGTTTACCAATTTAAACATTGCAACTTATATTTCTTAACAGCTAGCTATCGCTGTAGTTCCAATGTAAGCAGTACCCCATAGACATAAATACCTTCTTCAGAACCAGTTAGCACTAAAGTCAAAAATGCTCACGTGGTTGTTAGATTTTCCAGCCCTTTAACACCTCCAAACAGGGATTCAGACAGACACCTGTCTTCACCCCATCATATGCCTATACCTGTCAATCACCATTATCAAGCCCCACTCTGCAAAACCCCAGGGAAACACCAAAAACAGCAGAAAGCATTAGTTCAGGTTAAAACAAATACTCTTGCAATTAGCAGCAAGTTTAAGAGCCATGGGGTTATGCTGCAACTGTACAGGACCTTGGTGAGACCACATTTGGAATATTGTGTGCAGTTCTGGTCACCTCACTATAAGAAGGATTTGGAAGCATTGGAGAGAGTGCAAAGGAGATTTACCAGGATGCTGCCTGGTTTGGAGGGTAGGTCTTATGAGGAAAGGTTGAGGGAGCTAGGGCTTTTCTTTTCAGAGCGGAGGAGGTTGAGAGGCAACTTAATAGAGGTTTACAAGATGATGAGGGGGATAGATAGAGTGAACGTTCAGAGACTATTTCCTCGGGTGGATGTAGCTGTTACTAGGGGGCATAACTATAAGGTTCATAGTGAGAGATATAGGAGGGGTGTCCGAGGTAGGTTCTTTACTCAGAGAGTGGTTGGGGTGTGGAATGGACTGCCTGCTGTGATAGTGGAGTCGGACACTTTAGGAACTTTCAAGCAGTTATTGGATAGGCACATGGAGCACCCCAGAATGATCGGGAGTGTGATAGCTTGATCTTGCTTTCGGACAAAGCTCGGCACAACATCGAGGGCCGAAGGGCCTGTACTGTGCTGTACTGTTCTATGTTCTAACATATTGACTATCTCACTAGTCACTTCCTTTAAGACCCTGGGATGGAGTATGGTTTATTCATACATTCAAACCCAGGGGTGGTTGTCACAACTGCATATATACACTCAGAGGGAGGCAGTGGTGTGGTGGTATTGTCTCTCAGGGGAAGGCAGTGGTGAAATGATATGGTCACTGGACACGGAATCCAGAGACCCAGGGAAATGCTCTGGGACCCGAATTTGAATCCCACCATGATAGATGGTAAAATTTGAATTGAATAAAAACCAGGAATTAAAAGTCTAATGACAACTGTGAACCTATTAATGATCTGGATGAGGGTATAGTTGGGTGGATTAGCAAATTTGCTGATGACACCAAAGTCGGTGGTGTGGTAGACAGTGAGGAAGGGTGTCGTAGTTTGCAGGAAGACTTAGACAGGTTGCAAAGTTGGGCCGAGAGGTGGCGGATGGAGTTTAATGCGGAGAAGTGTGAGGTAATTCACTTTGGTAGGAATAACAGATGTGTTGAGTATAGGGCTAACGGGAGGACTTTGAATAGTGTGGAGGAGCAGAGGGATCTAGGTGTATGTGTGCATAGATCCCTGAAAGTTGGGAATCAAGTAGATAAGGTTGTTAAGAAGGCATATGGTGTCTTGGCGTTTATTGGTAGGGGGATTGAATTTAGGAGTCGTAGCGTTATGTTGCAACTGTACACAACTCTGGTGCGGCCGCACTTGGAGTACTGTGTGCAGTTCTGGTCCCCACATTACAGGAAGGATGTGGAGGCTTTGGAGAGGGTGCAGAGGAGGTTTACCAGGATGTTGCCTGGTATGGAGGGGAGATCCTATGAGGAGAGGCTGAGGGATTTGGGATTGTTTTCGCTGGAAAGGCGGCGGCTAAGAGGGGATCTTATTGAAACATATAAGATGATTAGAGGTTTAGATAGGGTGGATAGTGATAGCCTTTTTCCTCTGATGGAGAAATCCAGCACGAGGGGGCATGGCTTTAAATTGAGGGGGGGTAGTTATAGAACCGATGTCAGGGGTAGGTTCTTTACCCAGAGGGTGGTGAGGGATTGGAATGCCCTGCCAGCATCAGTAGTAAATGCGCCTAGTTTGGGGGCGTTTAAGAGATCCGTAGATAGGTTCATGGATGAAAAGAAATTGGTTTAGGTTGGAGGGTCACAGTTTTTTTTTTAACTGGTCGGTGCAACATCGTGGGCCGAAGGGCCTGTTCTGCGCTGTAATGTTCTATGTTCTATGTTCTATTGTCATAAAGACCCATCTGGTTCAGTACTGTCCTTTGGGGAAGAAAATCTGCCATCCTTACTTGGTCTGGCCTACTTTTGAATCCAGATCCACAGCAATGTGGTTAACTCTTAAATGCCCCCATCAAGGGCAATTAGGGATAGGTAATAAATGCTGACCCAGCCAGTGATGTCCCCATCACATGAATCATAGAATCACTACAATGCAGAAGGAGGCTATTCGACCAATCGAGCCTGCACCAGTGACAAACCCACCCAAGCCCTATCCCCGTAACGCCACGTATTTACCCTGCCAGTCCCCCCGACACTAAGTGGAAATTTAGCATGGGCAATCAACCTAAGCCGCACATCTGTGGATTGTGGGAGGAAACCTGAGTTTCCGGAGAAAACCCACACAGGCATGGGGAGAATGTGCAGACTCCGCACAGACAGTGACCCGAGCTGGGAATCGAACCCGGGTCCCTAGCGCTGTGAGGCAGCAGTGTTAACTACTGTGTTACTGTGGCAGTCATGAATAGTGAAAAAACACACAAGAAGCAAATAGGAAAGAAAAGGGTTTCACAACTCAAAATAACCTAAATCAAAAAAAAATCTGCAAAGATACGGATATTAATCCATATGAATGTGCTACACTGTCTCCTTCATCTGTATTTATCTAGTTTATTGTCCAACAAATGGACCTATCCAACAAAGTTTTTTAAAGTTTCAAGTCAAAAGTTTATTTATTAGTCATAAGTGGGCTTACATTAACACTGCAATTAAGTTACTGTGAAAATTCCCTTGTCGCTACACTCCGGCGCCTGTTCGGGTACATTGAGGGAGAATTTAGCATGGTCAATGCACCTAACCAGCACGTCTTTCAGACTGTGGGAGGAAACTGGAGCACCGGAGGAAACCCACACAGACATGGGGAGAAAGTGCAAACACCTCTTTCAGAAAGGATGAAGGTGTGTGGCTGTGAGGTAATTGACTGACATTAAGTTTATCAATTAGTGTCACAAGTAGGCTTACATTAACACTGCAATGAAGTTACAGTGAAAGTCCTTTGGTCGCCCCACTCCCCGAGTCACCACACTGGATTCACTGCGGGAGAATTTAGCATGGCCAATGCACCTAATCACCAAGTCTTTGGATGAACAGGCACCCATCATTTTAAAGTGGTTGTACCTTCAGTGTTAAAACAGTTAAAACCCATATGCAAACATCGACTGGACAATCTAGCTCAGGTACTTTTTCCTGTCAAATTACAGTGCATTGATCGATGTCGCCCTCCATGGTTTAATTTTTTTTAAAATTTCTGTGCCAGAGACATGGGGGAAGAGATAAGGAGTGGGATTAATTAGGTAGCTCTTGTCACGGGCAATAATGGCTTGCGTGGCCTCATTCTATACTCAGTGATGATGAAGTTAAAGTTAAAGTTTACTTATTAGTCACAAGTAGGCTTAAACGAACACTGCAATGAAGTTACTGTGAAATTCCCCTAGTCGCCACATTCCACTGCCCCAGTGAGTTATATTGATAAGTAG
Source organism: Mustelus asterias (assembly GCF_964213995.1). Classification (NCBI taxonomy): domain Eukaryota; kingdom Metazoa; phylum Chordata; class Chondrichthyes; order Carcharhiniformes; family Triakidae; genus Mustelus; species Mustelus asterias. The sequence continues at coordinate 13,006,783 of NC_135814.1, forward strand.
TAATGTAAAGTTCCAAAGGGACTTGCTATTTTCTTGGAGTTTGCAGTGGACTGAGGAACAGGATGTGATCAAATTCCACAGTGTGTGGAACCTGCCTGATGTAATGGCCTTTTCAGCTCTGTACATTCCTATGTCCTTATTTTGTTGCAATGGTATCGCTGTCAGTAATTTAAATCCTTATACAATATAACATTTATATGACCCATCCCAAGAGTTATTTAAGAACTCATTGATGGCATTGGATTATACAGTGCACACACCTCTTACTAACTCATGAGATCAGAGCAGACACATTAAGACTCAACGGGACAGTGACCTCGATTCAGCTCATGACAGGCTCAGTTTTCTGGCTATTATCACAATGATGTGGAGGTGCCGGCGTTGGACTGGGTAAGCACAGTAAGAAGTCTCACAACACCAGGTTAAAGTCCAACAGCTTTATTTAGTAGCACGAGCTTTCGGAGTGTTGCTCCTTCTTCAGGTGAGTGAAGAAGGAACGAGACTCCGAAAGCTTGTGCTACCAAATAAACCCATTGGACTTTAACCTGGTGTTGTGAGACTTCTTACTATTATCACAATCACATTCCTGCTTTGAGCACGGGACAAGGTCTGGTGCTGTGACTCACAATTGGAAGGGCGCATTTGGAAATGGTGACATGTTAACAAAATGCAGCAATATAAATACTGTGGCTACCAAAGCAGGCTGAAGTCACTGGATATTCTGCAGCAAATGTCTCACCTCCCAATGCCCCAAAACCCCTCAAGATGTGAACCATGTTTCTGTACTTGATATTGACGACCAAGCAAAATACTGTCATTCTGCGTAAATGACTTTTTAGAGATAGTATCAATTTATAAATTTCAACTAAATCAAAAATCAGTTTACTTTTCCCTAAAGATAAAGTAATGTTTATTTATTAGTCAAAAATAGGCTTACATTAAGTTACTGTGAAAATCCCCCAGTCGCCACATTCCGGCGCCTGTTCGGGTACACTGAGGGAGAATTTAGCATGGCCAATGCACCCTAACCAGCACATCTTTTGGACTGTGGGAGGAAACTGGAGCATCTGGAGGAAACCCACATAGACACGGGTAGAACATGCAGACTCCGCACAAACTGTGACCCAAGCCAGGAATCGAACCCGGGTCCCTGGCGCTGTGAGGCAGCAGCGCTAACCACTGTGCCACCATGCGCTCTGATTGTAATCCAAGAATTCTTAAATGCTGCTCATCAGGTATTCCCCTCCTGCCTTCCATTTTCCTGGTAACTCTCCCTATAAGCTGTATATCTCTCTGAAAGTGTGGGTTCTAAACTGTAGCTGCAGACTCCAGATGTGGGCGTACCAGCTGCTTATAGAGTTTGAGAGAAACACTGACATCCCCACTTGAAAAGGATGCATTCAGCGCCCACTGTACTGCCTAAGCCCCATGATTCGTAAACTTCAGATCACTTGGAACAGTCGCACTTATTCCTTTTCAATCATTGAATGTGCTAAAGGCTGCCCATCAATGTGGTACTGCGAGTAAAGATTATTGTGGCCAAAATGGAGAACTGAACACTTTGCCAAATTAAAGATAATCGCCACTCCTTAAACCACTGCACCATAGTAGAGAATTCACTCTGGAGAGGTGAGTTCAAGAACTCTGGATTATTTTTCTTAACTTCCAAATAAATGTTAATGTCATCCGTGTATTCCAAAATGTGCTATGCTGAATCTGGCCATCACTGTGACTAGTATAAATAAAAAGGGCCCTAAGACACTTCCCTGAGGGACACCTATGTGCTAGATTTGATAATCATCGATTCCTCACAGTCCAACGATACTGATTTTATCCACTGGTAAAATCCCCAGTGCAAATAACTTATTGAATGGGGGTGGAATGGTGGCACAGCGGTTAACATCGCTGCCTCAAAGCGCCAGGGACTCGGGTTCAATTCTGGCCTTAGGTCACTGTCTGCGGAGTTTGCATGTTCTCCCCGTGTCTGCGTGGGTTTCCTCCGGGTGCTCCAGTTTTCTCCCAACGTCCGAAATACAAGCAGATTGGGTGGATTGACCATGTTAAATTGCCCCTTTGTGTCAGGGGGATTAGCTGGGGTAAATATGGGGATAGGGCCTGGGTGGGATGCTCTGTCCAAGAGTTGGTGCAAACTCGATGGGCCAAGTGGCCTCCTTCTGCACTGTAGGAATTCTATGTTTCAACAACCACATATGTGGCATTGAATTTAAGGCTTTTGAAAAATCCAAATAAATTGGATCACACCATTGGCTTCTGTCAACTATAACAGCCACATCTTCTCATAATTCAATCAACTGTGAGGTATACAAACCCTCAGGGATGAAGCCAAACTGGTTACCCCTAATGAGACCACACTCCTTCTAAAAAAGTCCAGATGGACTCCACAACACAAGATTCCATTGATTTTCCAATCTGGCAAGTCAAACTGACCGGCTGATAATTCTCAGTGTCCTTTCTGCTCCTTTCTTAAAAAAAATAGATGCAAGAGTGGTTTTCCACTTTATTTTAGGTGTTTCTCCATTTTCTAAACAGCATTTAAAGAGCAGACAAATATCCAATCTAAGCATACAGACATAAAAGGGGAGAACTGCAGCAACAAATGAAAAATAGAAATGCTGGCAGTCTTAAATGAACCAAGAAAATGTGCAATTAAACAGGTCGCTGTTTCAAAGACAGTCCAGCATGACATATGGGACACTTTATACAAATGTTTTAGCTGTTGACTTTTCTCAATTTGCTTTTCTTTTTAATCCTTAAGTGCTTGTGATGTCAAGGAGGAGATTGCATTCAGATGGATAGCCTTCCGTATTCGAAGAGCACTATAAATCTTCTCCTGCCTCTTCAGACCTCCAGCTCCTTCTCATCTCTGGAAAATCTGATGATGACTATTTCTTACCTTTGATGCCTTTCCTCTTAACCCTTCCTCTACTGACTTGTTTGACTTCCCTATTTCCTCTGTCCTCCAATGGAATTCCCTTATCTCGTCCTTTGCTTAAAGCTGCCTTCAGGCAGTTCAATTTCCCCTTTCATGCCAAACACTTCGGTTCCTCAGACCAGTTCTCAATCTTCTGTAAAACGTAAGTTCAACAAAGGCCATATCTGGCGAAGCTCCCCCAGCATCTGCCGTGCTGCAGGATGGGATGTAAGAAAAATGATAGTCATCTGAACGATAATCCTTTGCTCATCTCTATACATCTCTCTCAATCGTAACCCATCTTTATTTCGTTACTATTGCTATGAACAATGCTCCTCGGAAACTTTTACCGTTCCTTCTCTGCTTCAATCCACCATGCCTCAAATTCACTTTGCAATTCACGCTTTTGCAGCAACTCAAAAGCCATGAAACATTTTACACATTTTCCTTTAATCTACAGTTTTTAGAATGCCCAGGGTTTATGTCACCTGATTTCATGGCATTCTGTAAAATGGACTTTGGCTCTCTATCTCCCTTATTTAACAGGTATACAAAACTTGCCGCGAACATTGCGAGAGGCGAGAAACTGGGCACGAGCCCAATCTTAAAATTAAGTTAAAGTTAAAGTTTATTTATTAGTCACAAGTAAAGCTTTTCATTAACACTGCAGTGAAGTTACTGTGAAATTCCCCTAGTCGCCACAATCCGGCGCCTGTTCGGGTCAATGCACCTAACCAGCACGTCTTTCAGAATGTGGGAGGAAACTGGAGCACCTGGAGGAAACCCACGCAGACACGGGGAGAATGTGCAAACTCCACACAGACAGTGACCCAAGCCGGGAATCGAACCCAGGTCCCTGACGCTGTGAGGCAGCAGTGCTAACCAGTGTGCCACTGTGCCGCCCAATCTTTTGCCTCTCGCACAATCTTACTGGCTTGTCACGCTGAACAAGTGGTGTGACAAGCTGGAAAGGTCATTCCTCTGTCTATTTTTACAGCCGTATATTCCAAAATCCTTTTGAAAGATACTGATGTGGGAGCTCGGTGGGAGGGTGGGCATGGGGGGGAGTGATGGTGGTACTCTGGGTCGGGGGATTGGCCGGGGGAGAGGGGGCGGAAATCAGGGCAGCGATCAACTAAGGTGGCGGTTCAGGAGCAAGTGGTGGGGGATGGGGTAATGTCCTGGAGCAAGGGGGGGGAGTGACAGATCTCTCAGTGCACTGTGTACACTTGTCGATCATGCACTGGGAGATCGGGGTGCCTACTCAATGGGGCCCTTTCAGCTCAGTAGCCGGCTTCCCAGTGAGAATAGGCTCCGCCCACTCCTCCTACTGGCGAGAATCACATTTTATCTTCTTTTTCTGAGTGCCGCACGATTGCGTCTGGGAGCTCGGCCAAAAATGGACACGATTTTCCTCCTGCTTTCATGCGCGTTCAGCGCTGAAAGTCATTTTTGTAACATCGCTCCCCAGAGTGCATAAATTGCAACGTGGATACTGGTAGATACGGCCAGAGTTTGCAGGCATTGTAAAACTGCATGAACCACTGCATACAAACATACAGCCGCAGGGGACTGAGGGAGCGGAATCCCTTCTGATTGCAGTAAAACTCCAAGTTCACATGCGGTGCCCGCAAAATGACTGACATGGCACCCTGCCAATGGTGGAGAATCCCGCAATCTTAGCAGAGACATGTGTTGGCTTCCATTGATTCTCTCTAATAGGAGAGAATTAAATGTATTGAGTTCACTCCACATTGGCCCTGATTTTACCGGCACACAGAGACTCACAGAACAGCATTCTCCGCTGGCCTCGGTCATGATCTTACGGGCTTTGGGCGGGCGTGCCGGTAAAAATCCGGCCATAGAATCTCAGTGACCTCCTTCATGCAACAGTGGGCAGTCAACCGGGAGATGTCACAAATATCATGTGGTCTAGTCGATATGGGACCAGAGACGTTGGTGAATATAGTTACACTCCCGCCCACTGAAAATGTCACCCTTGATCCACAGGTGAATGTCTGTTATGCTGGGAGCAGTCATGATACTTTCATCCTGACGCAATCCATTGTACCTTCCCAGCCACCACACAATAAATGTGGCAGCGGCATGCATGCTTTTGTTATTTTCTTGCCTCCATCGGCATTTCCCTTGGGCTTAGAAGACAAACTCTTCCATCACTCAATCTCTCCTGTCTCCCACCCAATCCACAGACCTTCCTTTTTGGTCCTTGTTCCACCCACCCCTTTCCCAAATCCTTTTGCAACTCTGGCTTCTCCCAGATTGGAGAAGAGGGCACAAACCTGAAATATTAACTCTCCTTCCTCTCTCCGCAGATGCTGCCTGACCTGCCGCGTATTTCCAGTATTTTCTGTCTTTACTTTATAACGACCCAACTGGACGATAAGGGCTATTCCAGCCTGAGTTTCCTCTGCAGCATCCAGGCATTGGGGTGACTTCTACGTGTGCTGCAATGGAAGCCAAGACATCAGCCATCTAAGGCTGCATCATGCTTGGGTGTGGAGGTGCCCTGGAGAAGGAGACCACCTCTTCCATGTTGGAAAGGAAAGGCCTCGACTGGAAAGAAGCGTGTAAGCAAGTGTTTTAGATCTGAGGATGCCATCATCTTTGATTGTTTTAGCACTATCACTGGACCTGCTAGCTATTCACAGCTCCCTCTTGTTATTCATCACCTTGTCCTGCATCTGTTTCTTTTTATTCATTTATGGGACATGGGCATCGCTGGCTGGACCAGCATTTATTGTCCATCCCTAACTGCTCTTCAACTGAGTGGCTTGCCAGGCTATTTCAGATGACAGTTGAGAGTCAGCCACATTGCTGTGGCTCTGGAGCCACATGTAGGCCAGACCAAGGATGGCAGATTTCCTTCCCCAAAGGACATTAGTGAACCAGATGGGTTTTTCTGACAATCGACAATGGTTTCATGGTCATCAGTAGATTCTTACTTCCAGATTTTTAAAAAATTGAATTTGAATTCTATCATCTGCTGTGGCGGGATTCGAACCCAGGTCCCCAGAACATTAGTTTCTGGATTAATAACCTAGCGATAACACCATGAGGCCATCGCCTCCACACACCATCAGTGAGTGCAACTGTGAGTGTGGTCCAATGTGTTTGGGAGATGTGGCTGTGATTGTTAAATACCTGGCAGAGGACGCAAACAGTGAGATGTGGGAATGAAACTTAGAGTGCGAGAGTTTAAAGTAAAGCACTTGAATGTCATACAAGAATTATGATGGATAGAGATTCTTGATAGATGAGTGATGGGGGTGCGGTATATTGATCAATGTCTGAGCTAGTTGGTGGAATGTGACATTCAAAAATCTATTGGCTGACCCCTTGACTGTTTGTGCAAATTTATTAAACCTTTGCAGCCCTCAAGCTTGATCCTTGGGGCTAGACTCCTGGGCATTGAACCTCCATGGACATCTGCTCCCCCTGCCGTCCCACTTTGTCTGGAAGACCTCCCATTTCCCCTGTGAATAAAGGACCTCTCCACCTCCTCCATCAACGCCTTCAGTGCGATGTCAGAGGGTCTGGGCTGGGAGCATGCTCTGGGCCCTGTTACACCATAATTCAGTGTCGTCCTTGCTCACACTCTCTCCTGCAGCCAGAATACAGATTCCCTCTAGAAGGAGGCAATGGCCTGGTGGTATTATTGTTTGACTATTAATCCAGAAACTCAGCCAGTGTTCTGAGGACCAGAGTTCGATTCCCGCCATGTCAGGTGGTGGAATGTGAATTCAAATAAAAAAATCTGGATTTAAGAATCTACTGATAACCATTGCCTATTGTTGTAAAAACCTATCTGGTTCACTAATGTCATTTAGGGAAGGAAATCTGTTGTCCTTATCTGCTCTAACCTACGTGTGACTCCAGAGCCATTGCAGTGTGGTTGACTCTCTACTGTTCTCCGAGGGCAATTAGATTTGGGCAATAAATGCTGGCCAGCCAGCGACGCCCATGTCCCACGAATGAATAAAAAAACAAGGCTGGTTTCAAGCAGTGCAGGAGAGCTTCAATCCCACCATTGCATAACTCTGGGCACCCCGCTGTTGTGTTTAGTGCCGGCTCCACAGATATTATGCAATTCAGCAGACAGCATGTAATTTGTGTTCTACCTGCATCATAAGCAATGGGTGTAGGTTAATACACACTGCGATGCTGCACCAGTTATCAGAACCTATTGAATTTTGCATCTGTGCTGATTGGGATGAATACCCTATCCTCATGTTCTTAGATTAGCCGCCAACATCTTCTGTTGTGTCACCTCCTGGTGCCTTGCACTGAATATAATTACCTGTTGAACAACTGTCGTCACAACTACGATCAGTTGAATCAACACGGACTTGTGATCGAGAATAGTGCCTGCACCATTTAATTAGCTACTGGGAAAGCCCTGATAAAATATTTAAAAGCCTATCAATATTTAATTTGATTTCACTTGATTTATTATTGTCACGTATCAGCAGAACATAGAACATAGAACAGTACAGCACAGAACAGGCCCTTCGGCCCACGATGTTGTGCCGAGCTTTATCTGAAACCAAGATCAAGCTATCCCACTCCCTATCATCCTGGTGTGCTCCATGTGCCTATCCAATAACCGCTTAAATGTTCCTAAAGTGTCTGACTCCACTATCACTGCAAGCAGTCCATTCCACACCCCAACCACTCTCTGCGTAAAGAACCTACCTCTGATATCCTTCCTGTATCTCCCACCACGAACCCTATAGTTATGCCCCCTTGTAATAGCTCCATCCACCAGAGGAAATAGTCTTTGAGTAGACAGTGAAAAGTATTGTTCCTTGCGTGCTATACAAAGCATACCGTTCATAGAGAAGGAAACGAGAGAGTGCAGAATGTAGTGTCACAGTCATAGCTCGGGTGTAGAGAAAGATCAACTTAATGCGAGGTCGTTCCATTCAAAAGTCTGACAGCAGCAGGGAAGAAGCTGTTCTTGAGTCGGCTGGTACGTGACCTCAGACTTTTGTATCTTTTTCCCGACGGAAGAAGGTGAAAGAGAGAATGTCCAGGTGCGCTACTGTTGCCACAATTATTAGTATACAGTGAAAAGTATTGTTTCCTGCACGCGATATAGGCAAAACATACCGTACATAGAGAAAGAAAGGAGACAGTGCAGAATGTAGTGTTACAATCATAGTTAGGGCGTGGAGAAAGCTCATCTTGGCAGAAGGTAGGTCCATTTAAAAGACAGCAGGGAAGAAGTTGTTCTTGAGTCGGTTTGTATGTGTCCTCAGATTTTTGTATCTTTTTCCCAATGGAAGAAGGTGGAAGAGGGTATATCCAGGCTGCGTGGGGTCCTTGATTATGCTGGCTGCTTTTCCGAGGCAGCAGGAAGTGTAGACAGAGTCAATGGATGGGAGGCTGATTTGTGTGATGGACCGGACTTGCTTTAAGGCACCTCATATGGGGATTCGTATGTGTGTTTGTGCTGTCCTAAATGATTTTATATTCCTTACTTATCATTTAAAAGCTTTAAACTGAACGGGTGTCTGACAACTGGTTCTTTAACAGAATTTGAGCCCATTTATTCTTCATGGAGCTAGGCAAACTTAATGGACTGAGCAAGCGCTGTGTAATGAACAATTAAAACAATATTACTGCTGTGCACATAAGGGCCATTCAACTGGATTTCTTTTGTAATATGCTATTTATTTTTCTTACGCAGAAAAAAAAATTACTAACCATCGTCTACACCTAATAAAATGCACCAGATTTGTGTGATATTAAATCTGACCTTAGAAGATATTGCCTCCACAATGTGCTCAAATGCTGACCAGTTATTCGACTTACAAACTGAGTAAGCAGCATATAAATATTTAACTGTATCCCTGAATATTAATTGTCTGGCTGCAAAAACACAGACTTAATTTAGAGTGGTGGAGTGAATTTCAATCTCATTTTTCAATCACAATGAGATCATTACACGGGCTGGGGTGAGACTGATGCTCCACAGCGTTGACCAGTTAGGAATTTCAATCGGCAGTCTCGGGGCAGGCCATTAGAGCTGAGATCAGCCAGTTGGAACGCTGCAATTCCAATCACGCCGTCTCTGAGAACTCACCAAGCAGCCATGCCACTTCCTTTTCGTAATCATGTAGTCTACCTGAAGAATAAAACATTATACAATCCATAGTTTGGCTCCGGCCAGTTTCCTCCGCTGTGACTGTGGGACAGCAATGTCACAAACCCTCCTCCCAACAGTTCATGTGTTTTGAATTGATTTGATTTATTATTGTCACATGTATGTGACGGGCGGCACGGTGGCACAGTGGCCTCACCGCGCCAGGGACCCGGGTTCGATTCCCGGCTTGGGTCACTGTCTGTATGGAGTCTGCACGTTCTCCCCGTGTCTGCATGACTTTCCTCCGGGTGCTCCGGTTTCCTCCCACAGTCCAAAGATGTGCGGGTTAGGTGGATTGGCCATGCTAAATTTTCCCTCAGTGTCCGGGGGACTAGCTGGGGTAAATGCATAGTGTTGTGGGGATAGGGCCTGGGTGGGATTGTGCAGACTCGATGGGCTGAATGGTCTCCTCCTGCACTGTAGGATTCTGTGATTCTGTATTGGGATACAGTGAGATTCTTGCAAGCTGTTACAGACAAAAAACAAACGGTTCATAGAATACATAGGGGAGAAGGAAAGGAGAGGGTGCAGAATGTAGTGTTACAGTCACAGCTAGGGTGTAGAGAAAAATCAGCCTAATGTATGATAGGATCATTCAAAGGTCTAATGGCAGCAGGGAAGAAGCTGTTCTTGAGTTGGTTGTTGCGAGATATCAGACTGATGTATCTTTTTCTCAACGGAAGAAGGCGGAAGAGAGAATGTCCGGGGTGTGTGGAGTCCTTGATTATGCTGGCTGCTTTCCCGAGGCAGCGGGAAGTATAGACCAAGTCAATGGATGAGAAGTTGATTTGTGTGATGGACTGGGCTACATTCACACCTCTTTGCAGTTTCTTGTGGTCTTAGTTAGAGCAGGAGCCATACCAAGCTGTGATGTAACTGGAAAGAATGCTTTCTATGGTGCATCTGTAGAAATTGGTGAGAGTCGTAGTGGACATGTTGAATTTCCTTCGCCTTCTGAGAAAGTAAAGGCGTTGGTGGCCTTTCTTAACTATAGTTTCGGCTATATAATATTTCTGATTATATTCAAACAAGGTTTATTTGGTTCATAAATCTTACTGAGGTCCAAATCCAATTACACTTCAGTCCTGCTTTTCAAAAAGTTGTTTGACATTTCTCGCTCTTTCATTCCCCTCTTCAATATTTTTTTCTGTTTTCTGCTGCTTCCCTACACTTGTTTCTCTTTTTTTTCCTGGTTCGCTGATGTTTTTTTCCCTTTTCTTTCTCTTACTCCATTTGTGGTCATTCTATCTTTGACTCTCAGGCTCCCTTTTTCTTTATATTTACTTATTTCTCGCCTTCTTTGTGTGTCGATGTTTTTGGTTCTGTGACTCCATTACTTCTCCTGTGTCTTATACTCTCTAATTGTAGCACCCTATAGTGATTGTAGACGAGGGACGGGATTTTCCGGCCATTCTCGCCGGCGTGACGTTCTGGTCTCGCCATTGGCCACCCCCTCTGCTTGCTGTGACAGGTTTCCATGGCAGCAAGACAGGTGAGCCACGCAAAATACTGTAGATGTCAGCAGGACCAGAAGATCTGCAGACAGCCAATGGTGAACCGCCACCCGTTGCTGCAAAGCACGTGGCAGGGGGACTGGAAAATCCCACCCTATATTTTACATACTAGTCTGCCTTAGTTTGATAAGGGCTACTCTGATAAAGCCTCTCCCCTGCCAAAGATACCTGCAGGTTGGTGAAAAATTGTCTTGATTTAACAACTAAATCTGATCTAAAGACGTAACACATTTTATAGAAGGGTTTTTGAATTTTGTGGCTATGCATCTCTGGTCCAGTGCGCTCATGTGTACAGAGCCAGATTCCCCCGCACCCCAACGCAACGGGCGGCATGGTGGCACAGTGGTTAGCATTGCTGCTTCACAGCGCCGGGGACCTGTGTTCGATTCCCAGCTTGGGTCACTGTGTGTGTGAAGTTTGCACGTTCTCCCCCTGTCTGCGTGGATTTCCTCCAGGTGTTCCGGCTTCCTCCCACATTCTGAAAGACGTGCTGGACTGTGGCGATGAGGGGAATTTCACAGGAACTTCATTGCAGTGTGAATGTAAAGCCTTACTTGTGACTAATAAATAAACTTTACTTTATTATACCTTTTATTTTCATCATTTAAATATGCAGTGTCGGTTTGGAGCCGCATTCCAGTTCCTGCAATTCACCAACCCTTAGTTGCGGCGAAAACCCAGCATGAATCATGACTGGTCTCCACAAACAGCCTTGCCAGGGACTGGAAGGCCATTGAAGCCTCTGGTGGTCGGGAATCTGGCTGGGCAGTGCCTGGCATTGCCCTGACACACTGGCAGTGTCAGCCAGGTTGCTACTGGCAAGTGGTTGGGCCTTAAGCGGATGCCTGAAGGTGGCAGAACTGCTGGGTGAAGCGAAAGATCAGCTTAATGTGTGATATGACCATTCAAAGGTCTGATGGCAGCAGGGTATCCCTCAATTGTGGGGAGGGGACCTGATGTCCTAAAGTCTCAATGCCCTGATGCTGGCAGGGATGGATGGCGAGTGTGGCTGGGTACCCTCATGCCTGCGTGGTGTGGGGAGGGTGAGGGATGGCCCAGTCATTTAGTGATGGGGTGGGGGAGGTTGCCTCTCGAGGCTCACAGGTTTTGGGTGGTCCCAATGTCTGCGGGGGGGGGGAGGGGTCGCGATGTCCCGGGGGCAAGGTAAACCTTCAACTGATCTTTGTGACTGGGGCGCCCATTCTCTGAGGAGGCAGCCTTGCTGGCATCTTTAGGTCCCCACTCAAAAGAAAAGTTCTAAGTGTGGACGAATTCAATGAGAATCTCTCCCAAAAGCACTGCAGTGCTCCAAAAGCTTGTGCTGCCAAATAAACCTGTTGGACTTGAACCTGGTGTTGTGAGACTTCTTACTGTGCTTACCCGAGTCCAATGCCGGCATCTCCACATCATCACTGGCAAGGCCAGCATTTGTTGCTTGTCTCCAACTGCCCTTGAACTGAGTGTCTTGCTCAGCCATTTCAAAGGGCAGTTAAGAATCAACCACATTGCTGTGCACCTGTAAGCCAGACCAAGGAAGGATAGCAGATTTCCTTCTTCCCTAAAGGACACTAGTGAAACCCAAGATGGGTTTTTACAACAATCAATGGTCACCACGACTGAGTGAGACTAGCTTTATATTCCAGATTTTGTCCATTGAATTCACATTCCACCAGCTGCTGTGGTGTTATGTCCTCAGAGTAGTAGCCAGGATAACCAGTCAATGACATTATCAAGTACACTACAGTCTCCCCCTAAAATTAAATTGAAATCTCTGCATTTGATAACTGCTCAGGAATCTCAGCTGGAAGTTATACCCTGTGCAAAACTATTGGCTCCAATGTTAATCCCTCTCGAAGCTAAACAGCTACTGCCATACAGCTCTTGCAAGACCAATGCTGTTGGTTCCTGCCACCCATGGTCACCTTCTCCCCCCAACGCCCCAACTCCTTTCCCAGATCCCCAAAATAGTTTCTCCTTCAAATGCAAATCTTATGAAGGTGACTATTTAATCTACATCCATCTGCCTATCAGGCATTGCATTCCTAAACCTAATCTCTGCGTCAAAAACCTTTTCTTCAGATTGTTTCTGATTCTTTTGCTGAACACCTTAAATTAGTGCTGCATGATCATAAACTCTGCAGCCATGCAAACAGCTTATCCTTGTGTATTATATCTGTAAGGGGAAAATATAAGGAAAGCACACTTTAAAATGGCTGCCTGGCACATAAAGAGTTAACTGGGAAAGGAGCCAAAAAAGCAGACACCGGCTCCCACTTATCAGAAATCACTTTAAAGCAAAACCTAACAGACAAGCCATTTCTAAATCACAGACAGTGACTCAAAGTAAAACAAACACCTCAGGAAGCCAAGCCGAGGGTCGAGACATCTTTTAAGATAAGGAAAACCCGAAACAAAGGGAATAGATTAGCCATAGGAAGGGCGGGAAAATATGAATGCGAGGAAACCAATTAACACCTGAATGAGCCAAAACCAGCCATTGATAGATACAGACATAAGGAAATGTACCCATTCATAAGAACAATACTATGTTAAATGTCTACATCTGTTTGTACCTGCCTAAACGATGTGATAATGTTCAAATCACCGGTCCATCCATTGTGTAAAGAGTATAAAGATGGACCACTCCCGACATCTTACTGAGAGAAGGTCTACTACAGACATGTGCCTTGTCTCCACGGAGCTCCGTTAAATAAATCGTATTTTCTGAATCTCGAAGTCTGACTACTGGCGGATTTTTCCCACAACAAATTGGCGTAGTCTGCAGGATCCTATTACTGGTGAGAGCGATTGGCCACGATCGTAACCGGGGTAGAGATCGCGGAATCTGTGAGACTCAGACTGGATCAGAAAATACAGTTTACAAGGGGGAAATATTTGTACTGTGTATTTGTTATAGTGATAAGTACTAACTGCTGATAGTAATAAGTAACTGTGATTTGTGCTGATCGACAAAAGGACAAGGTAGTGCCTGTCTCAAAACCTCTGCCTTAGACTGGCTATTAAGAGCAGAAATCTGCCACGTGAAGGTCAGGAATTGAAGTGAGTGAGAGACACCAAGGGCACTAAAGGATTGTGAAGCACAAAAGGGCAGAAGTCGGTTTAACATCAAACTCTGTAGTGGCGAACAGACGCAGAGGTGCCAGCTGATTGCATGAAAGTATTGAAAAGTTGGGAACTGTACTGTCAATGTTGTAAAAAGCGGGGCGGAACAGGAGTTTGATCAACTCTGACCTAAACCGGACTCCGGTGGAGAAGCACATTGCCGAAGTGGTAATCGTGGAAGCTGTGAGTATAACTTGAAACCCTGTAACGGCAGTGAAACACGGTGTGAGAATAGCAATAGTGGCCGGGGGTAGTGAAGTCCCTACGGTAGAGAGCACACTTTGCTAAGAATAGTAATAGTGGCCGGGGGTAGTGAAGTCCCTACGGTAGAGAGCACACTTTGCTAAGAATAGCAATAGTGGCCGGGGGTAGTGAAGTCCCTACGGTAGAGAGCACACTTTACTAAAGAGTAATCGTGGCCGGGGTTAGTGAAATCTACGAAATGGCAGATAATGAAGTTAAATGGGGATCTGCAGGTTCCCTGATTGACATTTACATGACAGACAGGAAGGAGTTAATAAAGAGAATGCAAAAAGATGACTGGGATACTTCTCAAACCTTAGAGCAGCAGAGAGAGTGGATAGATAAAGAAAAAAGAAATAAAACAAAGAAAATAGGAGTAATGTTAACACATCAGTTAGCAGGTCTAATTGAGCAAGTAGTTGCCTCTACTAAGAAATGGAGGGAAGATAAAGAAAGAATTAGAGAATTAGAATCCCGAGTGAGGGAACTGGAAAAGCAACATCAGGTTTTAGAAAGGCAGTGGGGAGGGGAAACTGATCCTCTACCTTCTTATGAGTCTACCCAGCAAGGACCAACCACTCCCTCAGAGGAATGGGAAGTGCTAGAACACAACTTAGCACCAATAACCCGAGGGGGAACAGCAGCGCAACCAAAAGCAAATTATAAACCCTTTACCCCAGGTGAGAGACAGCAGATAATGGCTTCCCTGGGCAAATTACAAACTGGAAGCGCGAACACTACATTCTGGGAAGAATTAGACACGATCTGGGTTGGACACCAATTACACCTAAGAGACGTACACCAGCTGGTCAGGGCAGCCTGTCCAGCGGATAAGTGGAGGCAGGTAGTAGGTGGACCCGCTGCCCCTATAGCACAGGATTATAATGGGGGACGGTGGACACATGTAATCCCCCTAACAGCAGAGATAGATGCCCAACAGGCACCCTTCTTACAGTTTAAAGAAGAAATTCAGAGGGTCTCAGGGAATGCTCCCACTAACTGGAGCAGAATTACCACCACAAAGCAGCTAAAAGGAGAAGGAGCTTCTGAGTATGGGGAACGACTGTTCCGGATATACCAAGAGTACTCAGGACAAGGGAACCCAGGGCGAGGGGATCGAGCGTTCATCCAGGCTTTTAAGGATGGACTCTCTAGTGCTCACCAGGTCATCCTAAAAATGGGAGTGATTATGTCCCAAGATTATGATGAATTGGTAGAATGGGCTAGTGGCGTACCTGGAGGTGGATAGGAGAGATCTTAGTTTTTGTATTTCAGTGTGTTTGTGAGATCTGGTAGCTTGTTGAATGTAGGTGGTTGTTGTTGTATTAGATTGAGAGCAGGGAGCTGGAGAAGCCTGTTTGTTCCTGTGGAATGTTTGTTGCAGGTAGTGGGTGCAGTGCATTGCACCTTGGTTTAGCCTCGGGGGGCTGGGGGAGTGTTAAAACTGTTAAAGATTAAAGTGATAAGATTTCTTGAATCTACTTCTGTTTTGAGTTAATTACAGTTTGGAAGAAAGAAGAATAAAAGCGACCGTCTTAATCAACGTTCTGTATTCTCTTTGAATGTTTTACTCCCAGTTTGAAATGTTAAGTTTGAATGAAAAAGGATGTGCTGTGGAATGACTTTTGGAAGCTTCCATGTGTGTCTGTGTGTGTTTAAACAAAGTGGTTGTGTGGATGTTTTGTTGTTGTTTGCTTTAATGTTTTAATGTTAAGAAAGGATTTAAACCTTGGAAGGAACCATGTGCTCTTTCCTTTGTCTTGAAGTAGAAATTATAAGAGTTAGTTGAGAAGTTAAGAGAAGAAAATAAGTAATTTTGTGGAAAGGTAGAAAAGCAGGAACAAAAGAATGAGGTAAATATATTGTCTATGAGTCAGTTTAAAGTATATCAAGTCAGTGAAATACAGTATTAATCGCAGAATATCGCGATTTATGAACATCAGATAGTTTAGTACTCTGAACTGGTTAAAATTATGTACTGCCGTCGGAATTTCATGTGCCATCTATTGTTCAAGGTTTGCCAAATATAAAAACACTGCAAAGCTTAAAATCGAGCCAGTTAAGAAACCAAAATGTTCCTAATCAAATAACTGGTATGTATAGTACCTACTTTGATTTTGATTTGGCGCCTGTTATTTTTCCTAGAGTGCGGGGGTTTTGATCTGGAGCTCAGTTTAAAAATGGAAGCGGCTTGAATTAAAAGGGTTTGGATATCACGGTTACGATGTGTAAAGTGGTATGATACAACTGCCGCTTGATTATTTTTATTATACAGTATAGCACTGCCATATAGACACAAGAATAACATCAAATCCTGAAAAGCCTTAACCAACTTTGTATGATATATTTATATACTATATATTGTGTATTGATAAAAACATAATTTTGTGAAGTACTGTGGTGCGGCGCTTACACGCAAACAAATGATCAAATTAGATATAATGTATATGAGTAATAATGTAGTATAAATATAAATATAATCTATTATAACAATAATAGCGATATAATGTACATCATATAAAGATCGGAACTGTATGGCATGTGATTTTAATGGGGAAAGCGATGTCTTTTGACAAGATTACATACAAATGAATGGATGTCCAGCTGCAGCCAAAGAAGGCCAGTACAAAGTGTTATTTAATTCACACTAAGCTTTCTATGGAAGAGGGATATATTGTTAAATGTATAATGCACTAGCTAAAGCCATACAAACATCAGGGAGAAGGTGGACAGAGGTATTGCCAACTATTTTAATGAAATTAAGAGCTACCACGAACCGGACAACCAGATTAACCCCTTATGAGCTAATGACAGGACGGGCGATGCAATTACCAGAAAGCATCATAACAGGTGGGACCGATGTCGGTCCACTAAAAGATAAAATCAAGAGATACGTTCTGGACCTGAGCACCCAGCTAAAAGGGATGCGCAAATTGGTAAAAGACAATCAGGAAATAAAGGATGCAGAGAGAGTTTGAAATGCTCCCTGACGTCCCAACAGCGGGAAGTCGCGTCCTAGTGAAAACGTTACCTGACAAACCAGGGTTTGCACCAAAGTGGAATGGGCCATATGAAATTATAATTAGTGGGGACACCTGTGCCTGTATAGACATAAGAGGGAAAGGTGTCGGGAAGCACTGGACGCAGCTGAAATTATCCAAAGGAGATAAGTAGCTAAATTGATGAACTAACAGAACTGCTTTCCTCAACACAGGCAAAGACTGCAAGCAAGAGCCAGTGTGCACGGGTTAATAAATAAAATAACTTGTAAAGATTGAATTATAGTGTTAAGTTTGATATATGACTGTTGCGGATATGTATGTAATCGCGTATGTAACTGTATTATTTTGTGTTGTGGCAACTGTAAATTTAACTGGGCTGGAAGATAACTTGTTTTACAAAGCTCACATACACTTACACAGGAATCGAACTGTATGTTACCCGTTAACACAATCTGTAGAAGCCCTATTTGTAGCCACCCCTGGGTGGACCTCTCAGGACTTATATACTATAGATACATCAGATACACCCTGCATGGGACAAATTGGCAAATATAAAAAAGGTATACAGGGGAGATGTGTGGGACTTATAAACCCCACAGATCATGCATGCGGGGGGTCCCAACAGGTGGGAGGAAAAGCTTGTTCAGATACTGCAAGCTATCCGCTTTGTTTTACGGGGCAGGGATGGGGATGTGCCTATGCCTTAGTCCCTAAGAATGATTCGTGTGTCCGTCAACATTGTCGGATTAACAAGGGACAGATTACTTGTATTTGCGATGAACGGAAATGTTTAAATATAACCGCGGGAAGACAGCTTATTTGTGGGCAATGTAATGGAACTCACGTAAGCTCAGCCAAATGGACATACTCCTTTGATACTTACCAGGTGGTGGAATCAAATGGGAAGCCAAATAAACTGAACAATTGGCAGTATGAGTAAACTCATAATTGGGACACTAAATGTTACCGGGCTAAGAAGGGATATGTGTTCCTCTTCAATGGTACCTACATGACAGAAACACCAAACCTCCCAAACCATTTTGCGGTAGGAACAATTGGGCCACTGACTGTTCCATGCTCTCAGAAGGGGTACATTCGGAGGAGAATAGTAACTCAGGCTATTAGCAGGGAATTCTGCGCTGATTGGGAAGCCCCGAGTACACTGGGATCCTCACTGGGGTATGGGTTCCTCGGAGCTTTATCTCTGGGGCGGGGGGTCAGCCAGCGTAATTGGAGCAAAGAATAGAAACCATATTGTTTGTGGACTAACAATCCTGGGAAACAGCACTTCAAAAGCACTGGAGGCTGTTAACCAAGAAATGGCTGAACTGAGATTGTATGCACAGCAGACACGATACGCAGTGGACTACCAGTTAGCACAAAAAGGGGGAGTATGTGCAATCATAGGCAACGAATGCATAACCCATGTCACAGATGAGTCTTACAACATTACACAGGTCATCAATGACATCAGGAAACAACTTGATAACTTCAGACAGGGACCCAAGAGAGGAAGTAGTTGGCTGGCATGGCTGGTGGGGGAGTCCTGGGAGTCGTACCTGTTACATGGATTGGTCATACTCATTGTCATTATAATTGTCTGTTGTCTGACTGTGGGAAGACTTAAAGTCTGTTTTAAAATAATGTTGACAAGAATTGTGCCAGGAGCCAGTGTGTACATCAAAGAAGAGCCCCTAATGAAGATCCCTGAAGACATCGGAAGAAATGAAGATACTGGAAGAAATGAAGTCATCGAAAGAAACAAAGAAGGAGAGAAGAACGAAAAATTGTATATGTGAATGTATAATTGTTGGTCTGGGGATTGTTGAAGCTATAATCCGACCAAAAGGAGGGACTGTAAGGGGAAAATATAAGGAAAGCACACTTTAAAATGGCTGCCTGGCACATAAAGAGTTAACTGGGAAAGGAGCCAAAAAAGCAGACACCAGCTCCCACTTATCAGAAATCACTTTAAATCAAAACCTAACAGACAAGCCATTTCTAAATCACAGACAGTGACTCAAAGTAAAACAAACACCTCAGGAAGCCAAGCCGAGGGTCGAGACATCTTTTAAGATAAGGAAAACCCGAAACAAAGGGAATAGATTAGCCATAGGAAGGGCGGGAAAATATGAATGCGAGGAAACCAATTAACACCTGAATGAGCCAAAACCAGCCATTGATAGATACAGACATAAGGAAATGTACCTATTCATAAGAACAATACTATGTTAAATGTCTATATCTGTTTGTACCTGCCTAAATGATGTGATAATGTTCAAATCACCGGTCCATCCATTGTGTAAAGAGTATAAAGATGGACCGCTCCCGACATCTTATCGAGAGAAGGTCTACTACAGACATGTGCCTTGTCTCTACGGAGCTCCGTTAAATAAATCGTATTTTCTGAATCTCGAAGTCTGACTACTAGTGGATTTTTCCCACAACATATCTAAATCCTTCATTATTTTAAATGCCTTTATTAAATCTACTCTCAAGGAGACCAGCCGTGCCTTTCCAGTCTACGATGAAACTAGAATTTCTCTTCCCGGGAATGAATGAATACTAATTGTGGTCTCTGTATATTAGTCACATCCATTAGCACATGTCCAAAACTAGGTAAGAGCCATTGCAAATATATACTTTAACACATTTCCAATGTTTACTCAATGGAATTCACTCATTGGAATTCAGAAGAATGAGGGGAGATCTTATAGAAACATCTAAGATTATGAAGGGAATTGATAAGATAGGAGCAGGAAAGTTGTTTCCACTGACGGGTGAAACTAGAACTAGGGGGCATAGCTTCAAAATAAGGGGAAGCAGATGTAGGACTGAGTTGTGGAGGAACTTCTTCACATAAAGGGTTGTGAATCTGTGGAATTCCCTGCCCAGTGAAGCAGTTGAGGCTACCTCATTGAATGTTTTTAAGGCAAGGATAGATAAATTTTTGACCAGTAAAGGAATTAAGGGCTATGGTGAGCGGGCGGGTAAGTGGAGCTGAGTCCACAAAAAGATCAGCCATGATCTTATTGAATGGCGGAGCAGGCTCGAGGGGCCAGATGGCCTACTCTGGCTCCTAGTTCTTATGTTCTTATGTTTAATAGAAAATAAGTGCATAAAATAGTTAAAGAAAACATTAATTAAATTAATGTTAATTAAAACAATATTAATAAATTAGTCATTCCAATTAATAAATTATTAAATTCTAATCAATATATTTTAACATACAAGAAGCAGTTTATTTAGATATGAAATCTACTTGCCAATATTATTTGTAACATTTATGTTAATAATCAACAAATGGACTGAATTTCAATTGTACCAAATTATAGTGAGAACCAGTAACACTTGAATGATAATGGGCTTTGACTCCAAGAGCAATCTTCAAGTGTGAAATAAGCAATTAACTGACATCAACTCCGCAATTGTAACTCTCTGCCCTCTGTGTCAATTGGTTCATGTAACACTCCAAAGATCTGAGTTCAGAATCTACACTGACACTTTGGTGTAGTACTTTAATGGAGTGACACATTGGCACAGTGGTTCGCCCTGCTGCCTCACAGCGCCAAAGGCCCAGGTTCAATTCCGGCCTTGGGTGTCTGTCAGTGTGGAGTTTGCACCTTCTTTCCATGTCTGTGTCGGTTTCCTCTGGGTGTTTCCTCCAAAGATGTGCTGGCTACATTGGCTGTGCTAAATTGCCCCTTCAGTGTCCCAAGATGTGTAGGTTAGGGGATTAGCGGGGTGAATGCTCTGGGTTATGGGGATAGGGCGGGTAGGGGATGGTGGACCTGTTAAGATGTTCTGTCGGAGGGTCGGTGCAGACTTGGTGGGCCAAATGGCCTCATTCTTCACTGTAGAGATTCAATGAGTGCTGCACTGGTTGTTGAAAAGTGTCATCTTTTGGATCTTGTGATTTTGTGATCTTTGGATCTTGTGGGCAGCACGGTGGCACAGTGGTTAGCACTGCTGCCTCACAGTGTCAAAGACCCAGGTTCGATTCTGGCCTTAGGAGATTGGCTGTGTGGAGTTTGCACGTTCTCCCCTTGTCTGCGTGGGTTTCCTCCGGATGCTCCAGTGTCCTCCCAAGGATGTGCAGGTTAGGCATTTTGGCCATGTTAAATTGTCCCTTAAGTGTCCCAAAATGTTTAGGTTAGGTGGATTAACCATGACAAATGTGCGGAGTTATGGGGTTGGGCCTGGGTAAGATGCTCTTTCGGAGCATTGATGGAGACTCGAAGGGCCAAATGGCCTCTTTCTGCACTGTAAGGGTTCCATGGATTCTACCATGGCCTCACCTCTGTTCAAGTGGATGTACAAGATGCCAGGGCACTATTCTGAAGAAGAGCTGAGGAGATTCCCCCATCGTCTGCCCCCACTTCCTGGTCAGAACCTCAACCTTCACCACTAAAACAGATGATCGGGTCAATATTGCTTTCTCCAGGGCCAATCAGATTAGCCATGGTCTTATTGAGTGGTGGAGCAGACTCGAGGGGCTGAGTGGCCTACTCCTGCTCCCAATTCCTCTGTTCCTATATTGCTGGGTACAAATGACCATAGTACAACGGTGACTACACTTCAGACAATGTCTTTATTGGCTGTAAAGTACCTCGGGGCAACCTGAGACTGTGAAAGGTGCTATATAAATCCACGCTCCTCCTTTTGAATCTTTATAAAGTCACCAATGAACTGATACTTTGAGCCAGCATCTTTTGTTACCAACTACAAAACTATGCAAGAGATATTTGAGTGTTCCGATGTATTAATCTCACACGGAAACAGTAACTCCTGCATTATGATACTCTGAAAAATGTATGTGTCGGAACAAAGCTAAACTGCAGGGAATTTGAACATTGGCAAATATTGTTTTACCTGCTCCTGTGATTCTGTGGGGATTCTGCAATTCTCTATTAATGAAACAGATGCAAAGGAGAAAAAAAAACACACACAATCAGCATGCTCCCTTGGAATTTTAATGCACTGACAGGCAGAAAGACAAAGCTCGACTTAAACAGGGATTTTATTCCTGTTGTATTTCCTATTGTCAAAACGTTTCGTGCACTTTTATTGAGGGAGCAGTTTGAACTGATGCCGAGTGACTCAGTTGTAACATTTTGAATCATATGTCAACATTATGGTGTTTTTCTGTTCGCTAGCTGGTGCTGATTTAGCTGATGCTTATATATTTAAAGGTGTCAATTAACAGCGAATATATAGCCTCTTACATTCGGAAATCTCACACATTTCACACAAGAGGGCAGTGATTCATCCAATTGTGCCAAGGCCACTCTCATCAGAAAACTCTTTCTCCACTATTTCCGTGTATGCTTCAAAACGAAGGCAATCGCTCTGCAATGTTTTAAACTCCAATTCAAAATTTCAATTTAAATTGAAGCCTTTGCAGCTAGGGCACGGAGACAGGTACTTCAGTCCAACTAGTTCATGCTGAGGTTTATCAGATTCATAGAATCATTGAATCCCTACAATGCAGAAGGAAGCCATTTGGCCCATCACACCTGCGCTGACAGCAACCCCACCCAGGTCCGATCCCCATAACCCCATATATCTATCCCATTGATCCCCCTGACACTAAGGGAAATTTAGCATGGCCAATCATGGGGACTAGTGGGGTGAATGTGTGGGCTTACTAGGTTTGAGTTGGGCCCTGGGTAAGAAGCTGTTTTGCGGAGTCGGTACAGATTTGATGGGCTGAATGGCCTCCTTCTGCACAGTCGGGATTCTATGATTCTATGAATACTGGCCTTACCAGTGATGCCCATATTGTGTAAAAGAGGTTACCAATAATTATCTCAACTATCCCTTGTGGGAGCAGCTTCCATATTCTAACCATGTTGTGTGCTGTTGCAGGGTTCTCTGGAGACCAGGTATCACCAACAACTTCAGCCAATACAAAGACTCACAAAGACAGTGTGCTGGTTAAAGACATATCTTTATTTGACCAATGATCGAAGGGAGAGGTGAGCATTGGGCAATCCAATGCCTCTCTAGAAGAGGAGGCTCTGAACATTCCAATACCACTCCGAGGTTACATTACATTCATCAAAACAATTATACATTTCTCAAGTTTGCTCCTCCCGCCTCTCCAGTAGTTATGGACAAATCATCGTTAATACAACTTAATGTTAACAATGGTCATATACCTTAGCCAACTGCATTCTACTCTCTGATATCATGGGACTTCATTTGTCCGTAGAATTTGGATGCTTCCTCCCCCTGTTGCTGATGCTTCTTCCTCTATTGCCTAGCAACCCCTGACGCTTAGCTCCAAAGGCCAGAGTTAATGTTCCCACCAACTCCTGCTTGTGTCACTGGCCGAACCAAACAGTTGTACATTCTCACGACTGAGAAGACTTGCCTTATCTGGACAGTGTGAACAATCCTATTGCTAAAGGGCCTCTGAGAACCTTACTGCTCGTAACTTTCGCTGATAAGAAACTTGCACATTCTGTGGTTTCATTGTTCCAAACATTGTGGTTCTGTCTGCTAAAGCATCATCCTATTATCCTCGCAGGAGCCTGCCTTTGGCTAAAGTGTAGTCACTTTTAAAAATACAGCTAGTACATTTTAAAATACGAAAATACATGCTTAAATCAGAAATACTTGTTCAAATCTAATACTTATTTAAATGTCTTACTGTGTTCATACTGTTTTCATATGGACAGTTCCCCTGTTAGACTGTGAGTCCGATCTGAGGTCAGTTCACTTATTGCTAGTACGTTATTAGTGACTTAAATCCCTGATTGTTTGAAATTTCTCTAACCTACTATGAATTTCTCGAACATGTGCGCTTTGAGATCCATTCATTTTCCAATGGGGGTAGGTTGAGTGTATTGTTCACCTTCCTGATGCCAATCAAATATGTTAATTGAAGTGCATTGAA
Organism: Mustelus asterias; assembly: GCF_964213995.1. NCBI lineage: Eukaryota > Metazoa > Chordata > Chondrichthyes > Carcharhiniformes > Triakidae > Mustelus > Mustelus asterias. The sequence goes on from NC_135814.1 coordinate 13,030,664, forward strand.
ATGTTTTAGGGGAGGCATTTTATATCCAGTCTATTCAGTGCATCTCTAACCCTAATAAACACAAGGTCATGAATCAGGTAATGCCAGTGATGGGGTAGTGGGGACAAAGAGGTAGCCTTTTATTTTGTGTAATATGGGTAAAATCCAGGAGAGATAGCCGGGTAAAAGCTAATAAATTGGCAGCGATGATGCAATGGAATTGGTGCCAACCAGAAATCAACGTATGAGTGCTGAAAGGAACGGGGTTGAAGTTTTACCCTGCTCATGTATCACATAGCACAGAATGTGTCAATCAGAAAAGCTAGAATGCCCAATTGCCCACTTTTCCTCTCCAACCTTTAGGTGCTTGATGGCTGGTGCAGACACAATGGGCCGAAGGGCCTCTTTTTACCTGCATACGACTAACCTACTGATATTTGTGCAAGAGCCCAAAACATAAATAAAACATAATTATCAACAAATCCAACAGAGGGTTCAACGGAAAACTCTTCACTCAGCAAGTGATTCGAATAAGGAACTTGCTGCTACATGAAGTATTTGGGATGAGTAGTTCTAATTTATTTCAGAGAAAGCAGAAGGTTATGTTGATAAGGTTAAGATCAAGTAAAGTATGAGGAGGCTCATGTGATGAAAAGAGCATTATCCTAAACACTGAATGACCCATTTCCGTGTTGTAAATTCCATGTCATTTTCTGCAATTTAATGTTTCCAATCTTCCCTCTAATGTCCACTTACTCAAATCAGTAGAATTAGTCGCATATAAATTTCACAAGAATAGGTTTAGGAAAAGTAACTGTTATTTTAAGATTACAAGGGATCTATTTGCATGAATTAACACATCCGGCACGGAGCTTTGCAACATGAAAGTACATACCAGGAGTGTGTAGACAGCAACCTTCCAGCTTATAAATTCCTCTCCGTTACTTTTAGTGGCTGTAAATCACCCAGAACCACTTCTGAAAGAAGTTACCGATTTGCAAAGTTCTATGTTAATCTGGGAAACCACTTTCTCTATATTGTAAAGGTCAATTTAATCATGGAATCCCACCATTGAGGCGTGGAATAGCACAATGGGTTGGCATAATATCATGTCATCTCTGGTGCTTGTGATCAATTCTGGTTAAAGCTGATAGGGTGAATGTTTCTACCCGCTGGCTGAAAAGTTCCCATATGTGAAATGCAGTTAAGGCAGACTCAACTCAGCTCTCCGATTGCCAGCCAAGAGCTTAAGGTAGCCATAACATGGTCCTAATCGGCAGTAAATTGGCTATTACGCAGAAAACCTGTGTGTGAAATTCATAAGCTGGCAAAAAGAGGTCAGCTTCCAAAAAAAAAGTCATTACAACCCAAAGTAACTTGATAACTAGAGAAAGGCCTTGGGTGTAACCCAATTACAAAGCAGGACTTTGCAACTTCACTATGGATGTAGCGAATCTTCCTTCAATTGTATCATTATTGCAGAATAAAATTTAAGAATTTATTGATGGAGTGGGTAAGGAGAAATGTTTCCTGTTGGCAGAAGACGATCGACAAAAAAAAAATCAAAGGAGAGTTGAACTTTTTTTTTGGATTGAGTTGTTCTGATCTATAACGATGGGGAAAATTCGCCCACCTGTAGTTCACGCCTCACGGCTGGGGTCAGAACATGGTATGATTCCCATGATGGATTCCAGTGGGAAAACACACCAAATCTTCCAACCCTGTCCCCATTAATTATGCCACCGGGTGTTTTGCACCATATTCTGCGGCAGAGCAGGCCTGGATGCCACATAGTCCACACAGTGCACAGCGGTTAGCACTGCTGCTTCACAGCACCAGGGACCCAAGTTCAATTCCAGCCTTGGGCCACTATCTTTGCAGAGTCTGCACGTTCTCTCTGTGTCAGCGTGGGTTTCCTCCGGGTGCTCCGGTTTCCCCCCACAGTCCAAAGATGTGCTGGTTAGGTGCATTGGCCATGCTAAATTCTCCCTCAGTGTACCCGAACTGGCGCCGGAGTGTGGCGACTGGGGGATTTTCACAGTAACTTCATTGCAGTGTTAATGTAAGCCTACTTGTGACATCAATAAACTTTAAAATCCTATCCGGGTGCCATATTGAAAAGGTGCACCAACATCACTGACCCACTATTGAAGAAAGAAAATGGACCGCCTGAAAATAAAGATGGATCTCCAGGAACATCCTGAGGCCTGAAGATGGGCCTTCTCCAACATTGAATCAGGAAGATTCACTTGTCGACACTGCCCTGAGCCACTACTGTGGTGTTCTCCCATCCAGAGTTGCCATTGGCCTCCATTCTGAACTCAGGAGGCATCCCTGGGGAATGTTCAGATGAGTTCCCGCTTTCTGCATGCCACCTTGTTCCAAACGTGATTCGTGCCGATGTGTTTTCCCACTGGTGCCGCAGAGAATTGGGCGCAGGTGGTCAGGGCTTCATCTGCATCCCATTAGTGCAATGCGAATGAGGTTCACACCAGCCTGCAGTGGGTTTCCTAGTCCGCTATGGCAGATACCAACGGAAGATCCTGCTGGAAAATCACGCTGGAGTAAAACTGATTTCTAGGCCTCCTGCTAAATTCTCCTACCCCACCATTGAACCTGCCAATGGGGGCTTGAGGGAACTCCATCCAATGTTGGAAGCAGCTTCGATGATAACTGCCGAAAAGGAGATACATTTGAAAAAGGAAAATGAATCTGCAGGCCCATGGGGAAGCATACTGGTACTGTCACTGGACTGGTAATCCAGAGACCCAGGGTAATGTTCTGGGAACCCAGGTTCAATTCAAGGATAGTCAGCATGGCTTTGTTAGGGAAAAATCGTATCTTACCAATAGAATTTTCTGAGGAAGTAACAAGAAGGATTGATGAGGGTAGTGCAGTGGATGTTGTTTACATGGATTTCAGTAAGACATTTGACAAGGCCCCACATGGCAGACTGATCGGAAAAGTGAGAGCTCATGCGATGCAAGGGAAGGTAGCAGATTGGATCCAAAATTGGTTCAATGACAGCAAACAAAGGGTAATAGACAATGGCTGTTTTTGCGAATGGAAAGCGATCTCCAGACTTGCTGTTTGTTGTATAAGTTAATGATTTAGACTTAAATGTGGGAGGCATGATTAGGAAATTTGCAGATGTCACAAAAGCTGGCCATGTGGTCAATAGTGAAGAGGATAGCTGTCGACTCTAGGATGACATCAATGATTGGTTGATTGAGAAAATTGGGTAAACTGAATTACCAAGGAGCATGGATTTAAGGTGATTGGTAGAAGGATTGGGGGGGTGGGGGGTTGAGGAATAGCCTTTTTCACCCAGAGGGTGGGGGGTGTCCGGAATGCGCTGACAAAGTTGGTGGTTGAGGCAAAAACGTTCAACTCATTTAAAAAGTACCTGGATTTGTATCTGAAGAGCTGTAACCTGCAAAGTTATGGACCAGGTGTTGGAAAAGGGGATTAAAATGATCAATTGGTTTCTTTTTTCCCTATTTCGGCCGGTGCAGAAATAGTGGACTCAATTGTCTCTTTCTGCACTGCAAGTTTTCAATGGTCTATAGTCTCTCAAACAGGTGCTCCCCCCCCCCCTCCCCCACCATCGTCCCCCAACCACCATCCACCCTAATCCACACCCCATGCCTCCCCAGGGCCTGCTAGCTGATGAGACCCCCTCACCATACTGAAACGATCCAGTGTCACCCACCCAAAATGCTAATGAGCTGCTGGGCAGGAATTATACCGCCACACCCACCCCAGAATCAGGACAGGCGAGGCTCGTAGAACAGAATTCTCCGTTGGCCTCGGGCGGGATTTTATGAGCCTCGCCCGAGCGAGGTCGTAAAATCCCGGCCGTGGCCTCTGAGTGACCGGCAGCTCTCTGCGGCAGAACTTCCTAATCCAGAAGGGCTTATTTCATCCTCCAGTATGCCAACAGCAATAGGCCACAGGACTGCTGGTGTTCACCTCAATGTACCCCACCCCTCAACAGCCATGATATTTTTAACCTGCACTTGGTATAATTAGCCCCATGATGCATGGACATGAAAAGGGAAACAGAAATGTTGCTGCAATAAATGAGGAACTAGGGACATTCTCCTCTGGAAAATGATGAAGTCTTACATTAAAAAATTAATCACCATGATTAATCCAGACCATTTCCAAACTTGACAATCAATGAATACATGAAAGGCAAAGTAGTAATTAAAATTTCAACAGACCAATCTGGTTATCACCTCCTGTTGTTGAGTGCTTCTACAGACTAACAGGAATCTATTCATTTCAACACTCTTCACAGTAACACTGAGCCCTCTTTTTCACAAAGGCCATTTCCACTCTTCCAGTCTCTTCTACTCCTCTCAGTCTACACTGCTAAATGCAACCTCAATTTATTCTTCCACCCCCTGAACTCCCAGTACTCTCTATTCCTGCTCAAACCTAGATCAGCTGCGTCGTGATCCTATTGAATGGTGGAGCAGGCTCGAGGGGCCAGACGGCCGACTCCTATTCCTACTCCTTATGGATTCAAACCTCCTATTTCTCAACTTCGCATTGGATTCACTCAGCACTATCCTCAGACAGGGCTCCTGCAAGCACTCGCCTTCCGTCTCCCCCCCTCGACACATCCATCTTCCTTCAGCAGCTAAACCACTCACTGCTCCCTCCGCCAGCCCACTGCAAAGAAAGGCCCGCTGGCATAGTGGTTAGCATTGCTGCCTCACAGCGCCAGGGACCCGGGTTCGATTCCCGGCTTAGGTTACTGTGTGGAGTTTGCACTTTCTCCCCGTGTCTGCATGGGTGTCCTTCAGGTGCTCAGGTTTCCTCCCACAGTCCAAAGATGTGTGGGTTAGTGGATTGGCCGTGCTAAATTGCTCCTTAGCATCAGGCGATTAACAGTGTAAATATGTGGGGTTGCGGGGATAGGGCCTGGGTGGGATTGTTGTTTGATGGGCTGAATGGCTTTCTTCTGCACTGTAGGGATTCTCTGTAACTGTTCTTGGTTTCTTCTATCTCACACCCCATCCAAGCACCACTCCCAATGTACAGGTCTAGCTCCCTTGCACCCACCAAGCATTATGTTGAGCTTCTCTCCACTTTCCTTCCAATAACCTGTGGGATCTTCCCTCATTATTTTTCCCAGCTACCTGCATTCACCCTGTATGGACTTTCGGCCACTCTCTTTAACCATGCCCATCGCCTCTGCTTCCCTCACTTGCTTTTTTAGTTGTTGTTTGCTCCCGCCCCCATCTCCCCCCACCCACCAAGTCTTTCTACTATTTGGCATGACCCTAATTCCAGTTCTTACAAAAGGTAACAGACCAGAAATGTTAACTCTGTTTCTCTCTCCACAGATGCTGCGATAATCTACTGCGCATTTCTGGCATTTTCCATTTATTCCCATTGACACTACTCGCACTATGCTGCAGTTTGATCCTTGTCATTTTTTGTTCTATTTTGTCCCCAGTCTCCAGCTTAATTTATCTCCTCCCACCTCCCTCCTATTCCAAAAGTTACTTTGAGAAGGTTTTGTCTTTGTGCTCAAATGTTACCTTTGAAAGTCAGAGAGTGATTTTTAAGGGGCATCTTGACAAATACATGAATCGGATGGGAATAGAGTGATATGGTCCCCGGAAGGGTAAGGGGCTTTCGTTCAGATGGACAGCATGGTTGGTGCAGGCTTGGAGGGCCAAAGGGCCTCTACAATTTTTCTGCAATTTTCTTTGTTCTTTGTTCTTAAATTGTAGAATCTTCTCCTCATGAGATAACTGAAGCCGGCAGTCAGATATTTCATAGATTGTACACATCCTCGGCAGCACTTTGATTTCTCCATGCTTGCTTTAATGTTCAAATCCTTTTCTTGAAGGTGCTGTCCTTGATTGGATTTTCACTGTAACTTCATTGCAGTGTTAATGTAAGCCTACTTGTGACACTCATAAATAAACTTCGTAACCTTGGAAATTTTCCCAACAATTTGCATTTCCATGCCACCTCCCATATCCTCAAGATGGCCCAAAGTATTTTCTTGCCAATCAGGCCACCAATTCTAGTTGGCCGCTGTTCCTGTTGATCACGTGACCTCCCTCCTCCAAATGCACCCCAGCACTCCCCAACCCCGACCCCCCACAACACAGACACACAAACATCATTGGTCTCCTTCATGTTCATCGCCATGGTGAGCCACCTTCCTGCACCAATCAGAAAATGAAAAGTCTTCTCCATCGCCCAATTGGATGATTCCGTCAGTATTTTTCCACATATATACATTTGATAGAGTATTTAAAGAATTATTTTTGATTGCCCCTATGATTGTTCTGTGTGGTTTGCTCGTGGTAGAGTCCTGGGGATTCGTAGAATTATTCAGTGCAGAAGAGGCTCTTTGGCCCATTGAGTCTGCACTGTCCTGTCCGCCACGGGAATTGGAGCAGGCGAGGGGAGGACCGTAGAAAGGTCCGTTGACCTCAGGCTGGATTTTCCGGTTTCGGGGCGAGCGAGGCTGGAAAATCTTGCCCCTGAGCTCCCACCTAATCCCATTTACCAGCAGTTGGTCCATAGTCTTGAATGTTATGACGTGCCAAGTGCTCAATTCCTGGAGGCTCCAGACCAATCCAGGAGGGTTGGTAACCAGAGCCAATGAATTACTGTTTTTTGAAGTGTAGAGCGCATTCAGATAAGAAGCAGCACTCTGCTTTAGGTTATATCTGAACTGTCATCTCAGATGTTTGCCCCAATCAAGTGTTCAGTTTGAGTAAAAAGGGTGCGCATCAGCAAAACATTGGTCCCTATCCAACTAATTGTTTACTTGACTTTGCTTGCTGATAATGTCCACACTGATCTGTTGAGATGTTCGACATTTAAGGAGTACACGACTTTTTGCCCTGTTTGTACATGCCAGTATAAGCAAGCATTTGTCAATATTTGTCAATTGTCCCCAATTCCTTGGTGTAGCGCCTGGGCGTACATGACAGTTCGCCAATGCATTGACATCAAAACTGGTATTAGCCTGGACGGCTTTGGTCGGCGCTGTGACAACAACATTCGTTACAGCAGCTGACATTAGATTCACAAATCTTAATATGAAACTGTCCTCACATTGATGCATTTGCTGAGACTGTCTCAGGATGTGATGATGGGTTAACAAACTGGACACGTCATGAATCAAAAACTTACAAATTTGGTAAGGCCGCCTTGTCATTTCCTACCATTGAACACATTTCTGTCTGACATCAGAATTGTTCAAACTTCAGCTCCTTCTGAGCAGACCAGCTCATTTCAAGCATTAAGAGTATGGTTTAAAGTTTATTTATTTGTGTCACAAGTAGGCTTGTATTAACACTGCAACTGAAGTTACTGTGAAAATCCCCCAGTCGCCAGCACCTGTTTGGGTACACTGAGGGAGAATTTAGCATGGCCAATGCTAACCAGCATGTCTTTCGGACAATGGGAGGAAACCAGAGCACCCGGAGGAAACCCACACAGACACAGGGAGAACGTGCACACTCCGCACAGACAGTGATCCAAGCCGGGATCGAACCCGGGTCCCTGGCGCTGTGAGGCAGCAGTGCTAACCACTGTGCCACTGTGGTGCCCTGTATAAATATTACATTCATTGAAATGTGTAGATTGCATTGAGAAAGCACATTGCATCAATTAGGTTATTAGAAATAGCTGGAAACAGAGATTATTTGCTCATATGATACTAATATCTGTAGAAATTGCATTTTGCTTTGCAAAATCATTTGCAACTTTGAATCTATTCCTTTCAGAATGATTTACTTGGATTTAAACAAAATGTGCTCTGTCTAGCGTAACGCTACATTACAGTTTGCACGGCTAATTTGCTTCATTAGTCTATTGGTATTCATACAAATTATATATCTTCAAGTTCCTCGGAGGCCTCAGTGGGTACATTCACTTTTCCCCAAAGCAACTGAGCTATGCAGAACAATGTTCGATTTTCAGTGAGTTACATGACCTTCAGAAAAGCGAATCTGCTCATGTAGAGATGTTTCCCAGTTTTGTCAGAACTGCAGGGGCCATAAATACAAAACAATCACAAGGAATCCAGGAGGAACTTCTTTACTCAGAGACTGGTGAGAATGTGGAGCCTGGCATTACGCGGAGAGTTGAGGCAACTGGCACAGCTGCATTTAAGGGGAATCGCGGTAAGAACATACAGGAATAGAAAGCTTTGTTGATCAGGCAAGATGAGGCAGGCTGGGAGGTGGCATACTTCAATTGCAATGTTTACAAACGCTTTTGCGAAACATGAAGCAATAAAGAGGAACCTGCAAAGGTAAGCATATCCCTCGAGGGGGGGTTGGGGGGAGGGGGGGGGAAGCGACATGCCCTGGCACTGCCCCTTGGCAACCTGGCACTGCCCTCGGCAAACTAGCACCACCACCTAGCAGTTCCCACCTGGCAGTTCTAACCTGGAGTGCCAACCTGGCACCCAGACAATGCCAACCTGGCACTGCCCTCAGCCACCTGGCACTACCACCTGGCAGTGCCACCCTGGCAGCACCATCCTGGCAGCGCCAGGATGGCACTGCTGGGGCAGTACCTTTGGGATGCTCCATGGTGGGGGGGTGGTTTCCCCTTGCCTGGGGGTAAGGGTAGGGATGGGGGAAGGGTTCCCATTATCCTGGCAGGGGTTGTCTCGGGGGGAGGGGGGTGTTCCCATATCCTTTGGAGGTGGGCATTCTTTTCAGCGCATATCGGGGCACACATTTAGCTGGTGCTACAAGCTCTATCAGGCCTTGGCCCACCAGTGTGATGGTGAAAACTACACCTCCAGGGTGCCAGAGAGCCTGAGAAGATCGCGGCTGTGCAGCTGGAATGCTTCACGCCGGTTTTCCCACCTCAGCTAGGACTCTGTGCACAGAGTGCCAGATTCCGCCCAGTGTGCGTCAATATGAGCAGCTTATAAAGGGTCATTGCAGAAACTGGTCCCTCCCAATGGAGAACAGCTTATTTCATTTTATTCACTGAGAAGGTGCCCCATCCTTCCCCGAATGCTCGACAATAACATTTGGCACACACTGTAAATTCAGACAAGACATCTAATGTTTTTCCAGTGATCAGCAGATGCTGCTCCTGTAATCAGTATGGGTGGCACGATGGTTAGCAGTGCTGCCTCACAGTGCCAGGGGACCCGGGTTCAATTCCAGGCTTGGGTCACTGTTTGTGCGGAGTCTGCACATTCTCCCCGTGTCTGCATGGGTTTCCTCCAGGTGCTCCGGCTTCCTCCCACAGTCTGAAAGATGTACTGGTTAGGTGCATTGGCCATGCTAAATTCTCCCTCAGTGTACCCGAATAGGCGCCAGAGTGTGGTGACTGGGAGATTTTCACAGTAACTTCATTGCAATGTTAATGTAAGCCTACTTGTGACAATAATAAATAAACTTAAGCTCAATGTCCGTCAATTACCTCATAGCCACACACCTCCATCCTTTCTGAAAGACGTATGACTGCATGAGACCGTAACAAAAGCAGATCCCGTGACAGCCATGGTCCGGCCACTCAGATCAGGCCTCCTTCTCTATCGGTGCCTCGATCATTCTCTCCAACCAAAAGTAATTGCCTCTTGAAACTGGTCACACTCTCTGCTTCACCTTCCTTCTCTGCCATCTTATCGTACATAAAGTGCTACATTTTGTGCAAAATGGTTGTTCCCTCGCTTCTGTGACACAGTGAATAATTTGCCTGTGAAAGTCCTTCATCATCTTGAAAACTTCAAACAGGTCACCTTGACACCACCTCTTTACAGAAAGAAGCAAGTCCAATTTCCTTAACTATCCTCTGCTCCTGACACCAGAATCATTATCATTTCTTACTTCTTCATCCCCTTAAGGGTAGTAATATGTTTCCCAAGATTAGATTAGAACTGCGGACATGTAGTCTGATTAATACCTTACACTTTTACAAAGTAACCAGTTTAGATTTGTGCTCTGTCCCTTTGCTAATATAATTCAGTGCCGTACCGCTAAAAAAAAAACTGAGCTGAGCACGGAGGTTATGGTTTGGTAGATTTGACATGTCACAGCTGCCAGGAACACAGACCTCCATTTTATGGGGGCACTGGTTATTGGAAATAATTCACTTCATATATCAGGGCTGCTACGAAGTTAATGCTCTCACTATCGTTTGGTGATTGATTTTGTAATAAACCACTCGTGCTTGAATATATGTCAGACACCATAAGAAATTTCAATTACACTTGAAATATCAAGGAAAGAATGACAATCTGTGAGTGTAAAGGAATAATAACGCTACAAAAATGTCTTGGGCAAATCTTCCATGGCTCAGAGGAAAGGAATCATCCACCAACAACTTATATTTAGAGAAGTACCTAAATTGAACACCTCAAGGTACTTGGATACTATAAAACAAAGTATCAGGCTGAGCCACATAGGGAAACATTAGGTTAGATGAGCAAAAGTATGGTCGAAGAGATAGGTTCCAAGGAGGAAAGGCGGCACAGTAGCACAGTGGTTAGCACTGCTGCTTCACAGCTCCAGGGACCTGGGTTCGATTCCCAGCTTGGGTCACTGTCTGTGTGGAGTTTGCACATTCTCCTCGTGTCTGCATGGGTTTCCTCCGGGTGCTCCGGTTTCCTCCCACAATCCAAGGATGTGCGGGTTAGGTTGATTGGCCATGCTAAAATTGCCCCTTAGTGTTCTGGGATGCGTAGATTAGAGGGATTAGCGGGTAAAATATGTAGGGATATGGGGGTAGGGCCTGGGTGGGATTGTGGTCGGTGCAGACTCGATGGGCCGAATGGCCTCTTTCTGTACTGTAGGGTTTCTATGATTCTGTGAAAGGTAGGGAAGTTTAAAAGTTACATCCTGAAAAATTACACTTTGCACCTCAGCTGTACATGCTTCAAATATCATTTCAAACATACTAGTTCAAAGGTATCCGAATGCAGTCTGCTTTTTTATACAGTGTATTTGCCAGCACTCATCACAGTGACAGAAATGTCCAGGTAAAGAATGTATGGTGGGAATTTCAGAGCTTGGGCCTTGGCAACTGGAGGTACAGCCACCAGTCGTGGAGCAATTATAACTGGGAATGCGAAAGAAATTCAACATGTCCGTTACGACTCTCACCAATTTTTACAGATACGTCATAGAAAGCATCCTTTCCGGATGTATCACAACTTGGTCTGGCTACTGCTCTGATCAAGACTGCAAGAATCTACAAAGGGTTGTGAATGTAGCCCAGTCTATCATGCAACCAGCCTCCCATCTGTTGACTCTGTCTACACTTCCTGATGCCTCGGAAAAGCAGCCGACATAATCAAGGACCCACATACCCTGGACATACTCTCTTCCAACTTCTTCCGTTGGGAATAAGATACAAAAGTCTGAGATCACATACCAACTAACTCAAGCTCCAAAAGATGTGCTGGTTAGGTGCATTGGGCGTGTTATTTCTCCCTCAGTGCATCCTAACAGATGCCGGACTGTGGCAACTAGGGGATTTTCACAGTAACTTCATTGCATTGCGAATGTAACTCTGCTTGTGATACTAATAAATAAACTTATAAATCTTATAAACTCCTAAAGTTTCTTCCCTGCTGCCAACAAACTTTTGAATGGACCTACCGTGTATTAAGATGATCTTTCTCTATACTCTAGCAATGACTATAACTCTATATTCTGTACCCTCTCCTTTCCTTCTCCCCAATGTTCTCTATGAATGGTATGTTTTGTCTGTATAGTGTGCAAGAAACTATCTCACCACCATGCACCCGCATTCTTCGCATTTGCCTTGACACCTTTAGAGTCCAGAAATCCATTTCCTTCTTAAAGATATTCAGCCACTTGGCCTCCACCGTCTTCTGAAAATTCCATAGCTTCACCACCCTCGGAGTGAAGATGTTTCTCTTCATCTCAGTCCTAAATGCCTTACCCTGGATCGCTAGAATGTGCTCCTTTGTCTGATAACTACCCAGCCAGAGGAGACAACATCCCTGCATCCAGTATGTCCGGCATTGTCAGAATTTTATATGTTTCAATGAAATCCCTTTTACATTGTGTCCCAATACGTGACAATAATAACTCAAATCAAATCACCCCTCATTCCCTCCAAGCTTTGTGTCATCAGCATTATGCTCAGACAAGGTGTTAATGTATCCAGGACTCTACCAGCAACATCCTGTACTGAACAGGTCACCTCTTCCCTTTCTCCCCTCACCAAATCCTCTTGCTCCTCTTGTCATAGATTACAATACAAATTTGTTGCCTGTATTAGCAAATTTATCTATAGTCTTGCTCCACCTTATCTCTACAAACTCCTTCAACTCTACACTCTCATTTTCGGCCTTGCTCCTAAAATAGCATATAGTTGGAGATATTGGGTGGAGGAGGCTTAGGAGTGAGACAGCTGGAGGCAGCAAGTCATTTGAATTCCTACAGTGCAGAAGGAGGCCTCTCAGCCCTTCAAGTCTGCACCAACTCCCTGATCTTACCCATTAGTTATGCTGTAGGATTAGTGATCCTGAGTTCAAATCCCACCATGGCAACTACGTAATTTAAATTTTATTAATAAATTAAACTTTGGAATTAAAAACTTGCATCAGTCATAGTGAAGATTGGATTGTTATTAAAACCCAATGGTTTACCATCTTACTTCTAAGGAATGAGAAATCTGCTGCCCTTATCTGGTCTGGCCTCAATGTGAATCCATACAGACCCAAATCAATGTCAGTAACTGTTAAATGCCCTTTAAAATGGTTTAGCAAGCTGTTCAGTTCTTTTCAGCTCACCACTACCCCCTTAAGGGCAATTAGGAATAAGCGGCCAGGTGGCACAGTCTTAGCATTACTGTTTTACAGCACCAGGGACCTGGGTTTGATTCCAGCCTTGGGTGACTGCGGAGTTTGTACACTCTCCCAGTATCTGCGTGGGTTTCCTCCGAGTGCTCTGGTTTCCTCCCACACTCCAAAGATGCGCTGGTTAGGTGTCCCTTTGTGTCTCAAGATGTATAGGCTAGGTGGATTAGCCATGGTAAATGCGCGGGGCTACGGCAATAGGGAGGGGTGATGGATCTGGGTAACATGCTCTTTCGGAGAGTCAGGGCAGACTCAATGGGCCGAATGGCCTCCTTCAGCACTGTCGGGATTTTATGGATTCTAGCAATCAATGATCATCATACCAACAATGCCTGCATCCCATGAATAATTATTTTTATTTATTTATGTCATAAGTACAGAGGAAAAAGTATCATTGTAAATTAGGACACGGTGGCACAGTGGTTCGTACTACTGCCTCACAGCTCCAGGGACCTGGGTTCAATTCCTGGCTTGGGTCACTGTCTGTGTGGAGTCTGCATGTTCTCCCCGTGTCTGCGTGGATTTCCTCCACTCACAGTTCAAAGATGTGTGGGTTAAGTTGATTGGCCACGCTAAATTGCCCATGGTGTTCGGGATGTTTATTTATTTAAAAAGTTTATTTATTATTAGTCACAAGTAAGGCTAACATTAGCACTGCAATGAAGTTACTATGAAATTTCCCCAGTCGTCACACTCTGGCGCCTGTTCGGGTCAATTCACCTAACTTGCACATCTTTCAGACTGCGGGAGGAAACCGGAACACCCGGAGGAAACCCACGCAGACACGGTAAGGATGTGCAAATTCCACACATAAAGTGACCCAAGGCGGGCATCAAACCCGGGTCCCTGGAGCTGTGAAACAGCAGTGCTAACCACTGTGCCACCATGCTACACCATGCTGGATGTGTTGGTTAGAACATAGAAAGCCACAGCACAAACAGGCCCTTCGGCCCACAAGTTGCGCCGATCACATCCCCACCTCTAGGCCTATCTATAGCCCTCAATCCCATTAAATCCCATGTACTCATCCAGAAGTCTCTTAAAAGACCCCAACGAGTTTGCCTCCACCACCACCGACGTCAGCCGATTCCACTCACCCACCACCCTCTGAGTGAAAAACTTACCCCTGACATCCCCCCTGTACCTACCCCCCAGCACCTTAAACCTGTGTCCTCTCGTAGCAACCATTTCAGCCCTTGGAAATAGCCTCTGAGAGTCCACCCTATCCAGACCCCTCAACATCTTGTAAACCTCTATCAGGTCACCTCTCATCCTTCGTCTCTCCAGGGAGAAGAGACCAAGCTCCCTCAACCTATCCTCATAAGGCATGCCCCCCAATCCAGGCAACATCCTTGTAAATCTCCTCTGCACCCTTTCAATGGCTTCAACATCTTTCCTGTAATGAGGTGACCAGAACTGCGCGCAGTACTCCAAGTGGGGTCTAACCAGGGTCCTATAAAGCTGCAGCATTATCTCCCGACTCCTAAACTCAATCCCTCGATTAATGAAGGCCAGTACGCCATACGCCTTCTTGACCGCATCCTCCACCTGCGAGGCCGATTTAAGAGTCCTATGGACCCGGACCCCAAGGTCCTTCTGATCCTCTACACTGCTAAGAATGGTACCCTTCATTTTATACTGCTGCTTCATCCCATTGGATCTGCCAAAATGGATCACTACACACTTATCCGGGTTGAAGTCCATCTGCCACTTCTCCGCCCAGTCTTGCATTCTATCTATGTCTCGCTGCAACTTCTGACATCCCTCCAAACTATCCACAACACCACCTACCTTGGTGTCGTCAGCAAACTTACCAACCCTTACATGTGTTACATGTGGGGTAGATATGTGGGGTTGTGGGGATAGGACATGGGGTGAGATTGCTGTCGGTGAGGACGAAATGGGCTGAATGATCTCCTTCTGCACTGTAGGGTTTCTATGATTCCATGAAGTATGCTGACATTAACACTGCAATGAAGTTACTGTGAAAATCTCCTAGTCGCCACACTCCGGTGCCTATTCGGGTACACTGAGGAAGAATTTAGCATGGCTAATGCACCTAACCAGCACGTCTTTCGGACTGTGGGAGGAAACCAGAGCATCCGGAGGAAACCCACGCAGACACGAGGAGAACGTGCAGGTTCTCGTGAACGTGAATGAACCCAGGTCTTTGACACTGTTGAAGTAGCAATGTTAACCGTTGTGCCACCATGTCCTAATTTACAACGATCCCTTTCCTTCTCTTGGAAGGATTGTTCCTGTTGGTGTCAATCTTCAGCCCTCAAACCCTTGCACTCTGACTTGATCTAGCTCCACTGTTTTTCATTCATTTGTGGGACATGCGTGTCACTGGCTGACCAGCATTTATGCCATCATCTCACGTGATGCCATCATCTCACGTGAGAACACCATCCACCAGGTACACGGTACATACTCTTGCAACTCGGCCAACGTTGTCTACCTGATACGCTGCAAGAAAGGATGTCCCGAGGCATGGTACATTGGGGAAACTATGCAGACGCTGCGACAACGGATGAATGAACACCGCTCGACAATCACCAGGCAAGACTGTTCTCTTCCTGTTGGGGAGCACTTCAGCGGTCACGGGCATTCGGCCTCTGATATTCGGGTAAGCGTTCTCCAAGGCGGCCTTCGCGACACACGACAGCGCAGAGTCGCGGAGCAGAAACTGATAGCCAGGTTCCGCACACACAAGGACGGCCTCAACCGGGATATTGGGTTTATGTCACACTATTTCACATAAATATTTCTGCTTTTTTCCTCCTGAGTCTTTATCATGCGATCCTAGAATCAGAATTTATGTCACACTATTTGTAACTCCCACAGTTGCGTGGACCTGCAGAGTTTCACTGGCTGTCTTGTCTGGAGACAATACACATCTTTTTAGCCTGTCTTGATGCTCTCTCCACTCCCATTGTTTTGTTTCTTAAAGACTGGATTAGTTGTAAGTATTCGCATTCCAACCATTATTCATGTAAATTGAGTCTGTGTCTTATAAGTTCTGTTTGTGAACAGAATTCCCACTCACCTGAAGAAGGGGCTCAGAGCCTCGAAAGCTTGTGTGGCTTTTGCTACCAAATAAACCTGTTGGACTTTAACCTGGTGTTGTTAAACTTCTTACAGCATTTATTGCCCATCCCTAGTTGTCCAAGGGCAGTTGAGAGTCAACTGCATTGCTGTGGCTCTGGAGGCACATGTCGGCCAGATCAGGTAAGGAGGACAGATTTCCTTTTCTAAAGGACATTCATGAACCAGATGGGTTTTTCCAACAATCGACAATGGTTTCATGGTCAGTTGTCGATTCTTAATTCCAGATATTATTTGATTCATTATTACTTGATTTATTATTGTCACATGTATTAACAGACGGTGAAAAGCATTGTTTCTTGCGCACTATACAGATAAATATATTTTATTGAATTCAAATTCCACCATCTGTCATGGCGAGATTCGAATCCGGGTCCCCAGAATATTAGCTGAGTTTCTGTATTAATAATCAAGCGATAATACCACGAGGCCACCTCCTCCCCCTTGATAACCGTCCCAGATTTACACTGGTCCCTTCATGGTGTGCACTCACCACTCGTGGCATTAGGTGTTGAGCTCCTAACAATATCCTTCTAGGGGCAAGCCAAACTGACTCAGATTTACATCGGTTTGTGTAAATAACTGAAAATAGTTTCCCAATCCAAGATGGAAGCCCTTCAATAATTCAGGCAGAAATTAAAGGCTAATGAAGTGGTTGAGTAAAACTGCTTCTAACAAATACATCATCGCTGAAATCAATTTTCTTGACATGCCGCTTATTCAGTGAATGTACTTCAATCTACTAGCAATTAAATATCTGTAAATTGCAATGATTTATGACTAATGATAGAGATTATAAACTGTGTTATGGCACAAGCGACCAAACTATTACTATTAACTTCCCACTGTTTTTATTGTTATTGACAGTTCCAGCAGCGATACATTTTCACTATTTCTGCCAGTGCCAATATATTTTAAGAATTATTTCAGCACTGGAGTCTGATAACTCCATCGTTACTGGGGCCACATACGGTGCTTTTAATTACAACACTGCATAATGGAAGATTATTGCATAAAAGCACAGCCAGGCAAACTTTCTAAGTATCTGACCTTATGGGGCATTGAAATCTTTCACTGCCTTTTCGTAGTAAATTTGCTGAATGTTGGAGCAACCTTTACTCCCATCTCAGCAAGGGAACCTTAATGGCGGGTAATGGGATGTATTCAGTTTCCAGACAATGTTGGCATCGATCAGGGCTGGTGTTAAGCAACTGGCATCTCACGAGACCGACTGTGACTGCCTTGTGGAGAGTGCAGCGGACACAAAATCCCACCACGATGATGACAGAACTTCCCCATCTTTAACCGCTTGCCGCGGGGAACAATTTGCCTGATCAACTTCATCAGTTTCCATCAGATTTTTGAAAACTTCCATGAATTGAATGGGTCCAGGAGGATTCTGGCTTTCATCCCAAGACTGTCCCTGATTCTGAAGACCAGCGATGATTGCTTAGTTCTGTGAAGAGCCCGAGGTTGTTATGTCACCATTTGGGAACTGAATTATACTGCGAAGGGGAAGTAAATGAGTCAGGTTCAAATTAACGTTATTGCAAAGCCTTTGTGCTACTTCTGCACCCGAGTGGAACAGTGACACATTGTCACAAAGATGAACAATTTCCGCATCCCACATCCGTGGGGATTTAATTGAATGAGAATCCCAGCTTGAGCAGAGATTCAGGTTGGTAAAGTAGCACACACTTGCCAGATGCCTTACTACCTTCTGTTCTTTTGGATTGCAAAAATGCTTCTTTGGAGAACCCCCACCCCCCTCTCCCTCCCTTTGGCAGCTTTTATTTCTGTTGCATTATCGTGTGACCTAAGTTGTGGCATGAGCTACCGGAGGAACAAAACAACCCTGGCAGATCCGCAATGGATCAAATGGCAACAGATGACAAAGGGACAAAGGCAATTAAACAGCAAGAGACAGGAAACTTTGTTCTGCTTCCAGTCTCCTCATGCCTAACCTGGCAGAGCGTGTTGGTGGCACCCTCTGTAAGCTGCTTAAGTCTTGCCTGAGCTTTAAGAAGCTGACATGCTTCAGAATTGATAACTTCCATTCCCTGACACTCAGATTGTTAAGGATTCAAAAATCAGCTGGCAACAGGGAGGCCTATTTTACTCCAAAAGTCGCGACTCCAATTTAACCAATCCAATTCTTGCTCCCATACCAGAGATGGATGAATTTAAATTCCAAAAAAATAATTTGGGTCCATTGCTTTTTGATTCTGCAGGCAAGAGTTTAACGCCAGTGACATTGTAGACAAATTATTCAAGGTTGCTGAGGTGATTCATCATAAAATCCATAGAATCCCTACAGTGCAGGAAGGAGCCATTCAGCCCATTGTGGCCCATTAAAGAAGCATCTTGATCACTTGGGTTTATAAATAGTGGCACAGAATATAAACACAAAGGGAATGTGCTGGAATGTTACCAATCTCTGATTAGGCCTCAGGTGGTGTTTCATGTGGAATTCTGAGCAATGGAGGCTGTATGTTTTGAGCCCCTTAAGGGTGTGCTTGGGGTAGGGGGAAGGTCACATAACATAGTGCATGCTGACCCACCCCACAAACTTTCGGAGTCCAACAGGTTCATTTGGTATCACGAACTTTCCAAAAGCTCATGACACCAAAGCCTACACAGCTGCTGGGCTTTAACCTGGTGATGTGAGACTTCTTACTGTGCCCACCCCAGTCCAATGCTGGCATCTCCACATCATGGCTACCACCGACAGCGCAAAATTGCCGGCTCAAAGTGAAGAGGATCTCCAAGAGGATTATGCATATCGACTCCGAAAGCTGTTGGTACCAAATAAACCTGTTGGACTTTAACCTGGTGTTGTGAGACTTCTAATTGGGATAGAGGTATCTTACTAAACTCTGTAGTTTCCTACTCAGGGATTTTCAATAAGTGCTATTTTAAATGTTGGTGGATTTCTGAAATATTTTACTGTAACAATATTTAGGCAATTTAGCATGGCCAATCCACCTAACCTGCGCATCTCTGGACTGCGTGAGTAACCACAGAGTGCAGAAGGGGGCCATTCGGCCCATCGAGTCTCCATTAGAAACAAGATTATATTTTATTTTCCTCGAATTATTAACATTGTGATTGTCTTTCCCATCAAGTGAAAATTGTATCCTGGTTCTTTATTAATTTTAAAAATATAATTCAGAAAATATGTTGTTTGATATAGTCTTCAGTAACGTACTCAAAAATTCATAGAACCATAGAATCCCTGCAATGCATCCAGTCCATCGAATCTGCACCGACTCTCCGAAAGAGCATCTCACCCAGGCCCTTCCCTCCGCCCTACTTCCATGCATTTACCATGGCTAATCCACCTAACCTACACAGTTTAGGACACTAAGGGGCAATTTAGCATGGCCATCCCATCTAACCTGTACATCTCTGGACTGTGGGAGGAACCATAGATTGCAAAAGGAAGCTATTTGGCCCATCGAGTCTGCACCGACCACAATCCCGCCCAGGCCCTATCCCTATAACCCCATGCATTTAACCCAGCTAGTCCCCCTGATGCTAATTTAGCATAGCCAATTCACCTAACCCAAACATCTTTGGACTGTGGGAGGAAACCAGAGCACCCGAAGAAAACTCACGCGGAGAGAATATGCAAACTCCGCACAGACAGTGACCCAAGCCGGAAATCGAACCCGGGTCCCTGGCGCTGTGAGACAGCAGTGCTAACCACTGAGCCACCGTGCAGTTCCCATTTCTATTCACTCCTCAGTGGGGAGGCGCATTATTTTAGAGAGCTGTCCAGGTCCTTATAATACCCAGGTTGTTTTAATCTGGCTAAAACATGTTAAAAAGTGCATCTAGAGGACTGTAATAATCTATGCTGGTTCCTTTCCTATGGGGAAGAGTTAGAACATTTCTTCAGCCATTTAAGTGTCTGTGAGTTCTGCCTTTCTCTACCTTAAGAGCACTCGGAGAAGTACACTTGATCCAGGATTGTCCCATAAAGGAGCTAGAATTATATTCCACTCCAGTGAGCGAATAACCTGGTGTAATATATTTCAAATCCAAAGTCGACAGGAGATGGTATTTCACTCAGAGATGTTGGAATCTGAAACACTCCACCTCAGAAGGTGGTAGCTGAAGCCATATATCATTTTAAGAGGCAGTTGACAGGTATTTGAAGGTGAGAAAGTTGCAGGGTTAATGGCAAAAAGCCAGGATGAGGGACTAAGCGCGTTTGCTCTTTCAATGAGCCAGGACAGGCAGAATGGGCCAAATGGCCTCCTTCTGTGCTGTAGGTTTCTGTGATCATAGAATCCCTGCAGTGCAGAAGGAGGCCATTTGGCCCATCAGGTCTGCACTGACCACAATCTCACCCAGGCCCTATTCCTGTAACCCCTCATATTTACCCTGCTAATCCCACCCCCCCGCACCCCCCCGCCCCCCACCCACCCGCCCCCCCCCCCCCGCCCCCCTCTCCCCCCCCCCCCCCCACCCCCTCCGCGACACTAGGGTCAATTTAGCATGGTCAATTAACCTATCCCGCACATCTTTGGACTGTGGGAGGAAACCGGAGCACCCGGAGGAAACCCACGCAGACACGGGGACAATGTGCAAACTCCACACGGATAGTGACCTGAGGGCGGAATTAAACCCGGGTCCCTGGCGCTGTGAGGCAGCAGTGCCACCATGCCACCCGTTTGAATGTGAAAAGTGTTACACAGCACAGACTTCTGCCTATTAAAACTTTTCTTAGATTTGAATTGAACTCAGTCCAAGGATGTAATAGACACCGGCCTAATTCCAGTTAACAGCAGCCTGTGAATGTGCATCTGACTGACAATATTTCTCCCGCTCTCCAACACTTATGACAATGGAGCTGTGTGCTCAGATTCTCCTGGGTGAGGCTTTGATTGTGCACCTCTGCTGCTGCTTTAACAAGCAGGGAAATGAACCATTCATCTTCACATCGTCAAATCGTCAGCTCAGGACATGTGTGCCTGAACTCACTGATTCACACATTAACCTGCATCAACGTGGCCGCCATTGTAAAGCATTATCAGTTCACTCCAGATAAGTTGCACTTTTTTCATTCCCCTTCATACAACACAAAGCAGCCTACTTTCAGCTGACAGGGATAGAACACTGAGAAGGTGCTTCTCAGCAACTCCACAACAGATGCAGCTCCCCAGAGAAGCAAGACCAACACTAGAGAGAAAACTGGAGAATACTTTCAGATGCCGTGACAATGGTCATTCTAACATAACAACTTCAATGCATTCCTCCTCGTCTCTGTTCCTCCCTTGATCTTGAATGTCTCACACTGAAGCTAAAATATCATTGAATTTAACTCAACAAACATCCTTAAAGGGGAACTGCATGGGATTGGTAGTTTGTGAGACATTTCTTTCAGGGGAGGGAATGGAGGAAAGTGTTCATTATAGTAATGGATTATTTGATGTTAGTAAAAGAGTCTGTGACAGATAATCATGGAAGCGTTTTTGGTGGAGTTACTTTTTGTCCACTGCACTTCATACCAAAATGCCAGAAAGTCTCTTTTCAATCAAAATATCTTTGACAGTTGCCATATAAGTGTGGCCAAACAGGCCACCTAAGATGGTGGTTTGCAAGAGCACACTGGGATAATTGGACAAACACTGAAACAGACAGACTGCAGCCTCAAAAGAAATTGGACAGAGATAAACAGGCTGCAGCTGCAAACGCTGGACACTTTCTGGTCAAACTGAGTTGTTTACCAGACATAGGGGCACCTTAACCCCTTACTTGGAAGGGAAGTACGTGACCTATGTGCCTCCAGCACCTACAGGCATGGCCGTTAAGTACACACACAGAGATCGGTGTGGCAGCACCTGATTGGACTTTATCGATCAGGGTGATCAAGCCCTGATCGATTGATTGGCAATGGCCAAAGAGGGCGCAAAAACCAATGAGGTATAAAGGGTACTGCACAACAGAAGAATCTCTCTCTCTTTCTGACCCAACGAACGAACGACAACAACAGTGCCCATCACCAGCATCGACCAACACGAGGAGAGCCACCACACCCTAGAAGGAAGGAAGACCAGAGCCAGAGTATCAGACCAGACTGAGGACCAGACTATGCAGAGGACCACGGAGACCAACTTACGGATAAAGGCCAATATCTGCCTGGTACTTACCAGTTACCCCGCACTCCACAAATAATCCAATGCAACGTTCTGTGGCATAATACTCACAATTAGAAACCAGCAGGCCTGCCACGGTGGGGCGGCACAGTGGTTAGCACTGCTGCCTCACAACGCCAGGGACCTGGGTTCGATTTCCGACTCGGGTTAGTGTCTGTGCGGAGTCTGCCTGTTCTCCCCGTATCTGCGTGGGTTTCCTTCAGGTTCTCCACTTTCCTGCCATCGTCAGAAAGACGTGCTGGTTAGGTGCATTGGCCAAGCTAAATTCTCCCTTGATGTACCCAAACAGATGCTGGAGTGTGGCGACTAGGGGATTTTCATAGTAAACTTCATTGCAGTGTTAATGTAAGCCTACTTGCTGACGCTCATAAATAAACTTTACTTTGTTTAACCCCAACATCAACTTGAGCATGATATACAGACTGATAAAGATGTCTCCAAGGGAAAATTGAACTACGTTTATGTCAATTCTGGAAACTCAAGAACAAAGGGGCATAATCTTAAAATTTGAATTACACCAATAACCATGTCAGGAAGCAGTTCCTCACACAAAAGGTAGGAGAAATTTGAAACTTGTTCCATTCCTCCTCCCACGGAAAGAAAGTTGATGAGGTTGGGGGAGGTTTCAACTGAAAATGTCAAAATGGCGGTTGATAGATTTTTGATGGGAAAGATTCCCATGGGAGGCAGATAGGAGATAAGATATACAACAACCATGGAATGTGATCTTCACCACCCGTTCACGTTACGCTCCCGCTACAACGAAGACGGACAATTTGGTGACAAGCCCAATCTCTGTTCATTGCAACGGTATGGCGTGAATGGTTGGAAAATTCCGGCACTGATCTAATTCAGTAGTAGACTGAAATGGAGGGGCTGAATGGCCTACTCTTGTTGCTATGTTCTCAATTTTCTTTTTACCTTTTTGGACTTTATTTACTCTCAAACCTCCAGCAGATCAAAGGCTTCTATCTTGCAAGCAAACCGTACAAGTCAAGTGTCTCATGTGCTCATGGTGACTAAATGTGTTTGTACACACATATATATTTGTATATAGATTACAGCTTGAATCTATTTGAAGACTGGATAAGGGATGCACTACAAATTGGGTTTGAAAATTGCCAGCTTCTTACAAGTGAACAATTGGGAATTGTTGTGGTTTGATGGAGATTGTATTTGACTTGTTTATATTGCTTTTTGTTTGTCAGACTTCCTTTATTATGCTAATTACACATCTTTAACCAGGCAGTTCTTTCCTTTCCTTGTATTATATATTCTGTCAGAGACACATGTAGATTATATGCAATGGAATTACAGAATAGAGGAAGAAAATAAAAAGTCAGAGTAACTGAAACATTGCTAATTTACGAATAATGCTTGAAGTCTTGCGTTGCCTGTTAGTGTACTACTTAACTCTTGCATCACCTCCCTGCTATGGTAATTCTGTCATTGGGGCTTGTTAGGTTCTATCTCCAAGTCAGATGGTGCTGTTCTGTACAGAGCCAATAAACCCGAGGCTTTGAGCAAGAGTATTAAAATAAGGGGCAGGATGTCTCAAAGGAATTCCTTGTAGCATTGGGTTGGAAAACTTTCCTATAACTCACCAAGGCTTCTTGGGTCAAAATCCTGGAACACAATTCCCAACAGCACTGTGGCTGTACTTACACCACATGGACTGGAGCAGTTCAAGAAGGCAGCTGATCACCAACTTCTTAAGGGCAATTAAATGTCCACCGAAATAGTCTGGCAAGTTGTATTAAAGATGGCTCACCACCCCCTTCTCAAAGACAATTAGGGATTAGCAATGAATAATGGCTTAAACCCTTCCACTAAAGTTCATTTGCACTTACTGAATGACAAAGGCTCCCCATCCTTTGACACTCTGTTGGAATTTGGGGTATCAAAGCCAATTAATCAATTTTTCCCTTTCCCAAATTTTGAAATGATTGGAAGTGATAACCGATAAGTGTTACTGAATAAAAGACAGCCACAGTCCCTAGTAGGTAAGATTTGGAAGATTGATTCATTCAGTTGGTTAAGGCTAGTATGTTAATCAGAATAACGATGATGTGGAAATCAGAATACCAGGAAGACAGGGTGGTAGACTTGGGGCTTCCCTCCTTTCCCAGCCCTGTAGTAAAGATCACTCTATAAGCAATGGTTCGTTAATCCTCAAACAATCAAGGGTTGGGGTGGCACAGTGGTTAGCACTGCTGCTTCACAGCGCCAGGGATCAGGGTTCAATTCCCGGCCTCGGGTCACTGTCTGTGTGGAGTCTGCACGTTCTCCCTGTGTCTGCGTGCGTTTCCTCCGGGTGCTCCGGTTTCCTCCCACACTCCAAAGATGTGCGGGTTAGGTGGATTGGCCATGCTAAATTGACCCTTAGTGTCAGAGGTACTAGCAAGGTAGAAGCGTAGGGTAGAAGGGATAGGGGTGGGATTGTGGTCGGTGCAGACTTGACAGGCCGAATGGCCTACTGCAGGGATTCTATGATGCTACCCAGAGAAGAAGTAAGAATCGACACATGCTGATATTTGAAAGGCTACATTGAAACAAAGCAACATTAACATTAGTCCCTGGGCAGAAGTGTGGTAACCACCTCATCATTCACTGCCCTGTCCAGTCAATCTGGCACCTCTGCCAACCTCAGTCTATGGGATGGTGCCAAACCTCTTCAGGTTGAAAGTCTCTCTCCCCCTGCCCAGGGGACACCTTTGATATTTTCTGATAGTGTTTGACGAACTCACTTACGAAAGGTGTTATTGAACCATCTCCGCGCCCTTCAAGCCAAGGCAAACGCTCAAGGGTTTGGCTTTCTATAGTCCAATAGCTGTCAGCTCATTAACATTGCAATGTCAGAGCCTGGCCAAATGTTGGCCTTTGAAACGTGTCAATTTGCCTCGGCACTAGCTACATCTGGGACAATGGGATGGGGTTTATCTTTTAGTTCCAGCAGAGCAAGCAGTCCATGTTTACACTCTTCCAGGTTTCTGCTGAAGGTTGCTTTTTTGCCCATTTGATTCCTTTTACGTCTTTTGAGCCAATATAATATTTTGCCAATCAACGTCCAAACTGCAGTTCCCATCACGTCATCTTTTGTAAAGGCAAAATACTGCAGATGCTGGAATCTGAAACAAAATCAGAAAATGCTGGAAAATCTCAGCTGTGTGACTGCATCTGTGGAGAGAGAATAGAGCCAGTGTTTTGAATCAGGATAGTCCTTCGAGCATTCAAATGGTTATTGGATAAACATATGGATGATATTGGAATAGTGTAGATTAGAGGGGCTTTAGATTGGTTTCACTGGTCGGCGCAACATCGAAGGCTGAAGGGCCTGTACTGCGCTGTTATGTTCTATGTTCTATGTTCGTCAGAGCTGATGGCAAGGAAAATAGGATACGATTCATACTGTGAGGGTGGTGTGGGGAATGGCTGCAATTGATAGGGATGGCATAGACGGAAAGACAAAGCGAATTAAAATATGATGATAAAGGCTAAGAATGGTGCTAATAGTGTCCATTAAGAAATCGGAAGGTGTAAATGTTAGAACCAAGGCGCAGACTGGAGGAAATGTGGTAGATTACCCTCGTGGGGTGGAGAGGTGAAACAAGATGGAAAGCTTTTTAGCTGTTTTTACTTAGATTATATCACAGATGGGATTATAAATTTAGTTTTAAAGTTTATTTATTTGTGTCACAAGTAGGTTTACATTAACACTGCAATGAAGTTACTGTGAAAATCCCCCAATCGCCACACCTCGGCGTCTGTTCGGGTACACTGAGGGAGAATTTAGCATGGCCAATGCACCTAACCAGCACGTCTTTCAGACTGTGGGAGGAAACTGGAGCACCCAGAGGAAACCCATGCAGACATGGGGAGAATGTGCAGACTCCGCACAGTCACCCAAGCCGAGAATAGAAATATTGTTCAGTATAACAATGAAATTAAAGAAGTGTACAATAAGCCATAAGTATTTAAGTTGTAAATTAGTCAGCAAAGCGGATATAGGAAATTCCCAGGTTTCTTACAAACCTATCCTTATACTCTGACACAAACATTTGCCCCACCCTATTTACTCATTTGCCTGTACAGATCTAAGTTGCAAATGATACTGTAGTTCCTCTGGTGGAGCAGTGGTTAATAAGTTTGTGTGAAGTTCTTTTGTGAGCTATTTTAAGGTAGTCATTAACCTGTTTAGATTAATTAGGTTAACTACTTTGCTGAAGACATTGAAGAGAATTGCACAAATTAATTAACCAATGAAAATAAACCCCTTTTTCTTTTAAAATAAATTTGAAGAAAGCACTTGTGAGTTACTGTGACCCAAAACGTGCAATTGGTCCAAGATCAAATCTTGAAAGGTTCTGGGGGAACCAAAAAAAAGCCCCAGTGGATGAACTTCTGACTTCTGGGATTCCAAAGGCACTTGTGAGGCCAAGGGTTAGAGCAATGCTTTCCCTGACTTATGATGTGGAGATGCCGGCGTTGGACTGGGGTGAACACGGTAAGAAGTCTCACAACACCAGGTTAAAGTCCAACAGGTTTATTTGGTAGCAAATACCATAAGCTTTCGGAGCACTGCTCCTTCGTCAGATGGAGTGGAAATGTGCTCTCAAAGACTTTTGAGAGCACTGGTTGAGAGCACATTTCCACTCCATCTGACGAAGGAGCAGTGCTCCGAAAGCTTATGGTATTTGCTACCAAATAAACCTGTTGAACTTTAACCTGGTGTTGTGAGACTTCTTACCGTGTTCCCTGACTTAAACAGAGTGTGAGACGTGTCTTGCAATGCATTTATCACAACAATAACTTGAATTTATATAGCTCCTTTAACATGATAAGATGTTCGGGGCACTTAACAGGAATGCAGACACAGGGAGAATGTGCAAACTCCACACAGATAGTGACCAGAGGCCGGAATTGAACCCGGGACCCTGGCGCTGTGAGGCAGCAGCGCTAACCACTGTGCCACCGTGCCGCCCTTGTCCCCTCGTTAATTTGATTTAGTTTATCTGGGTTGGCCAAAAGGGTTGGTAGTGATTGCCTGCCCAATGATTGAGTTTCATCTGAGTCTATAAAGAGGAATGTCAGGTCTGCTGGCACTCTGGATCCTGATGTTCAACCTGAAGCACTCTTAGGAGTGGAGAAAGTTTTTAAATAAATGGATTCTGGTGAAGGGACACAGGCCAAGAGTTATTACACCTCTCCATTCAATTTACCTTGCCATTTTTCTCTCTAATGTTTTCTCTCAGGGGGTTGTGAGTCTTTGGAACCGTCCTCCTCAAAAGGAAGTGGAAGCGGTGCCTTTGAATATTTTAAAGGAGAAGCAAGGAGGTGAAAGGTAATATGGGATTGAAGTTACAAGCAGGTCAGCTGTGATCATGTTGAATGGTAGTGCAGGCTCGAGGGGCTGAGCGGCCTACTCCTGCTTCTAATTCGTATATTCATGGTTGCAGTTTTCAATGATTTTACATTACTGCATATCCCCATTTCAAGTGTCCCATTTTGAAGTGGTTTTATTTTAAAGAGCTTCATTTTCTTTTGCCTGGGTTCCAGTTGAAGTGCAGTGTGCCCTGTTTTACAGAGTGCACACATGAGGACGGCCTAAACCGGGATGTTGGATTTGTCACATTATCAGTAACCCCCACAGCTTGCCTCCTGGACTTGCAGAATCTCACTAGCTGTTCTGTCTGGAGACAATACACATCTCTTTAACCTGTGTTTAATGCTCCCATTGTCTGTATCTTTAAGACGTGGCTGGTTGTAGGGATTCGCATTCTAATCAGTATTCTGTAACTTGATTTTGTGTCTCTGTGCACTGTTTGAGAGCACATTTCCACTCCATCTGACGAAGGACAGCGCTCCGAAAGCTTATGGTATTTGCTACCATATAAACTTGTTGAACTTTAACCTGGTGTTGTGAGACGTCTTACAGAGTGCAAGCAGTGTTCCGAGTCTGGCTTGTGATCAACACCAGTTTGATCTTTCTGTACATTCAAGGGCATTGTGTTATTTTTGTGTATTTTCAGGTACCCCCCCTGTACCAAAATAAACTCTGTATTTAGACTGAATAAAAGCAAGTTACTGCGGATGTTGGAATCTGAAACCAAAAGAGAAAATGCTGGAAAATCTTAGCAAGTCTGGCAGCGTCTGTAAGGAGAGAAAAGAGCTGACGTTTCGAGACCAGATGACTTTGGCAAAGGGTCATCTGGACTCGAAGTGTCAGCTCTTTTCTCTCCTTACAGGTGCTGTCAGACCTGCTGAGATTTTCCAGCATTTTCTCTTTTGGTTTGCATTTAGACTGTTTTCTATCCTGTACCATGTACTAGCTGCGGAACTCTGTGGAGTTTATTTTTGTAAGAATTCTCACCTGTACACTACGAATACAGACACTGTTTTTCAAATTCCTTTGCTGCTTGCAGCTGAGGAACTGCTGAGAACATCCATGGTGTTAAAAGAATTTCTTGCTATCTATGGTACGGTACAGCACCTGTGTTTGAGGAACCTGTTATGAGCTTGATGTTCCAAAAGGTTTCTGTTAGAATGCAGCCTGCAGGCAAGGCAGAAATTTACAAAGCACTTACTATACAGTGCAACTTTTCAGACTGTGTGATACAGTGTTCCAATTTGACACTGATCTTTCTGGGATAGTGAGGTGCAAGGCGGGGATGGTCGTTTTCAGCAGGACTGGAAGATCACGCCAACAGGAGGACTGGAAAATCCCACCTGAAGGATATCACTTCTGACTCTGATAAGAGCCATTTCCATACACTGGCCGGGGAAGGGGGGGAGGGGCATTAAGCCATGCCTACACCCCTTCCTCTCACAAGGAAGGTCCTGACAGGCATTGTCATGTAGTGTAAAAAGCCTGAGCAATGTCAAGAAGAGAGGAACAATGATTGGCTACTAATGGGACGCAAATGGATGTGCGGATTGGCAAAGATAATTGATAAGGGAAGGGCTGTGGATGTAGTTTATTTGGTGCTTCGTAAGGCGCTTGACAAGGTCCCACATGGCAGACTGGTACAAAAACTAAATTTACATGGGATTCGGGGTGAGCTGGCTAGGTGGATACGGAACTGGCTTGGTTACAGAAGATGCCGGCGTTGGACTGGGAGTCTAAAGTCCCAGTCCAACGCTGGCATCTCCACATCATGAATGCCATCGACACCGCAAACCGCCGGCTCCAAGTGGAGAGGATCTCCAAGAAGATCGCGCACATCGACACAGACATCAAGTTTCTACATAATCCCCACAGCGTGCCTGGACCTGCAGAGTCTCACTGGCTGTCCTGTCTGGAGACAATACACATCTCTTTAGCCTCTCTCCACTCACATTGTTTGAATCTTAAAGACTTGATTAGTTGTAAGTATTCGCATTCCAACCATTATTCTGTAAATTGAGTTTATGTCTTTATATGCCCTATTTGTGAACAGAATTCCCACTCATCTGAAGAAGGGGCTTCAGGCTCCGAAAGCTTGTGTGGCTTTTGCTACCAAATAAACCTGTTGGACTTTAACCTAGTGTTGTTAAACTTCTTACTTGGTTATGGAAGACAGACAGTAGCGGTGGAAGGGTGTTTTTCAGAATGGAGATCTGTAGCCAGTGGTGTTCTGCAGGGATCAGTGCTGGGACCTCTGTTGTTTGTAGTATGTGTAAATGATCTGGAGGAAAATGTAGGGGGTCTGATTAGTAAGTTTGTGGATGACACAAAGGTCAGTGGAGTTGCTAATAGTGCTGGTGAGAGGGGGAAAGTTTAAGGGAGATGTGCAGGGGAGGTTTTTCATGCAGAGAGCGGTGGGTGCCTGGAATTGTCAGAGGAGGTGGTGGAAGTAGACACATTAGCAAGATTTAAGAGGAGTCTGGATGGGTACATGAATAAGGAGGGAATAGAGGGATACTGACCGAGTAAGGGCAGAAGGTTTTTTTTAGTTTAGTTAGGGCATCATGATCAGCACAGGTTTGGAGGGCCGAAGGGCCTGTCCTGTGCTGTATCTTTCTTTGTTCTTTGTTCTAATGATGAGAAAGGGCAAAATCAGAACCAGCACATCAAAGGAGTGAGTGAAGAGTGTGAAAGCTTCAAAAAAAGGAGCTGAGAAGAGACTGACGTGGGACAGTTTCCTGTTTCAGAGAGAGGGAGGAAATTGGGCTGGGATTCTCCTAGCCCGCTGCACTGCTCGAGTGGTGAAGAGGCGCCAATGGGAGGCCTGTAGCAGGATTCACAACCAGTGCAATACTATTCATGAGTCTCCCGGGCACTTTTATTGAGCGTAATCAGACCCATTCTGGAAATCAATGCGGAGCTGATTATCATATTGAAGTGAGCATTTCAATATGATTAGCCGGTCTGGGAAGGTATTCTCCAGGCCCGCTTGTGTCTCCCCCGCTGGGAGTGGTCACCTTCAGTGGTGTTTACCACAGCTCCCCACTAATGGGGAACAGGCGTCCTGACCCCGCTGATGGGGATTGAAGCCATCGAGGCCACTCCTCCCTCGGGGTTAGGGGTAAGGGGTGGGGTGCCCCTTGTGCAGTGCCAGTCCGGCACCCTTGCACTGCCCACCAGGCACCTTGGCACTGCTCACCGGGCACAGGTCAGGACTGTAGGGTGGGGGTCTGGCCCGGGGAAGTCCGGGAGGCCACCGATTGCTAGGGGGTTTGGGGGGGGGGGGGGGTGGGGGGGGCAATGGCTGAAAGGCCAAAGATCAGGGGGTTTGCAGAGCTGGCCAGCGATTGGGAGGCTGGCAATGGGCATGCGCCGATCTCTGCATTGACAGCTCGGCTCATGTGCAGGGCCCACTCAGCACCATACTGCCGGCCTCTCCAGCGGGAATAGGCCCCACCCCTGATTACCTGGGTGAATCACACTGAGTCACTCTGCAATGCTCAGAGTGTTAGAGATTCGCTCTGGTAAGTTTGCCCAAAAAGCGGATGGGAAATACTCACGTTTTCCCGCACGTTGGGCACTTGGATTTTTTTTGGGAGAATCCCGGCTGTGGTGAGGTGAGCGGTGGAGATGGGAATGCCAGGAATGAGGAGAGGAGGCTGAAGACTGGCTGGAACGATGTGATGATAAAGATGGAAATGCAGCGAGATTGGAGAAGGATTGGGTGACTGGCAGGAGGAGATGGAGAGCAGCATTGTGGGACCCTGAGGAAAATGAGAAGGACAGGCCTGATAAAAATCACGAGCAGTGCCAGTGGCAGGAGGAGATGGCAGCAGTGGTAATGGCACTGGATTAGTAATCTAGAGACTCAAGTTAATGTCCTTGGCACATGGGTTCAAATTCTACCATGCAACTGGTGGAATTTAAATTCAATTAACAAAGCTGGAATATAAAGCCTGTCTCACTCATGGTGAAACTATCATTGATTGTTGTAAAAATTCATCTGGTTCACTAATGTCCTTTAGGGAAGGGGTGGCATGGTGGCACAGTGGTTAGCACTGCTGCCTCACAGTGCCAGGGATCTGGGTTCGATTCCGGCCTCGGGTCACTGTCAGTGTGGCGTTTGCACGTTCTCCCCGTGTCTGCATGGGTTTCCTCCGAGTGCTCTGGTTTCCTCCCACAGTCCAAAGATGTGCGGGTTAGGCTGATTGGCCATGCATAATTGCCCCTTAGTGTCCCGGGATATGTAGGTTAGAGGGTAAATGTGTGGGGTTGTGGGGATATGGCCTGGGTCGGGATTGCTGTCAGTGCAGACCCGATGGGCCAAATGGCCTCCTTCTGCACTGCAGAGATTCTATGATTCTATAATGAAATCTGCCATCTTTATCTGGTCTGGCTCACATGTGACTCCAGACCCACAACAATGTGGTTGACTGTTAAATGCCCCATTAAATGATTTAAAAAGTCACTCAATTTAAGGGAAATTAGAGATGGGCAACAAATGCTGACCTTATCAGTAATGCCCACATCCCATGAAAGAATAAGGAGAAAGATACTGAGGTGACGTTGTTACAGAGCATCACATGTTTTCCCATTTGTTTTCACTCACCAACGCTAAACTGGTCAAATAGTCGTGACTTTATCGTGGAAAATTCAAGCAGAGATACTGTGACTTACCACTATTGTAGGAACATTACTCCACAAGTGAACCTCTGAGCCAATGTCGAGATTGAGTATAAGGAGAATAGGACCAGCTGGATGAAAGCCCTTCAAATTGCTAATTGGCAGACAGCAAAGAAAATATTTGAACTGAAGTAGTTTATGGGTGGCACGATGGCACAGTGGTTAACACTGCTGCCTCTTGCCTCCAGGAACCTGGGTTCGATTCCCGGCTTGGGTCACTGTCTGTGTGGAGTTTGCACATTCTGCCCGTGTCTGTGTGGGTTTCCTCCGTGTGCCCCAGTTCCCTCCCACAGTCCAAAGATGCACGGATTCGGTTGACTGGCCATGCTAAATTGCCCCTCAGTGTCCTGGAATGCATAGGTTAGAGGGATTACCACGGTAAATGTGTGGGGTAACGGGGGTAGGGCCTGGGTGGGATTGTTGTTGGTGCAGACTCAATGGGCCAGATGGCCACCTTCTGCACTGTAGGAATTTTATTCTATTCTAAACAAGAGAGAGCTTGAAACATAAGCCCAAGTGCCAAATTTGGCATGTCAGCTACGACTCTCACGAACTTTTACAGATGTACCATAGAAAGCATTCTTTCTGATTGTATCACAGCTTGGTATGGCTCCTGCTCTGCCCAAGGCCGCAAGGAACTACAAAAGGTTGTGAATGTAGCCCAATCCATCATGCAAACCAGCTTCCCATCCATTGACTCTGTCTACACTTCCCACTGCCTCGGCAAAGCAGCCAGCATAATTAAGGACCCCATGCACCCCGGACATTCTCTCTTCCACCTTCTTCCTTCGGGAAAAAGATACAAAAGTCTGAGGTCACGTACCAACCGACTCAAGAACAGCTTCTTCCCTGCTGCTGTCAGACTTTCGAATGGACTTACCTTGCATTAAGTTGATCTTTCTCTACATCCTAGCTATGACTGTAACACTACATTCTGCACTCTCTCCTTTCCTTCTCTATGAACGGTATGTTTTGTCTGTATCGCGCGCAAGAAACAATATTTTTCACTACATGTTAATACATGTGACAATAATAAATCAAATCAAATCAAAAATCAAATCAAATCAAATATTACAGTTTCAAACTTTAAAAAAGCGAATTCCTACATTGCGAGGAAGTGCTGATTTGTGTCTAGTTCACCCTGACCTGTGTGAATGAAAATACTGAACATGGGTTTTAGGTTGTCAGTTATTTAGCCAGTCTGGTAATAACCCTTGGAAATAGCAGTTAAATGTGGCATCTTGTACATATGAAGGTCCCTGGTTTCTGACACAGCTTTTAAACAACTGACAATGTTTTTTTGACACCGTCGGGAGGATGGCAATTAAGGCTGTTAATTGGACAGAGGATCCAATTAATTGTGGCCATGTCGCATCCGGAGAATATTTAAGTGGTTTGTACGCTTGTCAGCTGTAAGTCTAAAGGATGATGTGGAGATGCCGGCGTTGGACTGGGGTAAATACAGTAAGAGTTTTAACAACACCCTGGTGTTGTTAAGAGTCTAAAGGATGGGCAGATAACAGAAGGTACTGAACTGGATGCAAAGACAGAAAGGGATCAGAACACCAGACAAACTGAAAAGGACACATGCAGTTTAATGTTAATAAGGGAACACAATGGGGATTTTGTGAAGGGAAACCCATCTGCCTATTTAATCCAAGCAAGAAGTCTCACAACACCAGGTTAATCCAACCCATTAGGGTTCTGTTCGAAGCGCAAAAAAAATTCATGTTCAACTGGGAAGTCTAAGCCTTTTAAGCAGCATGTGCTACCTATTTACACAATTACAAAGAAATAAATGAGATTTGCATTGAACCACTTAACTCCCAACCAGCAGATGGGAAAATGCTAAGGAGCCTCTAACACACTGACCTCTGAACATTAAAGCTGTTACCTTGGCCAGTACCACAACATAGAGCAGATTTAAGATTATTCCAAATAGCGAGTTCCTTTTAAAAATAATTGCCTTTGTATAAGGCTGATACTAAGATAAACACAAACACGCCACGATAAAAGCGAATTACTGCAGATTACGAGTGGCTTTGTTATTGTAAAATTAAATACATACCCCCTGTAATGACTTCAATCAGGCCATTGAGGTTGGCCTATTGGAGTATGAATTCTTCGATTAAGGATCCAATTGATGGGCCAATCAAGGAGTCTTTGTCTTGCACTTAGCTGGGAGTGCCAGTTCCTCTGACACACCCAGAGATAGACTGCTAACTGCTCGCACTCTGTGTACCACTGTTAGATTTTGTAAATAAAGGAATTCTGGTGAAGGAACTTCTGCCTCCGAAGACTTATTGCATGTGTTTAGATCTTAAAGCATAGAGTATCCTGGAGGAGGAAATGCTTTGATAATGATACACAAAAGTGTAACAATCCACTCAGTAAAACCTCTGTGGGACAAAAGATGCCACGAAAGGTAAATGTCTATATATTTCTGAGGAGCCTGAATGTACGAACGTGAGAAATATGAGCAGGAGTTGGCCATGTGACCTCTCCTTGTCCATTCTGGCATTTAATGAGAACACTGATTTTCCACTTCAGCTGCACCTTCCCGCATTATCCCATGATTCCCTTAGTATCCAAAAATCTATCAAACAGATTGAGGATTGTGAGGAGGCCATTTGGCCCATTGTGTCTGCACGAGTTGAAATTAAATCATAGATCATAGAATTCTACAGTGCAGAAAGAGGCCATTCGGCCCATCGAGTGTGCACCAACCACAATCCCACCCAGGCCCTATCCACATATCCCTACATATTTACCCACTAACCTATGCAACCCGGGACACTAAGGAGCAATTTAGAATGGCCAATCAACCTAGCCCGCACATCTTTGGACTGTGGGAGGAAACCGAAGCACCTGGAGGAAACCCACGCAGACACAGGGAGAATGTGCAAACTCCACACAGACAGCGACCCGAGCCGGGATTCGAACCCAGGTCCCTGGAGCTGTGAAGTAGCAGTGCTAACCACTGTGCTACCGTGCCGCCCGCAGTTCGTCAAATCAGGCTGGCTGAAACCCACATGTCTGCGTGGGCTTCCTCCGGGTGCTCTGGTTTCCTCCCACTCTCAAAGATGTTGGGGGTCAGACTGATTGGCCATGCTAAATTGACCCTTAGTGTCAGGGGGATTAGCAGGGTAAATAAGTGGGGTTGCGGGGATAGGTGGGATTGTTGTCAGTACAGACTCAATGGGTCGAATGGCCCCCTTCTACACTATAGGGATTCTATGATTCTATATCCCATGAAAGAAGAAAGAAAAAAAGTCAGCACTCAGCTGAACTCAGCACTTTGGAAGCCCCTTCACTGTGTGAACTTCAGCGATTAGAAAATGGCTGATCACTACTCTCTCAAGGGCATCTAGAGCTGGAATGAAGCTGACCTTGTCAGTGAGATCACTATCCTGAGAATGAAGTTCAAATAATACGACCATAAAGGAGCTAATGTGCTATTTCAACAGTCTCGCCGAACACATGATACAAGCCATGTTCACCAGCTCTCGATACTGTTAAACGTGTGGTCCTTTGGAATACTTTGTTGGTTCATGGTCAAGTATTTAACTGCAGAAATGGTGTAATAATGCTAAGCCCACAGTTTTTTTTCTCTCTCTCTGCCCGAGAGCCATTGATGAAGGTGTGACAATCTGTCCGAGCAAGCTATTTTCTACAAAAGAGTAGAATTGAGCTCATGACTGTTGGCCCTTCCCTCTGGGGGAATACATCAGCAATTCTGTTCTTACAACTGCTAACAGATGATAAGAATTAATTCTGAAGGTGTCAGACATAATTTGCATTAATTAGTTGCCACAAACAGGTTCCGTTTGCTGTTTTACAAGGAGTCATAGATAAAGTTGAACGTACTCCAGATACCAACACCTCTCACTTTGCTGACTGGATCTACTGCAGATTCTCTTTTCACCCTATTTTAAGATCATTGTTATGGATAAATGAGGTTGCATTGAATTAAATTTAATATCGAGAAACTGTTGCAAACATGATTACAGAGCTGGAGCTGCGATACAGAGATCTAGAAGAACCAAATAATTTGCAATTATCCAGAGTCTTGCACACTCTCAAAATATCCCAAGGCACTTCATACTGAATGCATTACTTTGAAGTCTCGCCGCTGTTGTTAATGTATTTTTTTGATGTGTGCTCACAGTCGTTAATATATGTTAACACCGCAACTAATTTACAGATAGCAAGGTCCCTCAAACGGCAAATGAGATGAATGATCAATTCACATAGAACAGAGAACATAGAACAGTACAGCACAGAACAGGCCCTTCGGCCCACAATGTTGTGCCGAGCTTTATCTGAAACCAAGATCAAGCTATCCCACTCCCTATCATCCTGGTGTGCTCCATGTGCCTATCCAATAACCGCTTAAATGTTGCTAAAGTGTCTGACTCCACTATCACTGCAGGCAGTCCATTCCACACCCCAACCACTCTCTGCGTAAAGAACCTACCTCTGATATCCTTCCTATATCTCCCACCACGAACCCTATAGTTATGCCCCCTTGTAATAGCTCCATCCACCCGAGGAAATCACCTGATTTTTGGTCATTTTTTTGTTCAGGGAAGAATGGTGGCCATGACATCATGGTAGTTCTGGCTGAGTTGGGAGCACCTTTGCCTCTGATTCAGGTGGCTGTTGGTTCAAGTTCTACATCGGGCACTTGAGCACAAAACCTAGGCTGACACTTCAGTGCAAAGCTGAGAGTGTGTGACATGTCAGAGATACCCTCTTTCAGATAAGAACACAGGAACATTGGAATTTGGAGCAGAAGTAGGCAATTCAGCCCTTCGAGTCTGCTCCGCCATTCAATCAGATCATGGTTGATCTCTCCCCTGGTCTCAAATCCACCTCCCCACCTGTTCCCCGTATCCCTTTAACTGGATGGTCTCTCTCAGGGCTCTACGACTCTGAGATTCTTTAATGCAGCAAATTCAATTTTCTGAACTCAACACATACACAAAGAGGTGAAAAGGTCATTCAGCTTACAGAGTGCAATCTGGAACTCACTCTATCACAGATTCTGCTTAACCACCTACACGAATTGGTGAATGACAGGTACAATTTCAAAGCAAAGGAAGCTCTCTCAATTCTTTATCTATTTTTCCGAATCCCAGATAACACTCTAGCAAATCCACAGTCATTGTCCAGTTGTTAGCACTCTTACATCTGTGTCACAAGGCCATAGCTTCACGCCCCTCTCCATGACTTGAGCTGATAATGCCACACTGAGGAAGCAGCGCATTGGCAGGTGATGTCCTTCAGATGAGGTATTGAATCAAAGCCTGCCTGATTTGGTAGATTAAATATCCTGTGGAATTACTCAGAAGGAAGTGGAGTATATATTCTTTCCATTTATCCTCTTTCAATTAACATTAGCAAACACAATAACCCATGAAGGTCATTGGCCTGAAATATTAACTCT
The DNA here is from genome assembly GCF_964213995.1 of Mustelus asterias. Classification (NCBI taxonomy): domain Eukaryota; kingdom Metazoa; phylum Chordata; class Chondrichthyes; order Carcharhiniformes; family Triakidae; genus Mustelus; species Mustelus asterias. The sequence continues at coordinate 13,068,271 of NC_135814.1, forward strand.
GTTTCTCTCTCCAATACATCTAAAATGCACATCTTTGGAGTGTGGGAATAAACCGGAGCTCCCGGAGGAAACCCATGCAGACACGGGGAGAACATGCAAACTCCACATAGACAGTCTCCTGGGGCTGGATTCCGGGCACCGTAAAGCAGTCACCCAAATCTCTCCCAATTTTCATTTTCAATGTCTTCAGATGCCACTTGACCTGCTGAGTATTTCCAGTATTTTGCTGTTTTCACTTAAAACACATTAACTGGACATTCATCTCAACTGCTATCTGAAAACCCAATGTGGTAATTGTGCCTTTGTAGAGTTTTTATTTTTAAATAGATGATACTGATTCAGTTAATCATTACAAATCATAAAATCCCTACAGTGCAGAAAGAGACCATCTGGCCAACAGGTCTGCACCGATTCTCTGAAAGAGCATCACACCCAAGCCTGACCCTCCGCCCCATCCCCGTAACCCTGCACCATGGCCAATCTACCCAACCACACATCTTGGGACACTAAAGGGCAACTTAGCATGGTCAATACACCTGACATGCACATCTTTGGAGTGTGGGAATAAACCAGAGCACCTGGAGGAAACCCACGCAGGTACAGGAAAAATATGCAAACTCCATATAGACAGTTACCTGAGGCTGGAATCGAACCTGGATTCCTGGTGCTGCAAGGCAGCAGTGTGAATCACTGTGCCACTGTGTCACCCAAATCTCTCCCAATTTTCATTTCCAATGCCTTCAATGGGAGGTATCTAACATGTACCTGAACCCATATTGCCCATTCCGTATGATCACTCCGCATCAAAATTAGCTTCAATGTCTGTACAATGATGCATTTTACCCACTTAATAATATTTTCACCCACTTAACATTTAACAGACTCCAAAGAAGTCACTTTCTAAGAGGCTGTTTGAGATAATACTGAGAGCTGGTACAGATTTGATGGGCCGAATGGAATCCTTTTGCATTATACTATTCCACGTAATCAACATGTGAGGCTTTTCCTGGCAAACTATATTACTCAAAAAAAGTTAGAAAGCTTGACAGCAGAAGGATCATGATTGCTAACCATATCATTAGCCAGCTCTTTATATATAGATATTCAACATGCATTGCGGTTTGCTCCAGATACCTGGAGGGATGGTGTTTCTTCTCATTTCTAGTCTTATTTGAGGTGTTCCAGTTTTGTTCCAATGCCCTCCGGCTCCACAGGCTCAGTCCTAATTAAAGATGAGCAGCTTAATTTATTATTCCCTGCATTTTAAAGGCCTGAGCTATATGGCTTCTCAATCTCTTTCCTTTCTCTTCAATGAAAGCACATTCAGTTCCACCGTTTCGTACCTAGGTCAGAGCCACTGTAACTGTGCTGTCACTACCACCAAGCAGATCATGTGTAAAGGCAGCCATAATTCAGTCAGGAAGGAGGGAATCTCAGCACACTGAGCCTCACAGAATGTGTACTTTACTGGTATCCAAAGAGATTCTGGGAGGGATTTTCCAGCCACGCTCGCCCCAAAACTGGAAAATCCCGCCTGAGCTCAACAGACCGTTCCATGATCTGCTCCCGCACCCCCCTCCCCCCGCCAATCTCCCCGCCCCCCCCCCCCCCAACCTGCTACAATTCCCGTGGCGTGTGGGACAGGAAAATTCCCCCTTTATGCTGGAGCTAATTTTGAATAAAATTTAATTTAAAAAAATTAACATTTTAAGGCAGTGATTGGCAACCTAGGCTAGTGAATGAGTTGCATTGTGGAAATTAAGTTGTAATTTCAGCTATAGCCAAATATTTAATTCACTTTGTCCTGCAACCGACTCAAGAACAGCTTCTTCCCTGCTGCCATCAGACTTTTGAATGGACTTACCTTGCATTAAGTTGATCTTTCTCTACACCCTAGCTATGACCGTAACACTACATTCTGCACTCTCTCCTTTCCTTCTCTATGAACGGTATGCTTTGTCTGTATAGCATGCAAGAAACAATACTTTTCATTGTATGTTAATACATGTGACAATAATATAAAAAATCAAATCTAACCAAATCAACTCAAATCAAAAGACTAAGGATGCTCACTTCAAATAAAGCAATAAGTATAGTGAAACTATCGTTAAAAGCAGTTAAAAACTGGAAAAATTAAGTGACAGCAACTGTGGAAATTAAGTTATGACAAACAATTCTGTGAAGTAATGGAAAATGATTATTAACCAACAAGGCCTTCAGTGAGGCCAGTGCTTACATATACAGGATAAGCGACTAATCTAAACCTTGTGTTCGTTCCATAAACACTGTGTTTCCAGCCTTGGCCACAGGATGCACATAAGACCCTGTCAATAACAAAATTCCAAAAAGCAAAATACGGTTAACTATAACTGTTACATTTTCTGTATGAATCAACAGAACACCCTGTAATGTTTTGCACTGTGTTGTGTTCCCACTTGTGCACAAGTAATTAAAGCTGGAAGTCTGAGTACTCTTAATGCCTAGTGTTGTGTGTACCCAAGTCGACTATAATGCCTAGTGTTGTTTGTACCCAGGAATTCAACAGCATGAGTGACCTCCTTCATCCCAGTGAGTGCAAGATTGAAATTGAGTTTGTTCACTAACCCATGAATAAGATTGAATACATTTAATACATGCTAAATATTTCATAATGAGTTATAGAACATGGTTAATCATTTCTCTGTGAACAGAAGTCATCAACTTCAAATGGTAAAAACAAAAGGAGTATTTACACGGCTCTCACAGTCAATGTTGTGAGCAATCAGCATGCACCTCACTTCACTTGCCCCTTCTTTACATGTGAATCACTTCAGTCATACCGGTAGGAAAACATCTGAGTGGATGGAAATCAGTGGAATGTGGCAACCTTGCGCATGGGCAGCAGTCAACAAAACGGGCCACACTCAGAACCCAAATGGGCTGCAAGTGGCCCCTGGGCCACAGGTTGCCCATGACTGCTTTAAAGTTTCTGATCTTTAATGTCACAGGTCTTCAGGATTGGGAGTCACCAATGAAAGTAAATCTAGCCTGAGCCAGCAGGCTTAGGGAAGGAGGAGAGAAAAGTGGACAGAACAAAAGAAAACAAAGTGAATGAAACATGTTAAGATTCTTTGCAACACAATATCGAAACCCTGCAGCATGGTATTAATCAAACCAGTGTTTTGGTACTTTTATTGAGTAACAAGTTATGAAATATTGAACTGCCCAGTTTGGGCACCTGAGCCATGCCAGCAGCTGTAAACAAAATCTAACTATCCCTCTAATATAACTCATTAGCTCTCAGCTCTGAAAGTAATGGTAAAATAAGATATGTCTCACACTAAATAGAGAGCTCTGAGCAAGAACAGATCATCAGCAAGTGATAGATAAAAGAGGAATGCTTCTGCAGTACAGTCAATATATATATAAGACCAATATTGGACCTAAACATGACTATAGACCAATTCTGAAGTGTCAAAAGCACAGAGACTGATACTGAAGATAAAAGCCCAGCATTAAAATTAATTTGGGGCTGATCTACGTTAGGTGGCAGCTTGCCTGACAGAATAATTCAATTTAAGCACAGCTGTCTCTCTGACCGTAACTTTAGGGCAAATCTTGAAGGGTGGGGGAGGACAGAGGGAAGAGGAGACAGTGGGAGCGACCATTCACAATCATTCTCAGACGTGTGATGTGAAATTAATTTGAAGGGGACACTCTGTTGTAATGTAGGATTATTTCTGTTCATCCTGGTTCCACATCCATTTCTTCAAAAAATGAATTAAAATGAACTTCTCGATAGTGGCCGCTGGCTTGGCCACATTCACGTCCAGAATGCAGTGAGTGCAACAGGCCACCAACACCTGCTCCCATCAGGACAGTTTAAGTTGTTGTCTATAAACTCTGATGGGCGGCACGGTGGCACAGTGATTAGCACTGCTGCCTCACAGCACCAGGGACATGGGTTCGATTCCCAGCTTGGGTCACTGTCTGTGTGGACTCTGTATGTTCTTCCCGTGTCTGCGTGGGTTTCCTTTGGGTGCTCTGGTTTCCTCCCATAGTAATAAGTTTAACAACACCAGGTTAAAGTCCAACAGGTTTATTTGGTAGCAAAAGCCACACAAGATTTCGGAGCCCCGAGCCCCTTCTTCAGGTGAGGAAGGGGCTTGGGGCTCCGAAAGCTTGTGTAGCTCTTGCTACCAAATAAACCTGTTGGACTTTAACCTGGTGTCCTTAAACTTCTTACTGTGTTTACCCCAGTCCAACGCCGGCATCTCCACATCATTCCTCCCATAGCCCAAAGACGTGCTGGTTAGATACATTGGCCATGCTAAATTCTCCCTCAGTGTACCCGAACAGGCGCCAGAGTGTGGCGACTGGGGGATTTTCACAGTAACTTCATTGCCGTGCTAATGTAAGCCGTCTTGTAACACTAATAGATAAAGTTAAAAAAAACTTAATGTACAGACATCAGCTCAGGTGCATGTTAAATATAACCTCTCATTAATGTCACTGGAAATGAAAATTGGGAGAGATTGCTAATGGTTAGAAGAATCAGTATCATCCATTTAAACAACTCTCCAAAGACACAATTACCACCAACGTTCTCAGATGAATGACCAGTTAATGTGTCCCAAATAAAAACAGCAAAATGCTGGAAATACTCAGGTTAAAGTTTATTTATGAGTCACATGTAGGCTTACATTAACACTGCAAAGAAGTTACTGTGAAAATCCCCTAGTCGCCACACTCTGGCGCTGTTCGGGTACACCGTGGGTGAATTTAGCATGGCCAATGCACCTAACCAGCACGTTTTCCGGACTGTGGGAGGAAACCGGAGCACCAGAAGAAAACCCACACGGAAACGGGAAGAGAGTGCAGACTCCGTACAGACAGTGACCCAAGCTGGGAATTGAACCCAGGTCTTAGACGCTGTGAAGCAGCAGTGCTAACCACTGTGCCACCGTGTCCTAATTTGCAATGATTCCTTTCCTTCTGTTGGAAGGATTGTTCCTGTTGGTGTCAATCTTCAGCCCTCAAACCCTCACACTCTGACTTGATCTAGCTCTCCCCACTTTATAATGTTCCCAGATTTCTCCCCACAAAGGGTGGTAGAGGTTTGAAACTCTCTTCCACAAATGGCAGTTGATGCTAGATCAGTTGCTACCTTTAAATAGGTAGATAAACTTTTGTTTAGTGAAATCATGAAGGGGCCAAAGGCAGGTATATGGAGTTAGGCCACAGATCAGCCATGATCACATTAAATGGTCAAACAAGCTTGGTAGGCTGAATGGCCTACTCCTATTCCCATGTCCTTGGAGTCTTTCCCACTCTTACTGCCAGCCATTGGCATGTTTGGAAGGATTTGCAGGTTGACACACTCAACCTGTCTGACCGCGTCATGAACGCACCTTCCTTGGCCATGAAGTCCTGGGGTGAGAATCGAACCCAGAGCTTCTGGCTAAGAGGCAGGGACAATATCCTCTGCGCCACAAGATCTCCTCATACATCGAGAATTTATATTACCCATATGGAAGAACATGTCTTTCTCCCTAACAAAGTTCAAGTTGAAATATTAGAACATAGAACATAGAACATTACAGCGCAGAACAGGCCCTTCGGCCCACGATGTTGCACCGACCAGTTAAAAAAAAAACTGTGACCCTCCAACCTAAACCAATTTCTTTTCGTCCATGAACCTATCTACGGATCTCTTAAACGCCCCCAAACTAGGCGCATTTACTACTGATGCTGGCAGGGCATTCCAATCCCTCACCACCCTCTGGGTAAAGAACCTACCCCTGACATCGGTTCTATAACTACCCCCCCTCAATTTAAAGCCATGCCCCCTCGTGCTGGATTTCTCCATCAGAGGAAAAAGGCTATCACTATCCGCCCTATCTAAACCTCTAATCATCTTATATGTTTCAATAAGATCCCCTCTTAGCCGCCGCCTTTCCAGCGAAAACAATCCCAAATCCCTCAGCCTCTCCTCATAGGATCTCCCCTCCATACCAGGCAACATCCTGGTAAACCTCCTCTGCACCCTCTCCAAAGCCTCCACATTCTTCCTGTAATGTGGGGACCAGAACTGCACACAGTACTCCAAGTGCGGCCGCACCAGAGTTGTGTACAGTTGCAACATAACGCTACGACTCCTAAATTCAATCCCCCTACCAATAAACGCCAAGACACCATATGCCTTCTTAACAACCTTATCTACTTGATTCCCAACTTTCAGGGATCTATGCACACATACACCTAGATCCCTCTGCTCCTCCACACTATTCAAAGTCCTCCCGTTAGCCCTATACTCAACACATCTGTTATTCCTACCAAAGTGAATTACCTCACACTTCTCCGCATTAAACTCCATCCGCCACCTCTCGGCCCAACTTTGCAACCTGTCTAAGTCTTCCTGCAAACTACGACACCCTTCCTCACTGTCTACCACACCACCGACTTTGGTGTCATCAGCAAATTTGCTAATCCACCCAACTATACCCTCATCCAGATCATTAATAAATATTACAAACAGCAGTGGCCCCAAAACAGATCCCTGAGGTACACCACTTGTAACCGCACTCCATGATGAATATTTACTATCAACCACCACCCTCTGTTTCCTATCCGCTAGCCAATTCCTGATCCAATTTCCTAGATCACCCCCAATCCCATACATCTGCATTTTCTGCAGAAGCCTACCATGGTGAACCTTATCAAACGCCTTACTAAAATCCATATATACCACGTCCACTGCCTTGCCCCCATCCACCTCCTTGGTCACTTTCTCAAAAAACTCAATAAGGTTAGTAAGGCACGACCTACCTGCCACAAAACCATGCTGACTATCACCTATCAATTCATTACTCTCCAAATAACTATAAATCCTATCCCTTATAATTTTTTCCAACATCTTGCCGACAACAGAAGTGAGACTCACCGGTCTATAATTCCCGGGGAAGTCTCTGTTAGGCAGATAACAAAAGAGTCCACACTCTCCGAATGTTGAGTCAAACAAAGGAAGGCTTGATAAGTCTTAAGTCAATGCAGAGTGTGACCATGTATTCCAGGTCTTTGACTGCTTCACTGTGGAATCAGTCTGGACTGAGCTCTACTTTATAATGCTTTTTAGCACAGTTTTAAAGTGGAAACCGCTTGCACTGATAAGGCAGTCTACGTGCCACATATCCCAGAATTGCCTTTGTGCAAAGACCAAAGGATAGTACAGCACAGGAACAGACCCTTCAGCCCACCAAGTCTGTGCCGACAGAGATGCCTCTCTAATCTAATATCTTCTTGCCTCTACATGATCCATATCCCTCTATTCCCTTCATTTTCAAGTATCTACTGGATAAAAGCAAATCACTGTATTCATCTATCTTTTCCAGATACCTTTTTCACATCTTCTCTGATGGTGTCCTTTTGCAGTCAGGTTACCCAAGGTAACCTTTTGTTTCAACTGGAACAAAAGAGAGGCTCGATAGGATGTTCTGATGAAGGACAGTAGTGACTGAATAAATGAATTAAAACTGCATCAAACGCAGGGTGCTTACTTTGAATCTCACAGTGGGTGATATTTTAACTGCCCCTTCCCAGCAGCAAGGGTAAAGATTTACCCATTGATGTCATATTCAAGTCCTGATGATTGCAATTTTAAAATCTCAGAGCTGAAGATAATGACTAGATGCTGAAAGGTTCCTCCTTTAAATATACAGACCGGGTTCTGGTGACATCAATTTGACCCATAGCCATTTTAACCTTTGACCTGTCCAGGGAGACAGCTGAAGCTGGCGGAAGGAGGCTCAGCAGGAGAACAGGATACGGGATCAAGGGATATGGGGGCGGAATCTGGATCAAGATATTGAATTTGATGATGAGCCATGGTCAAAATGCATGGTGGACCAGGCTCGAAGGGCTGAATGGCCTACTGCTGCTTCTATTTTCTATGTTTTTATGTTTCTAATCGGTCACTCGAAGTGAGCGTATTCTTTTCCTTTATGACAAGAGGATTACTTCTTTGGAGGCCTCACAGACCACTCCAGCTCAAGGGCAATTAGGGATGGACAATTAATGCTGAGCTTGCCAGTGAGACCAAAATCCCGCAAACGAATAAATAAATAAAAAACTTTTCCCATTCCAAATCTCTCACCGCACCAAAAATCCAGCGCCACAATACTGCTCCCCTACTCTGCCCACCCCACACACCATCCCCCTGCCCCATCCCAGCCGCCCACCCCCCAAAACACCCAGTACCTCCTCATCACCCTCTCACTTGTGCCTGGCCACAGCCAATCAGACGGTCAATTTAACAGCCAGCAGCCACTTCCCACCAACCTCCTCGCCTTATTGGCTGGCCATAAACACGGTCCAGCTGTTAAAAGAACTGGGATTCCTCCTATCTAGATGGGCCGAAGGTTTGGAAAGTCATTTTCTGTGAGTTAAAACTCACCTCCCCCCCCGACTCCTCCTTTCCCCCCCCATCCCGCCCACCCCCCACCTCCCCTCCCCCATAGTATTACACAAATCCCATGACCCAAATTGTCTCAAAGCCGGAAGGGTTCTGTTTGTTAGCCAAAATGGCACAGGAGCTTGGAATCTGGAAGGCCCACTCCCAAATCCATTTTTGCCATGGGTGGGGGGGAGGTGGAATCAGAGCGGGACATATTTTGGACATGCACGGTTCACAGAGACAGCAGCACAGCAAGTCAGTTTGACCATCCAGGCTTCTGAAACACGACTCAGTGCTTTACAAATTTCATTGAAAATTCCAAACCCATCGGTGTTATTTGGAAAGCTCAGATGCCCTTTGGAAGAGGTCAGGTCCCTCTTTGGGATGCTGAAGTAGATCCATGAAAAGTGGCTAAGCTCTGTGGGAATTGTCATGCTGTCAAAATATTTGACTGCCTTGCTCTTTAAATTTTGTAAAGAGACAGCGTGTGGGTTAAAAAAAAGCTGTGATTGTCATTTCAGTACATGTTTGCCAACATATGCCTGAGGACTATGATCATAGGATTAATGTTGTTTGACTTCTTACATAAGGACTACTATCATAATGGGACGCTTGTAAGTTCACAGTTTGATTAACAGCTCCAGGTGGTCATTAAAACTGTCTTTGAAATGGGGCTATGTTTAATATTATAATGGATTAAGTACTTGAAGAGATTCTGAGGTATTGAATGGGCCAGAGAAATTTTCAAAAATATACTGAATATTCTTAAATGTTATTTTATTTCATCCCAGCATGGTTCCTGAGGTCTGTCCATGGTGGATACTGGGTGAGTTGCCATGTGCTGTGTAAGAGAAAAAGGTGGTACATGGAGTATGGGTTGGCATGAGTTGGTACTAAGTTGGCATAGGAACTATAAAGGGCCATGGGGGTGGGTAGAGAAGCATACCTTGTCATGGGCAGTATGAGGAGCAATGCAGGTGGGTGGGGTCATGAGATTGGATGAGTTGGCACGAATGGGGCTTGGAATGTGTCAGGGGGTTGATGCGGTGTGGGCTATTTTTTTCTTTTATTGCTTTTATCACAACTAAGATGAAAGTGGGCCATTAAACAGCTGGTCTCCGCACCCAGAAGCCCATGGCTGCCTCCACATTATTTCTGGGGGGGGTGGGGCTGGTGGTGGGGCAGACCTGACTCCAGTTTACACCAACCCTGCCTCCACCAGCCCCTCGCCCCAACCTCCCCAAATCAAAATCTGACTATATGGAGCATTTTTACCTTGAGTCAGGCAAATCCGCGACTCTACATACCTGGCTCAAGAGAAAAGATTTGAGCCTGTATGTCTCGACTGATCTTCTCTCTTCTCCTACAGTTTCCAGTCTTGTCAACGGCTTGCTTTCGATCACGGGTGGAGAAAGCCAATCTTGTTTAGGAATCTCCACATAGATAATAATTGAATTTGTCTGCTGTAGACTGCCTATCGCTCTGTAGAGATACACCACACTAAGTCCACACACTTAAGATACGCAGATAAAAGGCCTGAGTAAACCAAGTGTGCATAAGGGCCTGTTGTGGTTTAAAAACCTTGAATCCCACATGCACAGAGCACTCATATATTTTCCATGCTCATTCAGCCATAACAACCCTACCCTTTAGAGTTTTGGCTTGGAGGCTTGTCTGGAGCTGAACTGGAACAATGCCAAAATCTAATGACAGATTTCTCCCTCTCCAATGCTTTTGTGATCCATGCAGGCCGTGCAATCAAATACCGCACAATCATCTTCGAATATTACAGCCTGCCTGACTCGGTTATTGAATTAAAAGGTCCATCACAGAAAGGCTCACTTGATCCTTACCTTGCCATTGTCAGGCACACCAACACAGGGCCACCATGACCTTAAAGACATCCTAATGTGTAATAATACAACAATTGACCTTCCACTCTATTTCTCAATTTAAAAAACGGTTTCTAGAAACTTCTAAATGCCTTCCACTCGCTTTCAACATAAATATAAGATACAGTAGATTTGAAAGTGGTTTGAGGGCAGAATTCACCAACTGTCACTCCTGTCTGCAGTGTAAGGGTCTGGCACATACAGGGTTAATGTGTGACTGAATACAGTATCGCCAACACAGTGCTGGAGAAAGGCACAAGACCCACTCCCAGCGATTGGTATGGTCTTGAGCAGAAACATGTAAATACCTAAGCAGGGAGATCGATTCAAGCCTGTACCCTCGTGCATGTGTAACTAGTTCTAGTCATTCATAAAGACTTTGGGTGGCATGGCGGCACAGTGGTTAGTACTGCTGCCTCACAGTGCGAGAGACCTGGCTTCAATTCCGACCTTGGGTGCACATTGTCCTCGTGTCTGTGTGGGTGGCCTTCAGGTGCTCCAGTTTCCTCTCGCACTCCAATGATGTGTGGGTTAGGTTGAGTGACCATGCTAAATTGCCCCTTAGTGCCCAAAGATATGTAGGTTAGGGGGCATAGCAGGGCAAATATGTGGCGCTATAGGGATAGAGCCTGGTTGGAAAGGTTTGTCGGAAAGTTGGTGCAGACTCAATGGGCCGAGTGGCCTCCTTTGCACTGTGGGGATTCTATGGTCCTAGCAAATGAACACAATTTCAACACAAAGCTAGCTTTAGTGGATGGGCTGCATTTGAGAAGCAGTAATATTACATAGGTGAAAGCCTGTCAAAGTCAGTGGTGACCTGCAGTGTACAATATCGTGGTGCACTGATACAGCCAGAGGAAATGAAATATTTATTCTTTCCTGTAGATCCGATCTTGTTGATGGAAGCACATCTGATATCTTAAACAATGTGGAATTGAAAAATGGAAAAGAATTTACTTAAGGACCTTAACATAGAAGTCCAGTGTCTATGAATGAGAGACTCAAAAGACAACATGCTATGTTCAGGGTACTTCATTTTGTTAAATGTTATGTGTGATTAAAGAATCAATCCCAAAAGTCTCACATTTCAACCTCCACATCAGTAAAACTATCTTTGATTTGATTTGATTTATTATTGTCACATGTATCATAGAACATAGAACAGTACAGCACAGTACAGGCCCTTCGGCCCACGATGTTGTGCCGAACCTTTTGTGAAACCAAGATCAAGCTATCCCACTCCCTATCATTCTAGTGTGCTCCATGTGCCTATCCAATAACCGCTTGAAAGTTCCTGAAGTGTCCGACTCCACTATCTCAGCAAGCAGTCCATTCCACACCCCAACCACTCTCTGTGTAAAGAACCTACCTCGTACATCCTTCCTATACCTCCAACCACGAATCTTATAGTTATGCCCCCTAGTAACAGCTACATCCACCCGAGGAAATCGTCTCTGAACGTCCACTCTATCTATCCCCCTCATCATCTTATAAACCTCTATTAAGTCACCTGTCAACCTCCTCCGCTCCAGAGAGAACAGCCCTAGCTCCCTCAACCTTTCCTCATAAGACCTACCCTCCAAACCAGGCAGCATCCTGGTAAATCTCCTCTGCACTCTTTCCAGTGCTTCCACATCCTTCTTCCAGTGAGGTGACCAGAACTGCACACAATATTCCAAATGTGGTCTCACCAAGGTCCTGTGTAGTTGCACCATAACCCCACGGCTCTTAAACGCAAACCCCCTGTTAATAAACGCTAATGCACTTCCTTCTTCACGGCTCTATCCACTTGAGTGGCAACCTTCAGAGATCTGTAGATATGAATCCCAAGATCTCTCTGTTCCTCCACATTCTTCAGAACCCTACCTTTGACCCTGTAATCCGCATTCAAATTTGTCCTCCCAAAATGAACCACCTCGCACTTATCAGGGTTAAACTCCATCTGCCATTTTACGGCCCAGCTCTGCATCATATCAATGTCTCAATGAAGAGTATTGCTTCTTGCGCGCTATACAGACAAAACATACTGTTCATAGAGAAGGAAACGAGAGAGTGCAGAATGTAGTGTTATAGTCATAGCTGGGGTGCAGAGAAAGATCAACTTAATGCAAAGTAAGCCCATTTAAAGGTCTGACAGCAGCAGGGAAGAAGCTGTTCTTGAGTCGGTCGGTACGTGACCTCAGACTTTTGTATCTTTTTCACGAAGGAAGAAGGTGGAAGAGAGAATGTCCGGGGTGCATGGGGTCCTTAATTATGCTGGCTGATTTGCCGAGGCAACGGGAAGTGTAGACAGAGTCAGGGGATGGGAGGCTGGTTTGCATGATGGATTGGGCTTCATTCACGACCTTTTGCAGTTCCTTGCGGTCTTGGGCAGAGCAGGAGCCATACCAAGCTGTGATACAACCAGAAATAATGCTTTCTATGGTGCATCTGTAAAGGTTGGTGAGAGTCGTAGCTGACATGCCAAATTTCCTTAGTCTTCTAAGAAAATAGAGGTGTTGGTGGGCTTTCTTAGCTATAGTGTCGACATGGGGGGACCAGGGCAGGTTGTTGGTGATCTGGACACCTAAAAATCTGAAGCTCTTGACCCTTTATACTTTGTCCCCATTGATGTGGACAGGGGTATGTTCTCCTTTTTGCTTCCTGAAATCGATGACAATCTCCTTCGTTTTGTTGACATTGAGGGCGAGATTATTGTTGCTGCACCAGTTCACCAGATTCTCTATCTCATTCCTGTAGTCTATCTCGTCATTGTTTGAGATCCGACCCACTACGGTGGTGTCGTCAGCAAACTTGAAAATTGAATTGGAGGGGAATTTGGCCGCACAGTCATAGGTGTATAAGGAGTATAATATGGGGCTGAGAACACAGCCTTGTGGGGCACCGGTGTTGAGGATGATCGCGGAGAAGGTATTGTTGCCTATCCTTACTGATTGTGGTCTGCTCGGAAGTTCAGGATCCAGTCGCAAAGGGAGGAGCCGAGGCCCAGGCCACGGAGTTTGGAGATGAGTTTTGTGGCAATAATAGTGCTGAAGGCTGAGCTGTGGTCAATAAACAGGAGTCTGACATAGGTGTCCTTGTTATCTAGGTATCTTTACTGCGTAGTAAGCTAGGACTACAAATGGACAGGAGAACACAGCTAGTCTGCTTAGGCCTTCACTCACCAGATGTACAACCTCAACACTGATCGAGTGGTGGACATCATAGACCTTATTCATCGAGACTTTACTGGCCAGAGCAGACCTCATTAAATCCTTCATTAAATCTGACAGAATTACTGTCCATAGGTAGATTTTGTAGTTTTTCGAAAGCCTGGAGTTCAGCTCACCCACACGACAGTGTGCGGATGGTCCGACTTGGAGAAATAGGCTTCCTAAATATAGAGAATGCTCTCTATTCACAGTTGGAAAGCTGACTTCTATTATCACAAGCAAAATATTGTGGATGCTGGAATCTGAAACAGGAATGAAGTACATGTGGTGATTATCCCTTCAGGGGATCATCTGGCTTGAGAGGCCAATTGGGGGTTGGAGTCCTACCTTAGGCAGAAGAAGGTATGTACAAGACATGTAGGGACTGGGGCAGCTCTCGGACAGCTGGCTACTCTCTTGCTCTTTATATATGCATAAAAATCCTTGGGATTTTCCCTAATCCTGCTGGCCAATTATTTTTCGTGACCCCTTTTAGTCCTCCTTACTCCTTGCTTAAGTTTCTCGTGATCTTAATTAGTCATGAGATGTTGAGAGATTGCCAGACCCTGAAGGACAGATGCAGAGTAAATCTGAATTGGCCGGCACAGTCAGATGTTTAGAAAAATATGAAAAAAAAATGAAGAGAAAATAACCCTCAGAATCAAAAACTATGATTTTATGTTTAAGGAGAAATGGAATTTGAGTTGAAAGAGAGGACAAAGAGTTGCTGCACGTTTATTTTCTTTAAAAAGAAAGCAAAGAATACTTTTTTTTAAACTGCCCAAGTAGTTACAACTCGGCCTCCAGAGCAGAAAAAGTGAAGAGGCTAAGATTGCCAGGCTCCAGTTCCAAGCAGAACTTCCAGGCGGATCAGGGTAGCGGTCCCTGCACACTGACAGACTACAGTCAACAAGTTCCAAAGTTGTAAAAATAAGTCCTCAATCTGTTTAGAAGATGAGTTGAAACTTTTTCAAAATGGCCCCTTAGACCTCGAAAGTGCTGGATCTGGCAGTGAAATTATAGAATCATAGAATCATAGAAACCCTACAGTGCAGAAGGAGGCCATTCGGCCCATCGAGTCTGCACCGACCACAATCCCACCCAGGCCCTGCCCCCACATATTTACCCACTAATCCCTCTAACCTACGCATCTCAGGACTCTAAGGGGCAATTTTTAACCTGGCCAATCAACCTAACCCGCACATCTTTGGACTGATGAACAAAAACCTGGCTCATCAAAGAGAGAGAAGAATGAACTCTTGAAACAGCCAGAGGACACTGAGGGCTTCCTGTCAGTAAAAAGAAGTTTCAAAAATGGGTCAAAGGAGCATGCCAAAACTTCAAAAGTATGGGAAAAGCACAAAGCGAACCAGCGGCTGCTGACAGTTTTAAAAAGAGTTGACAGTCTTAAAGCAGTAATGCATTCAAAGAGAGAATGTGTTTGAAGTGGTTATATATTTAATGCATCAATCACAAGAAGAAACAGAGGGCAAAGGACTGGAAAATTTGAGAAGACCCCAGATAGAGGACAGCTCTCAAAAAAGGTCCGCAAGCAAAGAAGACCTCAAGAACAGCTTCTTCCCTGCTGCCATCAGACTTTTGGATGGACCTACCTTATATTAAGTTGATCTTTCTCTACACCCTAGATATGAGAGTAACACTACATTCTGCACACTCTCCTTTCCTTCTCTATGAATGGTATGCTTTGCCTGCGTAGCGCGCAAGAAACAATACTTTTCACTGTATGCTAATACATGTGACAATAATAAATCAAATCAAATTTTTAAAAACCCGCATTTAACTTGATCAGCAAAAAGTAATTAAGAAAACAGATCATGAGTCAAAATCAGGCCCTCGGTAAGAGTTGATAAGGCTGCCACTAACAATCTGTGATAATCCCGGAGGTGCTAAATTATGAAGATCAATGTTGTACTTATGAGGCAGAAAATCTTTAGTTTAGGTAATTTCAATGAATAAATTTAAATAAAATGAATCAATTTTTGATGCCGTACATACGGCTGTTTGCTGTTCATTAATATTGATCAACATGATTAAGTCACCTTTATTGAATAATTGAAAGGAATGGATTATAATGTAAATATATGTAGCTAGTTTTCACATTTGATTTGATTTGATTTATTATCGTCACATGTATTATCATACAGTGAAAAGTATTGTGTCTTGCACGCTATACAGACAAAGCATACCCTTCATAGAGGAAAGGACAGAGTGCAGAATGTAGTGTTACAGTCATAGCTAGGGTGTAGAGGAAAATCAACTTAATGCGAGGTAGGTCCATTCAAAAGTCTGACGGCAGCAGGGAAGAAGCTGTTCTTGAGTCGGTTGGTACGTGACCTCAGACTTTTGTATCCTTTTCCCGATGGAAGAAGGTGGAAGAGAGAATGTCCGGGGTGCGTGGGGTCCTTAATTATGCTGGCTGCTTTGCCGAGGCAGCGGGAAGTGTAGACAGAGTCAATGGCTGGGTGGTTGGTTTGCGTGATGGACTGGGCTTCGTTCATGACACTTTGTAGTTTCTTGTAGTCTTGGACAGAGCAGGAGCCACACCAAGCTGTGATACAACCAGAACGAATGCTTTCTTTGGTGCATCTGTAAAAGTTGGTCTGTGGCACCGAAACAAACCATGTAAACCAACCACTCCATGTCAGCGTTCATGCTCCTCTTGAATCTTCTCCCATCTTTTCCTCTCAACTGAATCTGCTGCTGTAACCATCTATTTGCTTCTCCGTCATATGTTTATTCAGCTTCCCGTGAAATGCATTTCTACCATTTGCTTCAGCCATTCCCTGTACTAGCAAGTTCCACACTCTTGTCACTCTCTGGCTCAATAAATAAAGCCATGATGTGGAGATGCCGGCGTTGGACTGGGGTAAACACAGTAAGAGGTCTCACAACACCAGGTTAAAGTCCAACAGGTTTATTTGGTAGCACAAGCCACTAGCTTTCGAAGGCTGCTCCTTCATCAGGTAAGTCTTACCTGATGAAGGAGCAGCACTCCGAAAGCTAGTGGCTTGTGCTACCAAATAAACCTGTTGGACTTTAAACTGGTGTTGTGAGACTTATTACTGTCAATAAATAAAGGCAAAATACTATGGATGCTGGAATCTGAAACAAGGACAGAAAATGCTGGAAAATCTCAGCATGTCTGACAGCATGTGTGGAAAGAGAATGGAGCTAATGATTCGAGTCTGGCTGACCCTATTGGCAGCATGGTGGCACAGTAGTTAGCACTGCTACCTCACAGCGCCAGGGACCCGGGTTCAATTCCGGCCTCGGGCCACTCTGTGTGGTGCCACAGACCAAATTTCCCAGTGACTGTCCGATATTGATGACCTCTAGTTATGCTCTTCCCCACAAGAGGAAACATGCTCCCTGGACCCACTCTTATCAAAAAAACTTACACAACTTAAGACTTTGATTTGGTCACCCCCCAGCCTTCTATTTTGCACAGCCTGTCAACCATTTCCTTTTCGTGTAAATTCACACGTTCCTCAAATGATCCGTGTTAATCCATGGTCAGGTGCATTGACCCGAACAGGTGCCGGAGTGTGGCAACTAGGGGAATTTCACTGTAACTTCATTGCAGTGTTAATGTAGGCCTTACTTGTGACTAATAAATAAATAAACTTTAAACTTACCGCACAGTGGTCAGCACTGCTGCCTCACTGCGCCAGGGACCTGGGTTCGATTCCTGGCTTGGGTCACTGTCTGGGTGGCATTTGCAAGTTCTCCCTGTGTCTGCTTGGGTTTCCTCCGGGTGCTCCGATTTCCTCCCACAGTCCAAAGATGTGCTGGTTAGGTGAATTGACCATGCTAAATGCTCTCTCAGTGTACCCGAACAAATGCTGGAGTGTGGCGACTGGGGGATTTTCACAGTAATTTCATTCCAGCGTGAATGTAAGTCTACTTCTGACTAATCAATGAATAAACTTTACTTTAATCTTGTTTAAAATACATTGTTTTAAGCTTCATATGTTTTTTTTACGATTGTAACTTGATTTATGATATATTATTTTGGTTCAACAGACTGTGATTTCAAATGTGAGAGAGATGAATGAAAGTTATGTCTGGATATCTTCTCAGATAAGCCTGTAATTATAGATCAAATGCAAAGTCTTATTGAACTAAATAGATTCTTGAGAAACAAGGTGGTGAAGGGTTATTGGGGGTAGGCAGGAATGTGGGGTTGAAGTTACAAGCAGATCAGCCATGATCTTATTGAATGGTAGATCAGGTTCGAGGGGTTTAGTGGCCTACTCCTACTCCTAATTCGTATGGTTGTATGCTCATATTGTGTTGTTGCGATGGTGGTGAGAGAATACCTCTTGAGGGGACTGACTGTCTTTAGGCATTTCCAAAGAAGGTTTGAAGGCACCTAGTAGTCAAAGGAAGGCTTTAAAGTAGCCATATACTTTTCAGATTGAATAACGGGTTTAAATTTAAAGATAAAAATACACATTCCTATCTGGGAACAGGCTATATTTGTTATAATGCCTTGGACATAGGCAGGGAGAGAATCTGTGGCAGCAACAAGGCAAATAATAGAGGAGCCACGTGATGTTTTGAATTGCACACATTATGTAGGCTCATGCTCAAGCTGGAGAAATCTAAATTTCTGAGGTGTTGATGTAGGGCTAGAAGATTTGCCCAGCTAAAGGCTAGTGGGAAAATCCCCAAGGAATCCCTCACCCCAAGAGATACCTGGGAAATTAAGGAAAGGGAGAGTGAATTCCTGGAAACCGTGGCACACCAAGATTTGGTTCCAGGAGAATTGAATAGCCATTCATAACAATAATGTAAAAAAGACATTCTTAATTGAAATTAAAAGTAGAAGAAGGAGAGCTCTGTGTTTAGTTGGGTTAAACGGTTTTGGAGATTGCAAGAGCCTTTTCGCTGACAGTCACTAAGCCGGAAAGTTGGACACATTGGGTGGAGGAGGCATAGGGGTCATCATAGAATCCCTACAATGCAGAAGAAGGCCATTGGCCCATCGAGTCTGCATCAATTCTCTGACAGAGTATCTTACCCAGGCTCTCTCCCCGCAACCCCACACATTTAGTTTGGCCTGTCCACCTAACCTGCACATCTTCAGGCTGTGGGAGGAAACTGGAGCACCCGGGGAAAACCCACACAGACATGGGGAGAACGTGCAAACTCCACACAGACAGTCACCCAAGGCTGGAATTGAACCCGGGTTCCTGGCGCTGTGAGGCAGCAGTGCTAACCACTATGCCACAGTGCAAGCCTCCAACATAACCTTCATTCTTGACAAAACAGCACAGAATCCAGCTCCACTGGGATCCTTCCCTATTTCTTTGGTTTTCCTACTTCAACACAGGTGAAGGAGAAAGGTCAAGTCCATTCTTGTTCCCATCGCAACGTGAATGGGAAATATCTGGTGGATTCCCCAAGTGGCATAAAAAGTCTACTCATTATATCCTCTCATTGCAAGGATAGATCTAGGCCTGGATTGTCTCGCTCTGCTGTAGTGGGATCTGCCACGGGCCAGCCAAAAGCCCAGAGATTTTGAAAAGGACTGGAAGATTGCTGCACTCCTTCTGTAGCAAGGACAACTTTCCTCAGATAAGGAGACCAAAATTGTACAAAATATGTCAAACAAACGCCAGGGTGGAGCTTGGTTGATCATGAGAAAGGCCTTCTCCTTTTCTTGCACACCCTAAGTGGGGGGGGGCCGGGGGCGATTTCCAACCTCTCCGCTCCATTAGTAGATAGCGCTGGTCCTGGAGAAGAGCATGTAGGCCTAAAAATCAATTTCGCACCCGGCACCAAACAGTTCGCGATTCTCCCTGCCCCTTCTCAATGGTGTGAACTGGATGGCACCCAGAAAGGTAGTATTTAAATACGCATAGTCTGTTCAAATCCCAAATGCACAGAATTCACTGGCCATCAAGCGCGGCATGATAATGACGAGAATCATTACTAGTCTGCGCTAGTGGGCAGCACAGTGGCACAGTAGTTAGCATTGCTGCCTCACAGCGCCAGAGACCTGGGTTCGATTCCCGGCTTGGGTCACTATCTGTGCAGAGTCTGCATGTTCTCCCTGTGGCAATGTGAGTTTCCTCCATGTGCTCCAGTTTCCTGCCACAGTCCAAAAGATGTGCTGGTTAGATGCATTGACCATGCTAAATTCTCCCTCAGTATACCCAAACAAGTGCCAGATCGTGGCAACTAGGGGATTTTCACAGTAACTCAATTGCAGTGTTAATGTAAGCCTACTTGTGACTAATAAATAGACTTTAACTTTAGTGGAGACCCAGCGCGATGGTCACATCGGGGGACTCGGAGGCCACTAAAGACCTCGGGTGGTCAGGGGGCATGGCTGGGCAGTGCCCATTGGCTCCACCTGGCACACTGGTGGTGGCCAACTGGCACATTGGTGGTGCCAGACAGTGGCCACTGGACCGCCCCGAGGCACCCAATCACTTCTGGTATGTGCTTTTGAAAGAGGGAGAAGCGGTTGCATTTTGTAAGGTTTTTCCAAGCAATGTTGTAATGCTGGACTTGGTGCTCTGCAGGCTGTCCCAAGGACATATTCCAAATCAAACACAACAACACATCAACCCAATGAAAGATGCAATTGGTCTTCCTGAAGACCTGATCATCTTCCAATGCAGCAAACTACCAATGACTATGAGTTGCAGACTCTCCAAGATCCAAGACCACGGGGAAAGAGCTGAGGAAAGGCTCACTGGGAATGGTCACAGTTACGATCTTCCCACAAAATACACCAAAAGACTGGAAGCCATGTAACCACTCTTGGGCCACATGTACTGGAAAATGTTTAAATTAAATTGGATTTAATTAATTTGGATTTAAATTAAATTGGATTAAATTAAATAAGGATTGCGGATGTGGTTCCTATATTCAAGAAGGAGAATAGGGATAGCCCAGGAAATTACTGACCGGTGAGTCTAACCTCAGTGGTTGGTAAGTTGATGGAGAAGATCCTGAGGGACAGGATTTATGAACATTTAGAGAAGTTTAGTATGCTCAAAAGTAGTCAACATGGCTTTGTCAAAGGCAAATCGTGCCTTACGAGCCTGGTGGAGTTCTTTGAAAATGTGACTAAACATGTTGATGAAGGAAAAGCGGTAGCTGTGGTTTACATGGACTTCAGCAAGGCATTCGATAAGGTCCCCCATGCAAGACCTCTCGAGAAAGTGAGAGGGCATGGGATCCAAGGGGCTGTTGCCTTGTGGATTCAGAACTGGCTTGCCTGCAGAAGGCAGAGAGTTGTTGTAGATGGGTCTTTTTCTGAATGGAGGTCGGTCACCAGTGGAGTGCCCCAGGGATCTGTTCTGGGACCCTTGCTGTTTGTCATTTTCATAAATGACCTGGATGAGGAAGTGGAGGGATGGGTTGGTAAGTTTGCCGACGACACGAAGGTTGGTGGTGTTGTGGATAGTTTGGAGGGATGTCAGAAGCTGCAGCGTGACATAGATAGGATGCAAGACTGGGCGGAGAAGTGGCAGATGGACTTCAACCCGGATAAATGTGTAGTGGTCCATTTTGGCAGGTCAAATGGGATGAAAGAGTATAATATCAAGGGTAAGACTCTTAGCAGTGTAGAGGATCAGAAGGACCTTGGGGTCCGGGTCTATAGGACTCTTAAATCGGTCTCGCAGGTAGAGGAGGTGGTTAAGAAGGCGTATTGTGTGCTGGCCTTCATCAATCGAGGGACTGAGTTTAGGAGTCGGGAGATAATGATGCAGCTTTATAAGACCCTCGTCAGACCCCACTTAGAGTACTGTGCTCAGTTCTGGTCGCCTCATTACAGGAAGGATGTAGAAATTATTGAAAGGGTGCAGAGAAGATTTACAAGGATGTTGCCTGGATTGGGTGGCATGCCATATGAGGATAGGTTGAGGGAGCTCGGTCTTTTCTCCTTGGAGAGACGAAGGATGAGAGGTGACCTGATAGAGGTGTACAAGATGTTGAGAGGTATAGATCGGGTGGATTCTCAGAGGCTTTTTCCCAGGGCTGAAATGGCTGCTACGAGAGGACACAGGTTTAAGGTGCTGGGGAGTAGGTACAGAGGAGATCTCAGGGGTAAGTTTTTCACTCAGAGGGTGGTGGGTGAGTGGAATCGGCTGCCGTCAATGGTGGTGGAGGCAAACTCGATAGGGTCTTTTAAGAGACTTCTGGATGAGTACATGGGACTTAATAGGATTGAGGGTTATAGGTAAGCCTATATATAAGCCTAGGTAGGTAGGGACATGACCGGCGCAACTTGTGGGCCGAAGGGCCTGTTTGTGCTGTAGTTTTTCTATGTTCTATGTTCTAAATGTAGGTGCAATCTGTTATCTAAGTGGAGTGAATCAGCCGAGAGTGCCATGTATTATATTGAACCAAATTCATCCGTAAAATACTTTATGTACCATTACATTTGAATTGTATTGAAATATACCTTCACAAATCGTATGAATAAAATATGTTTTTGAAGAAAAGAAAAGTGAGGCCTTTTGAAAGACATGAGGATTTACCCAGAGCAAGTGACCAAGATTGGTAATCACTTAAAAAATGCAGGGGGACCCCCGAGACAGACAGTCAGCAACATCTAGAGGAGGAAGTGAGAGAACCACTGCACCCCCGCTCCCCATCTTCCAGACAGGCAGTCAGCAGCATGGAATAGAATCCATCATCCCTACTGTGCAGAAGCAGGTCGTTCAGCCCATTGAGCCTGCACTGACAACAAACCCACCCAGGCCCTATCCAGATAACCCCACATATTTACCCTGTTAATCCCCCTGACCCGAACAGGCAATTTTTAAAGAAATAGTTGTGCCTCACTTAAACCTCATTGGCTACAATACTGTCATTGCACACAGTTGTGACCAATCCACCTAACCCGCACATCTTTGGACCATGGGAGGAAACCGGAGCACCTGAAGGAAACCCACGCAGACACGGGGCTTCCAACCAGGCTTAATAATGCTAACACTGCTCCCTGCAGCTTAAACATCTGTTACTCTAACAACTACAACATCTGTTTAAAATTTACTTTTCATTCATTTGAAGTGATATCCTCAGTTTGAAATTTCCTGGATAGATTTGTGGGAAATTTGAGTTATCTTCCAATACCAATTAATATTTTTAAAGTTTGAATAAGGGCTGTTCCTTTTAACTGTTGTCTTTTTTGATTGGAATACACTGCCACCAAGGCCTGGGAGAAAAATCAGAGGCCCCCGGTGTTTCTCCGATATCTCAGGGCTCTCAGGTGCACCTGTACAACAGGACTTTGAGGCCAGGGATCAAAGGCAATAATCCTCCCACCAATTACTCTAAATAGCTGCTC
Organism: Mustelus asterias; assembly: GCF_964213995.1. NCBI lineage: Eukaryota > Metazoa > Chordata > Chondrichthyes > Carcharhiniformes > Triakidae > Mustelus > Mustelus asterias. The sequence continues at coordinate 13,091,119 of NC_135814.1, forward strand.
CCCCTCATTATTAACCCTTCTGCCATTGGAAACATTGGGCGGCACGGTGGCACAGTGGTTAGCACTGCTGCCTCACAGCACCAGGGACTGGGTTCAATTCCCAGCTTGGGTCACTGTCTGTGTGGAATCTGCATGTTTATTTATTAGTGTCACAAGTAGGTTTACATTAACACTAAAGAACAAAGAACAGTACAGCACAGGAAAACAGGCCCTTCGGCCCTCCAAGCCTGTGCCGCTCCTTGGTCCAACTAGACCAATCGTTTGTATCCCTCCATTCCCAGGTTGCTCATGTGACTATCCAATGAAGTTACTGCGAAAATCCCCTAGTTGCCACACTCCGCCATCTGTTCGGGTGCACTGGGGGAGAATTTAATGCGGCCAATGCACCAAACCTGCACACCTTTCAGACCGTGGGAGGAAATCGGAGCATCCGGAAGAAACCCATGCAGACACGGGGAGAACATGCAGACTCGGCACAGCGTGCGATCCAAGCCAGGAATTGATCCGTGTTCCTGTTGCTGTGAGGCACCAGTGCTGACCACTGTGCCATCGTGCCCCCTGTTAAGTAACAGAAGTATCTCATGCATGTACATTTTACTCATTCTCGAAGAGCCCAATTTCGAGTTAGGCGTATGCATCGGATGGTTGTCATTCGATAATCTCTCAGTGTACTGTGTAGTGAAACAACAAACCACATAGCAACTGGTAAACAAATCCACTCATAGTGGCTCCATCTGTGATTTGTTTTCACTCTTACATTGCTGACGCCAGACGGAATAAAACAGGGAACTGCGAGTGTCAGACAAGGAAGTCAGAATATGAGGGTTTTAAGCCTGATTTGCATTTTGTATTGATCTGCCATTAGTGGTGCAGAGGCAGACAAAGCAGCTCAGAGAGGCCTTTGTCTCATTCAGTTTTGAGTCTTATTAACAGAATGCCATTGATTGATGTGGCGATTATTCAGGAATCTGTTTATCATATTGCATCTCAAAGTTTCCCATTCATTCTATTTCATCACCATCACCTTTTACTCTTTTCCTCGAAGGTTCTAACTCATGTTTGAATAATTTCCACATGGACCCACAGATAGCCTGGCCAATGTTGACTAGACTGGAGCAAGGAATGCTGGCCAATTTTCATCTTCACTCCAGGTCAGCGGGCTTGAAATACCTCTACTGCCACAAAGCAGAATTCCATGCAGAGTGGGAAGTGAAACCAAGAGCATCCTCAGCTCTCTGTTTCACCAGGTTGTGTGCACCGAGCATCTTTGGCTATCTAAAGGTCAAGGAAATATGATTGAGAATGCAGTGGTACTGGACTAGTATTACTTTTCTTTAATCTTTCACGCACTGTGGGTGTCACTGGAAAGCCCAACGTTTGTTGCCTGTCTCAAATTTCCCTTGAACTGAGTATCTCGTTTGGCCACTTCAGAAGGCAGTTAAGAGTCAAGCATATTCTGTGAGTCTGGAGTCACATGTAGGCCAGACCAGGCAAGGATGGCAGATTTTCTTCCCTAAAGGACATCGGTGAACCAAATGGGTTTTTACAACAATCGCGATCAGTTTTAAGATCACCATTACTGACACTGGTTTTCAGTTCCAGCTTTATCAACAGAATTCAAAATCCACCAGCTGCCATGGTGGGATTTGAACCTGCGTCCAAGAGCATTAGCCTGGCCTCTGGATTACTAGTCAAATGACACCACCACTACGCCACTGAACATTAATTAGGTCCTCCGTTTAGGAGACACATGTTCAAATCTCACCATGACAGCCAGAATACATCTGGAACTAATCTTATTAATAATGATCATGAAATTACTGAATTGTCATCAAAAACTATTTGATTAATGAATGTTCTTCAGGGGATGAAATCTGTTCTCCATACCTGGTCTGGACTATATTTTACCCCAGTCCAAGAGCGATGTAGTTGACTCATAACTGCCCTCTGACATGGTCCAGTAAGACACCAATTGTATCAAACCACTGCAAAAGTTAACCTACCACAGGTACATCTACATGGACAACAGTGGTTCAAGGAGGTGGCTTACCACTACTTCCTCAAGGGTGATTAATGATGGACAATTAATATTGGCCGTGCCCACACCCCAAGGATGAATATTAAAAAAGGTCAGGCTTTGAGGTCAATGGGCCAAAATGGGGTTTTCCATTCATTAAATTTAATGGCCTCCCTTCAATTTCCGAATACACACACTGCCACTTTGCACCCTCCAAGGACCAAGAGGAAGATTTTGTCTTCATTGCGCTATTTAATTTTCCATATTTTTATTTGTATGCAGTGCAATTCAAAACAACAAGTCAAATCTAGTGCAGCTAAAATCCAGTAGAGTCATGTTAAACTTGTAGAACAAGTCAAACCAGTACAACAGTTCGAAGCAAGTGGAACTGTCCACAATAGTAGAATTGGTTAAATCAGTAACTTGGTTCAAATCGGTGGAATGACTGAAATTAATGGGGCAGGTCAAATCAGTTCAACTGGTTAAACTAGTAGAACAGTTTGCAATCAGTACAAGAGTTCAAGCCAGTTAAAAAGGTTTAAACCCAAGACAACATACGGATCACGATTTTGATATGTCCGAATAAGTTAAGTTGTGTATTAATTGTCAGCCATTCCCTGATTTTTCAATGTTTTGAGGATTTTACAGTATTTTCTGACAAACCCCCAACAATCTTGCCTATAAATTCCGTTCACCACTGAAAATGTTCCAAGCTGCACTCAACACCCACAGGAAAAGTTGCATACAATGATCACTTTCTGAGCCACTGGCAGATGTCAGTGCTGAGAAATGAAACCCTTCTACCCTCAGTGTAAAGGTGAAGCATTCTTAGCACAGAATCAGCAAGGGCTCATTTGATTTGATTTGATTGGATTTGATTTATTATTATCAAATGTATTAGTATACAGTGAAAAGTATTGTTTCTTGCGCACTATACAGACAAAGCATACTGTACATAGAGAAGGAGAGGGAGCGAAGAATGTAGCGTTACAGTCACAGCTAGGGTGTGGAAAAAGATCAACTTCACGCGAGGTAGGTTCATTCAAAAGTCTGACGGCAGCAGGGAAGAAGCTGTTCTTGAGTCGGTCGGTACGTGTCCTCAGACTTTTGTATCTTTTTCCCAATGGGTTCCACGCAGGATAATGCTCTCATTATCTGAACCAACCACACTTCTTATTCACAGGCTGTCAACTCTGATGAAGTCTCCTTAATCAGCATGTACTTTTTACCCTTTCCTGCAGCAGCCTTAACTGCTCTGAGGCTGTCAGCTTGTGTCAAATTCAGACACATTTTTGCTGTGGATCAGGCCGGGCCAGCTCCTTTCAATTTGGATTCACATAAGGTGAGAAAGTCCCATTTCAGTCTAGAATTGTAACAAGAAACAAGGTGTTTTTCATTTGGTCCTTTCCGAATGACCCTCATTGACGGATAGTCGTCTTATGAATGCTGGAACTTAACAAATTGCTGGATCTAGCATTACGTGGACAGACTGCATGGTGATATCCAACGTGTGTTTCACTGTCTCTGTGCTACATTTCACATTGCAGTCAAACATAGTTTGGAGAGAAAGGGAGAATACCTTAACCTGTCTGTCTCACTTCAGCTACATGATGTTACACACAACCTTAGCTTGCAGTGCAGGTCCAGCACCATTCACTGGATAACTTGAGAGTATTTTTCTACTCAGTGATTCCATGCACCCACCTTATTTCCAGGACTACCGTTATTGGGATGCCAACTTACTGTGGTTCTGGCAGTAATGCCAGCACACATCAAATGTGCGGGTTAGGTGGATTGGCCATGCTAAATTGCCCCTTTGTGTCAGGGGGACTAGCTAGGGTAAATGCATGGTGTTATGGGGATAGGGCCTGGGTGGGATTGTGATTGGTGCAGACTCGATGGGCCAAATGGCCTCCTTCTGCACGGTAGGATTCTATGATCTATGAATAAATTCACTAACATCTTCTTTCAAGGCGCTTTATTTAATGTCACGTTCATGTCAAGAGTGATGGACATGTCCTTGTATATTCCAGGTAAAAGCTGGTATTTGGGAGAGCAAAGAGCAAAACGATAAGGATAGGAATTACTGTCATGACACCAAGCAAACACACACCCTTCAGTGTCGTGGTCAGGAGTTGACATCCTGTCTAAACTTTCCCATCACTCTCTCACCCTTTGAGGTGCTTCTCAAAATCCCTTGACCGCACTTACGGCTGCTGGACCCAATATCTCTTTGCCTGCACTGTCCAACTCTGTCTTATAATTCTCTTGTGAGGCTTCCTGGGCCATTATATTAGGTTAAAGATGTTATTTAGGTACAAGTCTACAGTTACCCCTGCAAGAAAAATCAATCCAAGCACAAACAAGGGATTGAACCTGGGAGGATCCTGATCCATTTGCTTTAGTTCTACACTGAGTGATTCCTTTACCACCCCTAAATCATATGCAGAACTTGGGGGCACGAGGCAACAGTTGTAGGATTTGAAGTTTTGATGAGGGGTGAAGTGAGAACACTTGCCTATATCCAAATAATTGGGTGTGTTGGGTATATTTCCTTCACTGCTCTCTCTTCCACTCCAATGATTGCAGCTTTGAAACATCAAAGAAAGATACTGATGCTTTCCCTAAGATTGTACGGATAAAGGGTTTTTTTGACTGTAGTGTATGTTATAATTCAGGTCAGAAACTCCAAAGTGTTTTATGAAGTCCGCCTGGATCATAAGTTTTGCACTTTGAATTTGGCTAGGGTGAGCATGAGAAAATTCACTTCAGGTATGGTTCAACTGACCCACTAAGGAACTTTTATCAAACAAAGTTTATTTAAATGTATCGTTAACATGTACAGAAAGAAAATTAGCAATAACTTTTACCAATTAAAAACAAGAAAAAAATTTCATGATATAGTATAAACCTTCACAGCTAAACACCGTTCCAATGAAACAAATCCCAAAAACAAAACCCTTATCACAGGTTTAACACAGCAAAGACTATGCTCATGTAATACCGGAATTTAGTCCTTTGGTTGAATGCTACAGTTCTCTTGAGGCACACACAGATAAGCTTGGAGTCAGAACAGCTTCCCAAAACACCAGGAAGACTCTGGTCAAGCCAACCACCAACAACAGATTTTCTACTCCGGGAAGGCCAGGAACCTTTCTTCCAGCTAACAGCAGAATTTTCAAAATCAGGGAGAGAGAAGAACAATGCTTTCCAGCTTGATGTCCACCCCCTTCCAAACTAAAACTGAAAAATGAATCCTTAGATTTTTTCATGGGGAGAAACCACCTGACTTTGACTTGTCAATCAATCTTCCCCCGACAATGCAAGGTCATAAAAGATCCCAGAGTAAAAATAAACAGATCCCCATTTAAGCCATTGAAGTAGAAATAAAATGACTTCTCACAGGCGGCCGGGTAATAATGTGAAAAAACTGAAAAGGTCTGCTTACAACTGCAGAGAACATGATTTAAGGAAAAAATTCTTAAAGGTACACTAACATCACACGTACTAGTCCCACCCCAATTTAAAAAGATTCATTTCAGCAAAAAAAAGATAGAAATTTCTCCCCCATAAAATAAAATGTACAAAGATTTGACTTCCATGCTAGATGTCACAGCAGACGATAATATAATGACTTTAGGAAATATTTTGGCAAGCTGTCAGCGGAGAAGTATACCTTGAACAACCAACACTGAAAGTGATGGAGCACCTTTCTTCAACCCCAGAAATAAAGGCCTTTGATGTATTTCTGAAAGTCTCGCTTCACATTTTAAATCACAGCAAACGCGAGGCAACATTGTGTGCAGTTCAGCTTTTCACATTCAACGGATCTGACCGTTTAGTGCGCGCACAGATCAGTCATCCACTGGTTGACCTACTTCATGCACCAGTTGTCAGCTAGCAGAAAACATAAATGATCAATAGTGGTCATATGCATTCAGAAAATGTGTTGTGATATTACCTAACGTGCCTCTCACAGAATCACATGCATAACAGTAATTCTCAGCCAACCTTTATTTTTCACATTTACACCGACTTGCAATAATTGTGTGTAAGCTGCCTACCCAAGTGTTGTCTTCTTGACGATACTGCTTCCAATTCCTCTCAGTGTCACTGAACATCAGCACATAACTCGTCACCCAGTCCGAGCTCCCATATCTGCCTTGGGTTGCTATGGCGGTGATCTCCGTTCTCTCACCGAGGTCTATCTGCAACCATTGGTACCTGTTAGAATCCCCTGGAGACCATCCTCCTGCCCCTTCACAGAAAAAAAAAAGAATTGAATTACCAAGCGTCTGGGACATGAAAATAAATATTTAAATTTTAAAAATCTGTAAATTCTCTGCTGCTGGGTGAAGAAACTCATTAAGAATTGAGAAAGAAAATTTGCAGGTTAAAAATTTGACAGGGCCATTGTTCAAGAATCACTATTGGGTTTTATCCTATGCTCTGAGCAATCTATACTTCGATTCATTTTTCAACATGCCTTCATTTTATTTCTACAGCATTCAGGTTTGGCAAAATAAGGTTCTCCGTGATGAGATTTCTGCGAAATAACAGCTTGTTACATGTTTTCCGAACACGTAAACAGATTGCCATGAAGCAAGCTGCCCAAAAGCAGTTCTAATTCTGAATATTGAGCCAACCATTTCAGAACTGCTTGTACAAACTTTAGATCGGTGAGCTGGAGTTATATTCCCGGGAGAGGAGGAGGTTAAAGACTGACTTGACTGAGGACATTAAAATAATCAAGGGAACAAACAAAGGTCAATAGGAAATGATTCTCCTCTCTAGTGGAGAAATCCTGAATCGGAAGACATAACCTTAGGCTTCAATAGCACTAAGCCAGTTAAAGGTGACTGCAAAGTGATTTGATTTGATTTAATTTGATTTATTTTTGTCACATGTATTAACATACAGTGAAAAGTATTGTTTCTTGTGCACTGTACAGACAAAGCATACCGTTCATAGAGAAGAAATGACAGAGTGCAGAATGTAGTGTTACAGTCATAGCTAGGATGTTGAGAAAGATCAACTTAATGCAAGGTAAGTCCATTCAAAAGTCTGACAGCAGCAGGGAAGAAGGTGTTCTTGAGTCGGTTGGTACGTGACCTCAGACTTTTGTATCTTTTTCCTGATGGAAGAAGGTGGAAGAGAGAATGTCCGGGGAGGGTGGGGTCCTTACTTAGGCTGGCTGCTTTTCCGAGGCAGTGGGAAGTGTAGACAGAGTCAATGGATGAAAGGCTGGTTTGCATGTTGGATTGGGCTACATTCATGACCTTTTGTAGTTCTTTGTGGTCTTGGGCAGAGCAGGAGCCATACCAAGCTGTGATACAACCAGAAAGAATGCAACAAAGAATGCAAGAAAACAAGTCGCATAAACTGTTGCGAGAATGTGCAAAGTGCTGGCCCTAGAATGCTATGGATGGAAAATCATTTCAGGTTGGTCAGGACACATTGGCACTGATGGATAACACTCGGGGACATAGCTTTAAATTGAGAGGTGATAGATATAGGACAGATGTTACAGGTAGGTTCTTTACTCAGAGAGTAGTAAGGGTGTGAAATGCCCTGCCTGCAGCAGTAGTAGACTCGTCAACATTAAGAGCATTCAAATGGTTATTGGATAAACATATGGGTGATATTGGAATAGTGTAGGTTAGATGGGCTTTAGATTGGTTTCACTGGTCGGCGCAACATCGAGGGCCGAAGGGCCTGTACTGCGCTGTAATGTTCTATGTTCTATGTAACGTCAGTTCAAAGCGGTTTGACTTCTTGCACAGAGTGCAGCTATACGGTAAACGTGGTCTGAAGCCAATCATATCCTGACTTGGTATCAGAACGAGGCAGTGTGACAGTCCTCAAGAGGAGTAAGTCTCACCTGCTTTTACTTCTGAGCCAGTTCAGGCTTCCATGCCCAGCTTACACATCATGCATAGCGTTAGTGCAAAGCAGCTTCAGCTCTGTAGCACTGTTGGACTTGCAGAATATGAGTGCATTGTCAATGTCAGCTGGCGAGTTCATTGGGAAATGAAGGGAAATAAGGAATATTTTTTAAAAAGGGCAGGAAATTGTCATTTAAAACTGGAGTTGGGAGGCCGGGTAAAAATGTATTTGTGTATTAAGTTTATTTATTCATAAGTAGGCTTACTGAAGTTACTGTGAAAATCCCCCAGTTGCCACACTCTGGCGCCGGTTCGGGTACACTGAGGGAAAATTTTAACATGACCAACGCACCTAACCAGCACGCCTTTCGGATTGTGCGAGGAAACCGGAGCACCTGAAGGAAACTCACGGAGACACGGGAAGAACGTGCAGACTCCACACAGACGTTGACCCAAGCCAGAAATCTAACCCTGGTCCCTGACGCTGTGAGGGAGCAGTGCTAATCACTGTGCCATCATGCTGCCCCCACTTCATGCATCTGTACTCCATGTGGCAGTACATGCAGACTTCCTTTGACACCGGGGAAGACAGTGCATCAGGTCACTGGCCGCACAGCACAGACAGTAACAAAAATTCTCCCATCAAGCCCGCTGTGGGAATCGTAACCGGGCGAGGCAGAAAATACGGCAAGGGGGCCATTCAAAAGTCCATTGAGCTCGGGTGGGAATTTCCGGTCTTGGGGCGCACGTGGCTGGAGAATCTCACCCAGTGTGTTTCATTATATCATTAAATAGCTTGAACTTCCTGTACCTGCATGGTCGAGACATAGCTAAGCTGCCACAGTTATATAAGGCGATACATGTATCCTTTCAATGATCTGATCAGTGTAAATGGCTGCCACTCAACCTGCACTGAAAATTAACTATTAGAAATGTGTGGAAGTTCATCACTTCAGATTGTGTACCATTTTAGGAGATTCTTCTCTGTCTCTATTCTTTCTTTCTTAACCCAGTATTTATTTGTTTTCTCTACCTCATCTGACATTGAATTCACCCTCTTTAATTCTTTGTCCTTCTCAGCCCTTCAGTTTCATGATCACCATGAATTATAATTCCAGATTTAGTGAATAAATCCCTTTCAAATTCCTGAGCTGCCATGCTGGGCTTTGAATTGATATCTCCAGATTATTGATCCGGGTCTCTCGATACCTGGCCCAATTATGTCACTGGGATGCTACCATGCCCGCAGGCTCGATGGGCCAGTGGGTCTTTTCCTGCCTGTGATTTGCATACATGCAAATAACACAGGGTTTCACACGCTCATGTTTTTTTAGCATACAGTCAACATCACATGATTGCCACAACCAGCACTCAATGGCCAGGATTTTCCACTCAAGGTTTCATTGCACGCGTTCAGCGCCAGAAGTGCAAAATCTCACAAGATGCCCAAATCACATTTCCAGCAAATGTAAAAGCATAATCTGATTATCCCCTCCCTCCCATCAATGATTTCCATTCATTAGCATGTCATTATCAGGTCTCTACATCTGGATCATTCACCCCCCTCCCCCTCCCCCCTCTCACGCCCCCACCCCAGAAGAAAGTTCATTCATGTTGGCTTGAAGCCAGATCAGAATGAAAGCTGACTGGTGCCCCAAGGTTTGCTCTTAGCAAGCAGGCCTCCCAGTAGGGCGACACGGTGGCACAGTGGTTAGCACTGCTGCCTCACAGCGCCCGGGACCCAGGTTCAATTCCCGGCTTGGGTCACCATCTGTGCGGTGTCTGCACGTTCTCCCCGTATCTGCATGGGTTTCCTCCATGTGTTCTGATTTCCTCCCACAGTCCGAAAGATGTACAGGTTAGGTGCATTGGCCATGCTAAATTCTCCCTCAGTGTGGTGAGGGTGGCAACGAGGAGATTTTCACAGTAAGTTCATTGTAGTGTTAACGTAAGCTACTTGTGACACAAATAAATAAACTTTAGGTGAGTGCATTGCTTGGCGGAGGGAGGGCGGGGGGTAAAGAGGGCCATGCTTGGGCACCACCTGCTAGCACTGCCCCATGGCACTTGGGGTTGTGTGGGAGACGGGGGTATGGAAGGAGGGCCGTTCTAAGTGAACTTCTGTGCACGCAGGCAGCTTTTAAAAATCGCACCCCAACCTTCAAAAAACTATGTTGCTGGTAGGATGGGTTGAATCAGGGACCATTCTGCCAGCGTGATGACTTGGGATGTGCCCCTTGTGTTTTTTAAAATCTATGTCCTGAATGATACGGCGAAGAAAGCCGCTGTTGGTGCAAAGGGCTTCATTTTTCCTGCCCTCCATCAGCCTTTGCCGATATTTGGGGATAGTCCGCCCAATGACCAACGCTATGGACATAGAAAGGGAAAGACAATTGCACAGCCCGTGAACACGGGGGATCTTTACAGTAGCTTCATGAATATTTTTCTACAGTAACTTCATTGCATTGTTAATGTAACTAATAAATAAACTTTTTAATACCCATTCACAAATCGATCAGTTAATTCTCTATTAACTACTATAGTCTGGCAATTTAGTCTGCTTTCTACATATAGAGCTGTTCTCCTTTATGCCAATAGGAAGTATCCCGAGCCCAGCAACACCAACTAGGGAATATGCTGGGGCACAAATTAGATATCAGAACACGAGGTATTGCTTCACATAATCTATGAAATGAGCATGATCGTAGCATGGAAGGAATGATGAACGTCAGACCTCTGCTGTCTGAATCTGCGGGATGTGATATTTAATTGAAAGTGAAGTTTAAAGTTCAGGCCTGCTATGAAACCACTGGCACTTTCGACTGAAGATAGATATTGGTGTCTTGTTCAATGAAAAAAAATGAATAGAAAATTAATTGTGACTTTTTTTTCCCTGCTGGAAGAAAATTGCCAAGAAGCCACAGGCATTTAAAAAAAAGGAATAATTTCACAAAGGATTGCTGGATTTGAGTGATTCAAAGGGTATTTAAATTTTACAGGATGTAACCCAATCTTGCTTGTTAATGAGCAGTTAGTACAATAAGTCACATTTTATCCTTCAGTTTCTCCCAGTATCGGAGCAACCGAGATTGGGCTATTCATTTAAAGAATGAGAGAATTCTTTTTTCTAAACCCACACTTGAGTATTGCTGAAGGGAAAGACGTGTTGTTGAAGCTTTCTTTCTTGCACTCATCAGGTCAAGCACAATAATGCCAAATTTCAAACAGTTATGACAATATACATCACAGGAGAAAAGGGTGGAGATTGATGGGGTCAACACTGATTGGCTGGCATCAATTCCAGTTTGTTGAGGTGTTGCCATGGCTCCCCAAGTTCCCATATAATTCAAAAGAAATTGCGAGGCTTGAACAAATACCTCTTGTTTGCAGAGACTGCGGCCCTGCATATAAATATATGTCGCTTCTAGAAAGCATACATGAACCTCATTAGGAGCTCAAGTGTTACAACAAGGATACCTTGTGGTGTGGGTGTTCCGAATCAAAGCGTTAGTTGCACACAGCTCATGGTAGCAGCAAAATCCAAGTTGAGAAACAATCCAGAGATGGTGTACTTATTTATTATGTCATTGTATCAAAAGCTTATGATATCTTGGCATGGCAAAAACACTGGCGTATACACATGGTGTTCTAGCACCCAACTGGACTAGTTTATTCCAGTTCTGGTTTATATACATACACATACACAAATGGCCTGTTTTACAATTATTCACAAATCCAACTTCACCACATGTTTCTTATTCTTAAGAGGATATCTCCTTACTTAACCAAAACTTTCAGAACTTAGAGATGAACCTTCACCCTCCAGTGCCTGAGTCTGAAGTGACCCTTAGCTGAATTTTCCACTTCATTGGAAATGCCCGTCTGACTTTGGTTCGGCGCTAAACTGATTTCAGATACAACTTGTGTTGGAGTATCTTTTGATATTCTACATATATCCCAACTATCTAACTCATCAGACTCATTTGTCTTTTCCCAGCTTCCTTCTTCTTTGTGAATCTCTCAAGGTAAAACTTGATAGTAGCCACTTCAACCACTTTCAACTTAATCTTCTGGTTTAACATCAGACTTTCTCTCACCCTGTCCCTATAATGTCCCTCTTCATGCCTGTTTTGTTGCCCTTCTACTGACTGTTACATGTGACTTCAGCAATGAACATCTCACCCAAGGTTGTCTCCTAAATGCTCTGCCAGTTGTAGTCTGCGATATGGTACAGTAAATAAATAGAATAAATCACCCAGTTTGTCATTCAATTACACTTGACATTTTTTCCAATTTGTATCATGTATTTGTTTAACAAGAACACTCTGAACCATTTGTGCCATGCACCCTGCTACATTTGAAGAAGAATAATAAGAGGGAAGTCTCGTGTTTTTTTTCCTGTTCATTAACATTAATTTTGAAACTTCTTCTGAACAAAACTAATATGTATGTGTGGTCAGATGCAATTTCTTCTGGGAACCTGTAAGCAGCAAACAAACTACCTGAGATATCAAGAGTTTTGCTTCATTGGAAGCACTCATTGGAATTCCATTAATCCATCTCAACTACCAATCACAATGAATCGTTTTTGCCCTTCAAATATTGTAAAATCTGTGTACAGCCTCTCCCACACTCTAATGGGCCATTCCCATAATTACAAAGATACTCATAATTGTTTCCCTTCTACTGTTTCACTGTGTCACTGTTTACTTATCTAACCTTCCCCACCAACGGTAGTTCTCACTAGACTCTGGGCGGAATTTTCCCGTTCCGCCCACCACATGAATCGTAGTGGATGGGACAGGACCATGCTCAGATCCGTTGACCTTGGGCGGGATTTTCCAGTCTCGGGGTGAGCACGGCCAGAAAATCCCACCCTCTTTGTCCAGCTGATCCCCAAGTGTTGACCATGAAGGTCACATTGCTACTGTGATTTGTACTTTTGAGGAATAACCACGTAGATGTGCAAAATTGCTCATCATTGTGCTAAAGGTTGAAAAGCCAGACTTGTTAGGAAGAAACGAGTCAGCAGCACTTAATTTACATTGGAACCAGCTTTCTCCTATTGAAACAGCATTCACAATGCAAGGTGACATGATCATCAATTATCCTCAGGTATTTAGTGAAACCAGCAAACAGGTTCAAGAATTGAAGGCCAGTACACGGGTTCACCGGAACTCAAGGCCAGTTTACTGTAGGCCTCAGTCAGTACTCTGTGCCCTAAGGAAGAAAGTAAAGCAAGAACTGAAAGGATTTGAGAACATTATCTCTAAGAGAGAACAGAATAATTGGGCTACTCAATGTGGTAGCATCAAAGTCAGATGGCATTGTACCATCTACCAATGATTTGTACACAACTTGAATGCCTTGTCACACTCCTTGGTCCAATTCCATGGAAGATCCTTCCTCAAGAGTTCATTTAATGGATGCAATAAGGGTGCCAAATTTGTATTGCTATCGTAATAATTCATGAGGTGCAAAATAGATCTAAGCTCAGAGATAGTCTGAGGGTATTACTGGAACGTTACGCTTGGTACGATATAACCCATCTGTGCCTATCCTATGACTCAAGTACTCTACATAGTTTTGAAATGTTTCACATTGATGTGCTTTTGCCTGAACTCCACATTTTTCCAAACATTGCCTTTATTCTGCCTGCCATCATGGGTCCGCAAGTTTAAGCCAAAATAACTTTGTTATGACTCCCCAAATATCTTGTTAAATTTGGTTCATCACCCTTTTGTGTATTGATAGTCAAATATGACTTAGACTCATTGTCAAATTGCAGAAGGCATTTGTTAAATCTCACCTTGAAAAAATATTTTCTCCTGAAAACATTGTGCACAGATCCTCCATATTTAGCAAAGTGTTGGGTGGATTACATTCCGGTGCCTTCTAATCATCATATATTCTTACACTGCCATCTGAGTTTGGTGCTCTTATAGATAATGTTCTCGGCTTCAAGTCTTTTTAGTCCTTGCTCTACTTTCTTCCTCAGGGAACAGAGTACTGACTGAGGCCTGCAGTAAACTGGCCTTGAGTTCCAATGAACCCGTGTACTGACCTTCAATTCTTGAACCTGTTTGCTGGTTTCACTAAATACCTGAGGATCGTGTCATCTTGCATTGTGAATGTTGTTTCAACATGAGAAAACTGGTTCCAATGTAAATTAAGTGCTGCTGACTAGTTTCTTCCTAACAAGTCTGGCTTTTCACCCTTTAGCACAATGATGGGCAATTTTGCACATTGCACCATGTATGTGACTGTGGGCAGCACGGTGGCACAGTGGTTAGTACTGCTGCCTGACAGCGCCAGGGACCTGGGTTCAATTCCTGGCTCGGGTCACTGCCTGTGTGGAGTTTGCACATTCTCCCCGTGTCTGCGTGGGTTTCCTCCGGGTGCTCTGGTTTCCTTCCACAGTCTGAAAGACGTGCTGGTTAGGTGCATTGACCCAAACAGGTGCCGGAGTGTGGCAACTGGGGAAATTTTACTGTAACTTCATTGCAGTGTAAGCCTTACTTGTGACTAATAAATTAAAAAAATGTTTAAAATTCTGGTAATTTTTTCTTCTCCATAACTTCATCATTCTATGCATGATTTCTCCAACTGGTGTTGATTCAACCTGTTAAGATACAGCGATTCAGGATTCACACTGACTGATGCACGTTCACATTTTCCAAAGCTCCATTGCTACATGGACCATGATGCCATAGAGTCATAGAGGTTTACAGCATGGAAACAGGCCCTTCGGCCCAACTTGTCCATGCAGCCCTTTTCTTTTTAACCAGTAAGCTAGTCCCAATTGCCCTTGTTTGGTCCATATCCCTCTATACCCATCTTACCCATGTAACTGCCTAAATGCTTTTTAAAAGGCAAAATTGTACCCGCCTTGCAAATTTCCAGTGGACATTCTTGTGCTTCTGATCACATGGGTCACAACTGACCTCTCATTGATCTCCTGCTGGTCAATTAAAGTCTGAAGTGACAGCCATTTCCTCCAACCAGGGTTTTCCCAATTTACATCCTCCAGCACATCTTGACAGGATTACTTTTCTTCTTGAAGGTGTCGCACACTGCCTTCACAAATGGACAATTCTGTGCCCAATGTTAGTCTACGCACTGATAACAGAATATTGCAGGGCCACTGCTACTGCAGACTGCCTCCCTGTTGGGGCTTTCAGCTTATTCAGATATAACGGGGGCGATTCTCCCATCCCACTGTGCGGATTTTTTAGTGCAACGGGCTGGGAGATTTAAGCAGCGTCTAATCCGCAGGATTCGGATTGGACGTCCGACCCCCCAGTGCGTCTCCCAGTGCTGGATTTCCAGCGCCACCAGCAAGACCAATCCCATCTCTCGCTACTTCTGTTTTGTATTTACTAAAGTATAAATGCCGTTGAATGGAATGACAAGACAAGCTTTTTAAGCTAACTGTGAATTAATTAAGCTTAAACTCTTTTCAAAGTGCTGGCAGGTAAATTGATTTATTAGTTGCTTTAGTATATATCCACGGTGGCATAGTGATTAGCACTGCTGCTTCACAGCGCCAGGAACGCAGGTTCAATTCCCAGCTTGGGTCACTCTCTGTTTGGAGTCTGCACGTTCTCCCTGAGTCTGCGTGGGTTTCCTCCGAGTGCTTCGGTTTCCTCCCACAATCTGAAAGACGTGCTGGTTTGGTGCATTGACCATGCTAAATTCCCCCTCAGTGTACCTGAACAGGCGCTGAAGCGTGACGACTAGAAGATGTTCACAGTAACTTCATCGTAGTGTTAATGTCAGCCTACTTGTGACACTAATGAATAAACTTTATTACTTAAAAACTCACACTTCCACTTGGGCAAGACCATTCTCAGCAAGTCGTCTCTTGCTACTTCTGTTTCATATTTACTAAAGTATAAATGTCATTGAATGGAATGACAAGACAAGCTTTTAAGCTAACTGTGAATTAATTAAGCTTAAACTCTTTTCAAAGTGCTGGCAGGTAAATTGATTCATTAATTGCTTCAGTATATAACCATGTAGTACCTGTGCTGGAACAACGTTCCACAGACACAGATCCTAGTTTAATCTAAGAGACGCTGGCTTTTGTGCCCAGTTATTTCCCTGACAAATTTACTGGAAATAATACCCACAGGTGCAGATTCTCACAACTTCACACAATGACACCTCACTCAAGTCCAGCAAAAATGTACATTCTTTGTGTACAAACTGCAATCACTTTTCAACATCAATAGCAAACTCTGCTGTCTTCCTTATTGTGCAAGGAGCCAAACATTTTGAGTCGTCATCGTGGTTTGAATATTTTCCATTATACGAAATAAACATCACAAGCACTTCACAGCAGCATTGTCACAAAAAATAAATTGACTGCAAGCCACATAAGGAGATATTGGGATGGGGGAAGGAGGCAAGGAGGAGCATTTGAAAGGGCAAAATTAAGAGAAGGGGTGAGGCTTAAGTCCTGAGCAGCTGAAGACATGGTGGTCAATGGCAGAGGAATCACAATGTGGAGATGCTGGCGTTGGACTGGGGTGAACACAGTAAGAGTTTTAACAACACCAGGTTAAAGTCTTTAACCTGGTGTTGTTAAAACTCTTACAGAGGAATCACAACCAGTAAAATGCATGTGGCCAGAAACAGTGGAGAGATTTCAAAAGGTTTTATTTTTATCTATTTACTTATTAGTGTCACAAGTAGGCTCACATTAACACTGCAATGAAGTTACTGTGAAAATCCCCTAGTCGCCACACTCCGGCGCCTGTTCGGGTACACTGAGTGAGAATTTAGCATGGCCAATGCACCTAACCAGCACGTCTTTCAGAGTGCAAGAGGAAACCGGAGCAACTGGCGGCACGGTAGCACAGTGGTTAGCACTGCTGCTTCACAGCTCCAGGGACCTGGGTTCGATTCCCGGCTTGGGTCACTGTCTGTGTGGAGTTTGCACATTCTCCTCGTGTCTGCGTGGGTTTCCTCCGGGTGCTCAGGTTTCCTCCCATGCGGGTTAGGTTCATTGGCCATGCTAAAAATTGCCCTTAGTGTCCTGGGATGCATATGTTCGAGGGATTAGTGGGTAAATATGTAGGGATATGGGGGTAGGGCCTGGGTGGGATTATGGTCGGTGCAGACTCGATGGGCCGAATGGCCTCTTTCTGTACTGTAGGGTTTCTATGATTCTATGATTCTATGAACTGGAGGAAACCCATGCAGACGCAGGGAGAACGTGCAGACTCCGCACAGGCAGTGACCCAAGCCGAGAATTGAACCTGGGTCTCTAGCACTGAGACGGCAATGCTATCCACTGTGCCACCGTGCCGCTGTCGAGCTGGAGGAGATTAGAGAGATAGGGGGTGGGATTTTCTGGCTACGCTCGCCCCAAGACCAGAAAATCCCGCCTGAGGTCAACTGACATTTGCTTGGTCCTATCTCGCCCGCGACAGTTCCCGTGGCGGGCAGTGTGGGAAAATTCCGCCCTGGGATTGGTGAGGCTGAAGAGGGATTTGAAAACAAGGATGAGAATTTTAAAATCGGAGAGTTGGCAGATTCAAAGCCAGTGTGTGTGAGCGAGCACAAGGTGATGAGTGAATGGGTAAAAGCAAAATAGTGCAGATGCTGGAATCTGAAACAAAAATAGAAAATGCTGGAAAATCTCAAAGATGTGCGGGTTAGGTTGATTGGCCATGATTAAAATTGCCCCTTAGTGTCCTGAGATGCGTGGGTTAGAGGGATTAGTGGGTAAAATATGTAGGGATATGGGGGTAGGGCTTGGGTGGGATTGTGGTCGGTGCAGACTCGATGGGCCGAATGTCCTCTTTCTGTACTGTAGGGTTTCTATGATTCTATGATTCTATGATTCAGGTCTGACAGCATCTGTGGTGAGAGAATAGAGCCAGACTCGAAACATTGGCTCTATTCTCTCTCCACAGATGCTGTCAGACCTGCTGAGATTTTCCAGCATTTTTTGTTAATGAGTGAATGGGACTTGATGCAAGTTACGATCGGTGAGAAGGGGCTTTGCATGAACTCAAGCTTATGTCAGGGGAAGATGGGAGGCTAGCCAGAATAGCACTGGAATAGTCAAGTCTAAAAGTAACAAGAAGAATAGATGGACGTTTCAGCATTTGATTTGATTTGTCACATGTATTGGTATACCGAGAAAAGTATTGTTTCTTGCGCGCTATACAGCCAAAGTACCTAGGGAAGGAAAGGAGAGAGTGCAGAATGCAGTGTTACAGTCATAGCTAGGGTGTAGCGAAAGATGGACTTGATGTGAGGTAGGTCCATTCAAAAATCTGATGGCAGCAGGAAATAAGTTTTTGAGTCAGTTAATACGTGATCTCAAACTTTTGTATCATTTTCCCGACAGAAGAAGGTGGAAGAGAGTGTCGGGGTTCGTGGCGTCCTTTTTTGTGCTGACTGCTTTCCTGAAGTATAGACAATGTCAATGGATGGGAGACTGGTTTGCGTGATGGACTGGGCTTCATTCATGACCCTTTGTAGTTTCTTGCTGTCTTGGACAGTGCAGGAGCCGTACCAAGCTGTTATACAACGAGAAGGAATGCTTTCTATGATGCATCTGTGGAAGGTGGTAAGGGTTGTAGCAGACATGCCAAATTCCTTAGTTTCCTGAGAAAGTAGAGGTGTTGGTGAGACAGAGGTGGAGGTGGAAGTTGATAGTTTATGCAATGGAGTGGTTCTACAATCAGAAGCTCACTTCTCAGTCAAATACAACACCTGGGTTGTGGACGGTCTGACTCAGCCACAAGCAGGGAAAGATGGGCTCGCGGTTAGGAAATGGTAGCATTCGCAGTATTGCTTCATCATCCCTAAAAGACAACAGAGATCATCATCTCGGTTTTGGGACATTGCTGCAGGAGTTCCACAGGGTAAACTTCATTAGTGAACAACAAAGGATTTACTTACAAAGGTCCACAAGAGCAGCAGCATGTCTGTTGCTAGCTTTGGAATGCCTCCTGCCCAAGAGAACCCCTCTCCTGGGATGATTCCCTTACTCCTAAATGAACTCATGCCAGGTGACCCTGAGTCTGCTGTGTTGCCCTTTTTTTAATATTGATTTGTGGGACATAGGTGTCGCTGGCTGTCCAGCATTTATTACCCATCCCGAGTCGCCCTTGTTCAGAGGGCAGTTGAGAGTCAACAACATTGCTGTGGCTCTGGTGTCAAATGTTGGCCAGACCAGGTTATGATGGCAGATTCCCTTCCCTAAAGGACATTAGTGAACCAGATGGGTTTTCTGATAATTGGCAATGGTTTCATGGTCAGCAGTAGATTCTTAATTCCAGATTTTTTTAATTGAATTCCAATTTCACCATCTACCGTGGTGGGATCCGATCCCAGGTCCCCAGAAAATTAGCTGAGTTTCTGGATTAATAGTCTAGCGGTAAAACCACTTGGCCATCGCCTCCCCTGCCATTAGTGGGACAACAACCACACAGCCCCAAATTAAATACTTTCAAAGTGTAGTCACTGTTATGAGAGAATTACAGCAGCCAATGTAAAAGTGCAGTGAAGTCTTGCAAACAGCACCGAGCTCATCTGTTTTAGCAACATTGGTCGAGGGCTAAATATTGGGGAGGAGTTCCTCTTGGGAGTTAGGGTCACTGATCAGCTCTGATCTCATTGAAGTGGAGCAGACCCAAAAGGGTTGGATGGGTCCAATGATGCTAACAATAGTCCAATGGAATCTTTGTACAACTACCACAGAAAGCAGATTGGGCCTCAGTTTGACACCACATCCAAAGGACACCACCTCCAACAGCGTTCCTCCAGCGTGACAATGGAGTAGCAACATAGATTATACACTCTAGTTTCAGCTGTGGGTCTTGAACTCACAGCCTGTGGAAAGAGCTGTGGCTGGCATCTTTTTGCCCAGATAATCATAGAATCATAAGCAAGTAGACTGGCCTCATTCCATTGGTCCCAAGTTACTTCTCCCAAAATCAGGTACTTGAGATCGAGTGTGATAACTGCCTTGCAAACAGGTGTATTTAAATGTAAGCATTTCATATATCAGGTGATAAATTATTCAACGTTCAGCAAAACTTATAAAACCTGAAATCTCTTTCAGTATTTTCAGAAATAATTAGAGCAAATGAGTCCTCTTACACATTTCAAAGCTGCTCATTTTTTGACAATAAATCATGTCATGCAAATGATAGGTTTTAGTTCTTACATATTGTGATTTATTTTTCTTAGGAAGTATTATACATGAAAACTCTGGTTTATGTATACAGAGGGAAAGATAATTAAGCACACCATTTATTACAGAGCAGGCGCGAATGGTTGAAGAGTTGTCACATGCCATAGAACCATAAATATTACAGTAAAGAGGTCACCTTACGCAGTGCTTGTGTCAGCTCTAATTCTCTCCCTCATTCCTCTGCCTTTTCCCTTTTTCTTTATTTTCTTAAAACACTTTTACAATCGCCTTAAATTATGTGATGGTCTCTGCCTCAATTGCCACTTCTAAAGCTACACATCACTATTTAAAGTGGATAACATCTCAGCTTGTGTCGGTTTAAAAAAAATTAAAATAATTATTCTTTTCCTGAAAGGATTTACGATTATCAATTTTGTCCAATCATAGCGTACGGAAGCTGCACTGAGACTGTCAGAACCAATTGGATTGGTGAAAGAGCCTATTGTCAGAACCAACTAGATTGGTTAGAGAGCCTATTCGCGGCATGGTGGCACTGTGGTTAGCACTGCTGCTTCACGGCACCAGGGATCCGGGTTTGATTCCCGGCTTGGGTCACTGTCTGTGTGGAGTTTGCAAATTCTCCCTGTGTCTGCGTGCATTTCCTCCGGGTGATCTGGTTTCCTCCCACAGTCTGAAAGAAGTGCTTGTTAGGGTGCATTGGCCATGCTAAATTCTCCCTCAGTGTACCGAACAGGTGCCGGAGTGTGGCGACTAGGGGATTTTCACAGTAACTTCACTGCAGTGTTAATATCAGCCGACTTGTGACACTAATAAATAAATTTTAAAACTTTATTGTCAGAACCAATCAGGTTGGTTAGAGAGCATATTGTCAGAACCATCGGATTGGTTTCTGAGCCAATTGTCAGGTCCAATCAGATTGGTTAGGCAGCCTATTGTCAGCACTGATCAGATTGTTTAGAAAGCTTGTTTTCAAAATGGATCACATTGGCTGGACAGTCTATTGTCAAACCGATCGGATTGCTTAGAAAGATTACAGTCAATATGATCAGATTGGTTAGAGAGCCTATTGTCAAAACCAATTTCTAGCCATCAGTCAGGATCAATTGAATTTGCTGGAAAACTTTCAAATCAGTTGGACGATGGGCATGGACTTAATCAGACTTTAATTGCTCCCATTGACTTATGTAAAAACTTACTCAGCAGATTAAAGCAAATGGCAAGGTGATGTGTGTGCCATCACCTTCACCAGAAGTGACATGTGATGATGCTGAGATGTTCCTTCTCAGGGCATCAAACTCAGTGCTCAGTCTTTAACCAATTGGATTCAATTTGAATTGGTTTTTGGAGCAGGCAAGGAGATGGATTAAGGGTTTGCCCTGTCCATTGTATGCATTGGCTTTGTAACTCTGAGAAAAAAATAAAATTTAAACAAAAATTTAATCCAGAAATGGCTGGTCTATTTTGGGACCAATAAAATCCCGACAGTAGAGTTTCAGAACCTACATGTGCCTCTAGCCAAACTATTCCAGTTCCACTTCAACACTGGCATCCGTCTTCCAACAAGGAAAGTTCCCAGTTATGCCCTGCCCACAAGAAGTAGGACAAATGTAGCCCAGTCAATTACTGACCTACCAGCCTACTCTCAATCATTAGCAAAGTGATGGAGGGAGTTATCAACAGTACTATCAAGCGGCACTTACACACCATTAACCTGCTCTCCGGTGCTCAGACTTGTTTCTGCCACTCGTCACCAGACCTCATTACAGCCTTGGTGCAAACGTGGAACACCTTCACAAGGGCAACTAAAGACAGGCAATAAATGTCAACTGTGCCAGCCATGTCCATATTCCGAGAATGAATAAAATAAAGCCCTCTATCACAACTGCTGGAAATTACATTTGGAGCAAAATGTTAAGGATACAGTGTACCTGCAGTCCCATTTATAATAATGCCAAAACTCAGAGCACTTTCAATCCAACTCCTAGTTTCCATCCATTTTGAAACTTTTAATCAGGATTGTTGTTGAGTTCTTCACTTTTTTTTCCAAAGTTTTTGCCAATTCTCAATATTCACATTGCGTCGCCAAATGAAGATTGTGCGGAAAATAAATCTTCTAAACTGTCCTCCTCATTCTCCCAGCTATAAACTTCCTTATCAATTGTCAAATCAGTGGCAATAATCTTGCAGCAGAGTCTTCAGAAGGTTTGAAAAGCATGATTAATTCTCCCCATAATCATCTCTATTCCACTGACAGAGTTTTCTTCATAATTTTCAAGAGAATACACCTCTTTGCATTTCCTGACAGCCAATTGTTTTTTTTTTATTCATTCGTGGAACATGGGCATTGCTGGCTGGCCAGCTTTTTTTGCCCATCCCTTATTGTCCGAGGGCAGTTGAGGGTCTACCACATTGCTGTGGTTCTGGAGTCATATACAGACCAGACCAGCTAAGGACGGCAGATTCCCTTCCCTAAAGGGCATTAGTGAACCAGATGGCTTTTTCCGATAATCAACAATGGTTTCATGGTCATCAGTATTCTTAATTCCAGATATTTTTCATTGAATTCAAATTCCCCAACTGCCATGGTGGGATTCAAACCCGAGTCATGAGAAAATTTGCAGAGTTTCTGGATTAATAGTCTCGCGATTATAACACTTGGCCATCGCCTCCGCTTTGAAATAATCTGCAATATCTGTTAGTATGAAAATCTTAAATTGCAGAGAGTGCAAAATGGTTGAACACCATCATAAATGGATGCACTTACTCCTTTAATGGTAGGGTTGATGCCTCGCTGTCCATTATAGTCTCGAAATAATCTTAAGAATGGAGTAAAAATGATAAACTCTTAGTCACGTGTGTCGGCATTTGGTGTGAAAATGCAGGCACTGTTCTAGATCTTAAAACCATCTTTCTAGCTCTGAAGTGGGCTTACAAATCTTGGAGTTCATAAATAAAAGAAAAAAAGGCAAAAATGCCCAACAGTTAGTTCTGTACCGAGGAAAGAATGAGAGATTAATGTTTTCAATGGGACCCTTTATGTGAAGTGGCAATAGCTGGGCCAGGAAGGTAGCTTTTGAAAACAGCCCAGGGGGAGAGTGGAAAGAACAGGTAAGGAGCATGGAATGGTATCCAGTAAATTAATCTAACACTTCAAAATAGGTTAACAAAGTATTAACCTCCTGTGACAGTGGCAGATTTTCATTTATCACATTAATCCCTCGGCACCCAAGGCCTGACTGCTACGGAGCGAAGGTTTCAGAACCAGATGCCTGAACCAGGCATCTTTCTGGTCATTACGGCTATTGGAGGTAAGCTATGAGGAGGCCTCTGTCCCTGTTAATCCGGTTCACTCTCCATTCTCTTTCAGCTGCTGAATGACTTGCTCTTTATTTTCCCATTATTCACGACGGGAATGTATTTATCCATACAACAATAGGAAAGAATGAGCAGGGGTCTGATAGATTACAAACGACTTTGATAGGGAACAGGTGCAGAGGAGTTGCTTGCATTTCGCAGTTTAGAGCAGAATTAGAGGCCATAAATATAAGATAGTCACTCATAAATCCAATGGGGAATTCAGGATAAAGTAGCTGGAAAGTAGGACTCAATACTAAAAGGAGTAGTTGAAGCAGACAGCATAGATGCATTGAAGGGAAGCAGGGTAATGATGTGAGGGAGGAAGGAAGGGAAGAATATGTTGATGGGGTTCGATAAAAGCAGCGTGGGAAGAGGTTCATGTGTATCCTAAACACTGGTATCCATTGGATCTGTTAGACGGAGTGGCTGCAATGTTCCACCCCTGCCAAGGTGGCTTCCCCTACAGTGGATATAGCAAGCCATTCAAACCTCCATTGACTTTTAGCAGGGCTGGTACATGGGACTGGAAAGTTCCGACCAATGTTTCTGTGCTGTGAGTACTTTGTCAGAGGAATAACCGCCACAATATGCAAACGGTACCACTCTCAATTCCAGAGTATGCTCATTAATGTTTTATAATTCCCAGACCCTGTGATTGAGATTGGTACCATTTACTTGATAGTAACAACAAAATGTAATGAAGCTTCTTTCAGATGCAGTCTAAAGCATTGTACTCTGTGTACATACTGAAGTTCAGCTAAGTTATAATGCAAAGAAGGACAAAATTGATGTCTGTAAGAGTGTGCGGATCCAGACTGTCTGAACATGTGTTCCCTCAATTCAATCCCCAAGCAGTCTTGCAGGAAACATAGAAATTAGGAGCAGGAGTAGGCCATTTGGCCCTTCAGGCCTGCTCCACCATTCATTATGATCATGGTTGCCCCTGCATCTTAACACCATACTCCCACGCTCTTCCCATACCCCTTGACTAAGAGCCTAAAAATCAATTTCCTTCTTAGATGTATTCGGTAGCTTGGCCTCATCAGCCTTCTGTGGTAGAGAATTCCATAGGTTCACCACCCTGTTGATTGAAGAAGTTTCTTCTCATTTCAGTCCGGCATGCCCTACCCAGTATCCTGAGACTGTGATCCATTGATTTAGCCCCTTCAGCCAGAGGAAATATTCCTACATTGAGTCGATCCAGCCTTGTCAGAACTTTATACATGCTTCAACTTCCTGTCAGCTAGCTGATTCACAATCCATATCAATACATTATCCCCAATCCCATGTGCTTTAATTTTGCAAAATAACTTCTTATGTTGGACTTCATCAAACGCTTTCTGAAAATCCAAATACACCACATCCACTAGTTAACCCTTATCTATTAGCTACCACCTCAAAGAGCACCATGAGGTTTGTCAAACATGATTTCCCTTTCCTAAATCTGTGATGATACTGTGCCTTTAAGAAATGTGTTTTATATCATGTTTCTGGTGAAGGTTATGCTTATGCTTCAACTCTGATTACGGTGCCAATTGGCTACAGCCGGCAGTCCGTCTGCTATGCTGCAGAAGGTTAATTGCTCCTAATTATTGGAGTAATTGTTTTAATCTGGGCTAATGCATTATTGTTATTCTTAGCGTTGTTCCCTGGGGTTTTCAAAGTAGGGCTTGATTAGGTTGATTGACAAGAATAAAGTCAGGAGTGGATGAAACTCGGCTTACAGAGAGGAAAAAGCAGGTGGTTGCAGTAAAGAGCAGTTTCTCTCTTTCTTGAAATTGAAGTCTGGAACCTGCTAGAAAATAGGTATCTCTCTCCAGAGGTCTGCAAAAAGAGAAAGGATATTTTCTCTCTCTCTCTCTCTTCCTCACTGGAGTTCTGCTGTGTGAAGATTGGTTTTCCTCTGGAGGTCAAAGTCAAAAGACGTGTGTCTCTCTGTATCTCTGTCCAGAAAGGTTAAAAGGCTGGAGTACTGGTGAAACACATAAGCCTGTGTGTCTTGCTAACTGATCCTGAAGAGGAGTTTATGGGCTATGGGGATATTGCTTAAATTGGAAATAATAGCAGTTATTGTCATGTTTTAGTACTTCAATAAGTAAAAGTTATGCTAATTTATTGTCATATTTTAACTGTGTTGTTAAAGTTTGTTTTAACAAAAGCTTCCTCATGGATCAATAGAATCATCCCTGGAGTGAAACGCTTTATGCTCACAAAAATGCCAAAATCAAATAAAGTTGAGGACTAGGCTGACTTCATAATGTACCTTGGAGTTTCTGATCTGGCCCCTAACAAATCCATGTTGACATTGTCTAATCCCATGGATATTTTCGAAGTGGCCTGTTATCGCAGTGAAAATAATAGACTCTAACAACTTCCTTACTATTAATATTTGGCTAACTGGTCTGCAATTCTCTCTTTTCTCCCTCCCTCCTTTATCAAACAAATGGCTGGGATCGTCCCAAAATGTACAGAATTTTGGAAGATGACAACCAACGCATCCACTATTTCCAAGGGCATGGAGAGACAATATAAATAAAGAGGACAATTTTAAAGGGATTGAAGAAGCAGAGGGATACATGCCATAAATCATTGAAGGTGGCCAGACAGGTTAAGTGTGGTTAATAAAGCATACAGCATCCCAGGATTTATTATTCAGGGGCATTGAGTACAAAAAAACAAGGATGTAATATTAAACATGAATGGAACACTGGTTTGGCCTTAACTGGAGTGTTACATCCAGTTCTGGGAAGAATGTGAAGGCATCGGTAAGAATGCAGAGATTAATGAAAATCATTCCATGGGTGAGGAACTTCAGTTCAACGGGTAGATTGAAGAGATTGGAACTGTTGAGAGGAGAAGGTGGAGAGGAGATTTGATGGAAGTATTCAAAACCATGAGGGATCTGGATCGGGTAGATAGGGGGAAAAATCTTCTCATTGGTGGAAGGTTTGAACACTTGAGAGCACAATTCAAAAATAATTGACAAAAGAATCAGCTAATTTGATTTGATTTATGATTGCCACATGTATTCGTATACAGTGAAAAGTATCGTTTCTTGCGCGCTATACAGACAAAACATCCCGTTCATATAGAAGGAAACGAATGTAGTGTTACAGTCATAGTTGGGGTGTAGAGAAAGATCAACTTAATGCAAGGTAGGTCCACTCAAAAGTCTGATGGCAGCAGGGAAGAAGCTGTTCTTGAGTCAGTTGGTGCGTGACCTCAGACTTTTTTATCTTTTTCCTGGCGGAAGAAGGTGGAAGAGAGAATGTCCGGGGTGCGTGGGGTCCTTAATTATGCTGGCTGCTTTGCCGAAGCAGCGGGAAGTGGAGACAGAGTCAATGCATG
This sequence comes from Mustelus asterias, assembly GCF_964213995.1. Classification (NCBI taxonomy): domain Eukaryota; kingdom Metazoa; phylum Chordata; class Chondrichthyes; order Carcharhiniformes; family Triakidae; genus Mustelus; species Mustelus asterias. Next base: position 13,117,904 of record NC_135814.1, read on the forward strand.
GGAGGCTGGTTTGCGTGATGGATTGGGCTACATTCATGACATTTTGTAGTTTTTTTGCGGTCTTGGGAAGAGCAGGAGCCATACCAAGCTGTGATACAACCAGAAAGAATGCTTTCTATGGTGCATCTGAAAAAGTATGATGCATCTGTGAAAGAAGATACTAGGGAAAAACTTGTTCATGCAGCGAGTGGTTAGGATCTGGAATGCACTACCTGAAAGTGCGGTGGAGGCAGGGAACTGGATTATCTGAAACGAAAGAATGTGAAGGGCTACAGGGAGAAGACATGAGGTAAATAGTGCCTGCGGTGATTTAGTACAGACCTGAGGGGCCAAATGGCCTTCACCTGTCATGTAACCATTCAGTGATCCTGCAATCCTGTTCTGAGCTTCTACAAGTATAATGTTCATTGTCCGTCTTTGTAATGTAGCAAGATGACAGTTGAACCTTTCTAACTTATGCCTCTCAGCCAGATTTATCCACTACCGTCCTGAGGAGCCTTATAGATTTCCTGCTATGCTGCTTGTTTGTATATCTCAAAATTATGATTTTTTTTCTTTCAATCCAAAGGCTCAGCTGATCTCTCGTGCAACTTGGACAGAAGTCTCAGTTTTCCCACTGTTTACTGTCAGTCAGTTTTCACTCGGTGAATGGTGTGATGTTTAAAGACCAGCATCTTTGAGAATGGGCACCAAATTGACAGGCAATGAGTATGCCATTGCGCAAGCCAAGTTGACTGTTGCGCATAAAGGTTTCAGCTGCTAATTAAATGGAATCCTCGACAATCTGGCAGAATTCGAGGAGCATTTTCCAAGGTGATGATGGATGACGTGGCAAAAGCATCTGGAGCAGGAGCGTCTAGGAAATGTCAACTAATCCCACTAGCCCCGGCTCCAGGAGTGTTCGCTTCCCGGGTGCAAAATGTGCATCAGTAGCTTGACGCCGTGCTACTAATCCTTTGGAAAATTTACGACAGATGGATTGCGGTGACCTTTTGAAACAAAGTCCTAACACATCTGGGATTTCTCCAGATTCATTACGAGACACAATTGCCTGAGTCTGTTTTCCTAGGCTGATTGCTACTACAACTGGAGTGTGCCCTTATGAGCCTGCTATCCAAATGTGGGAATGCATGGAGACCTCTCTGCAGCAGCTGGCTTCTTACTAATGACTGACATTTTTATTTCAAGTGCCCATGGGTGTAGGAGGCAGTTCGTGTGCAGAGGAGCATTTTAAACTGTTAGCAGGCTCAATCCCACTACTGTGGAGTGAGTGGGTTCCTGTGGTTCATTGAGATTCACATGTACAGCACAAACATGACACTGAAATACATCTGATTCGCCTGCAGTGGCACGAGGTGTTGCTGTGCTGATTGATCGACAGACAGACAGACAGAGACAGATAGATAGGGCCCGATTTTACCAACAATTTGCGCCCGTTTTCGGGCGCGAAATCGTGGTAAAGTCGGGTGTGAGGCCTTTATCGCGATCTGCAACCGCGTCCGCGCAGATCGCCACTTTACCGAGACCCGCGAATGGCGGGGATCCGTTCCGCGCCCAAATCGGGCGCAACGACGATTTAAATGCATTTGCATGCATTTAAATTGAATTAATGAACTGCCCGCCCAACTCTATCAGCATTTCCCCCTTTACCACCGTGTTTACCAATCTGGAACCGCGCTTTTAGGGACCTGCGGAATAAAAGTCTGAATCAGGCACTTCCTCAGTGAGGGTTGGCGAGGAGATAGGTGCATGGCGTCCGAAAGTTCTCCGCTACTCACGGGTGTCCTGTTGTTGCAGCCATTTCGCTGTCTCGGGTCGGTGGCGGCTCTGCGAGTGTGTGGGGGGGGGGGGGGAGGGGGGGCTGTGGCTGTGCACGATCTCCGATGTTTGTCCGGCAGCACGGACCCGAGTCTCAGCACTGATCTCGGGTCCTGCGGTGCTGCTGGGTCCTAGCACCGCAGCTCACTTCAGGCTGAAGGATGTGCACAAAGCCCTTGCAGACAGCACTGCTGCAGCCTCTCAATGTTACCAGGGGCTGTGACTGTGTGGAGCATGTGGCTGGGGGGATTGGGGGGGCGTGGGGGGGCTGTGACTGTGTGGAGCATGTGGCTGGGAGGATTGGGGGACATGGGGGGGCTGTGACTGTGTGGAGCATGTGGCTGGGAGGATTGGGGGACATGGGGGGGCTGTGACTGTGTGGAGCATGTGGCTGGGGGGATTGGGGGACATGGGGGGGCTGTGACTGTGTGGAGCATGTGGCTGGGGGGATTGGGGGACATGGGGGTGCTGTGACTGTGTGGAGCATGTGGCTGGGGGGATTGGGGGACATGGGGGTGCTGTGACTGTGTGGAGCATGTGGCTGGGGGGATTGGGGGACATGGGGGTGCTGTGACTGTGTGGAGCATGTGGCTGGGGGGATTGGGGGACATGGGGGTGCTGTGACTGTGTGGAGCATGTGGCTGGGGGGATTGGGGGACATGGGGGTGCTGTGACTGTGTGGAGCATGTGGCTGGGGGGATTGGGGGACATGGGGGTGCTGTGACTGTGTGGAGCATGTGGCTGGGGGGATTGGGGGACATGGGGGTGCTGTGACTGTGTGGAGCATGTGGCTGGGGGGATTGGGGGGCATGGGGGGAGGCTGTGATTGTTGGTGTGTGAGGGGCAAGCAGCATGGCATGACTCCAACATTTGTTCATCCCCCCCGCCGACCCCCCCCCCCCCCCCCCGCCCCCCCGCTTCAGAATGACGAGATGGCTTTTGCAATGCAACCAATCGATCTTGCTGTTCTTCTGGTTGCTGCTGGAGCTGAGGAGGACATGGAGGAAGAACTGCGGGCCCAGGAGGCTCGGGCCGTACCACTTCCAGGATGGGAGGGAGACGACCATCAGAGGCAGGAGGTGGCCGCCATCCACCCAGAGCGGGGGCTTCGGAGAAGGAGGGAGCAGAGACCCCGGCAGCTCCGTGCACGAGTGTCCTTCGAGGAGATGTCGGACACCGTGTGCCGCCGACGTCTCCGACTCCGAAAGGATACCGTGCGACACCTGTGCAACCTGTTGCAGGACCTGGGGCCTAGGATGCAGGGGAGGGGCACCCACTCTCAGCGGTTGTCAGATTGACAGCTGCTCTGAAGTTCTATGCGACTGGCACCTTCCAGAGCCCGAGCGGAGATGTCCGTGGCATCTCTCAGTCCTCAGTCCACACCTGTGTCAAGCAGGTCACTGAAGCCCTGTCTGCCCGGGCTGGGCAGTACATCAGATTCAACCTGGACCAGGCCCATCAGGAAGCCCGGGCTGCAGGGTTCGTTGCAATTGCGGGGATGCCGAATGTGCAGGGGCGGTCGACTGCACCCATGTCGCCCTCAGGGCCCCCCTACAGAATCCACGACAGTTAGTCAATAGGAAGGGGTTCCACTCCCTGAACATACAAATCGTGTATGACCACAACATGACCATCATGCACGTCTGCACCAGACATCCAGGCAGCGTGCATGACAGCTTCATTATAAGGAGAGCGGACATCCCGCAAGCATTTGAGGAGGAGCCCAGGCTGCGGGGGTGGCTCCTGGGTGATATGGGTTACCCGCTTCGGACATGGCTGATGTCGCCTGTGCGGAGGCCTGTGACCGAGGCGGAGACCCGCTATAACGAGGCCCACGTAGCCACCCGCGCGACAGTAGAGAGGTCCATTGGACTCCTCAAGATGCGGTTCCGGTGCCTGGACCGATCCGGAAGGGCCCTCCAGTACAGCCCCCTGATCTCCTCCTGCATAGTGGTGGTGTGCTGTGCCCTGCACAATCTGGCTCTGCAGCGAGGTGACCTCTTGGAGGAGGAGGAGGACGTGGAGAATGACCAGCCGGCCGTCACTGGCGAGGATGACCAGCAGGAGGAGGAGGAAGGGGAGGATGAGAGCACCGTGGAACACCTGCCAGGTGGTGCAGGGCTGGCATCGCAGCTGAGGCATGTGAGGGTGGCTAGGGAGGCTCTGATAACCAGGCGGTTCAGTCGCTAGGGGATGGTGATTGTGGGTTCCATTCCCCCCCCACCCCCGAAAAATGCCTTCCATTTACCCTGCACATTGTCACACCAGAGTGCTGGGCCTGGGTACTCTGTGCTCGCAATATTTTTTCCAGGCAGGAGGGTGATGACGACTCGCTCAGCACCATTCTGATGATGCCCTGGTGCAAACCAGTCTGACTGCTGCCTGAGATCCACATGCACGCTGGCACCTGGGCCCACGCCTGTCTAGTGGGTAAGGGATCCGAAACCCCCACACAGGGCCCTGGGGCGGGTGGGTTGGGGGAACAGGAGGTCATCGCTCGTGGGGTATGAGAGACCAATGGCTTCCTTTTCTCAGTGACACCGCATTGAGGGGCCACCCCAACTGATCTCACCATGAGGCATCCATCGGGTGATCGTCAATGGGGCAGGGATCCTATTCGAAACAACCTATTCGCAGGTGGTTGTGGAGAAAAAGCATTTATTTACAATAAAGCTGTTCAGATAAGCTGGTGAAACACAGAAACTTGTGACAAGAAAACACTAAGGTGCCGACAGTCCTTTCTAACGAGTGCAGCCCGTCACCCCCGTGCCATCTCAGTGCAACTACAACTTCCTCACCTTACGCTGCCTCACACTACGCCTCAGTGACTCCCCAGAATGTACATCGGAGGTGGAGGGGGCCAGCTGCCGACCTCACCCCGTGGCCAGTGATGTGCGTGGCGGGCGTCCTCTGGAGGCCATGGACCTTGAGGTCCCTGGCCGGCTTCCAGGTGTCTGGGATGTTTCCATGACACCCTCTTCATCCTGCTGCCCCTGAGATGCCCCAGTGTCAGGAAGGGGTGAGTCGGAAGGTGTTGCCATAGCCACAGTCTGCTGGCTGGAAGGCCCCGGCGTGGGCTCACACCCTTCCTCCTCTCTTGGGGTCCCTTTTGGCCCCTGGGTCAATCCATGGGACACTGGTGCTTCTGCAGTGAGCTCCAGAAGCTCTGGCATCACCTGGCACTGCCAGTCCTGGAGGACCACCTGAGTCCTACCCATGGTGGTCGACCCCTCCGCGATGGCCACTTGAGTCGTGGGCCATCTCTCAATGGCCGCAGCAAGTGCCCTGTGAGACGAGGCCATGATCTGCAAGCCCTCAGCCGTGGCCCTCTGAGACTGGGCCACCTTCTCAAGGGTTGCTGCCATTGCCCGCTGTGTCTCAGTGCTGTCCCTCTGGGTCTCCTGCAAGCTCTCGAGCCTCTCAGCCATGGGCCGCAGAATCTCAAGCAGCCTGCTCAGTCCCTCCGCTGTGGCCTGCTGTGACTCGGCCATTGCTTGGAGCCTGCCACTCATGGTGAGGATCCCCTGCCCCAGGCTTTCCACTGCAGACGCCACCCTTGCAGTGTTGGCATTGGAAGCACGCATGACAAGCAATAGCTGGTCCGCCTGAAAGCGTTGGGACTTCTCCCAGCAGCCTCGCAGTTGGTCCAGTGTGGCCGTCAGCCCCTCCTGCATTCCCTGGCTCTGTTGCTGCATCTCCAGCAGCTGAGGGAGAAGTGATCTCAGAGGCCCAGCATGTAGCCTGGGGCCAGCTGAGTCCTCGCCTCCAGCAGGCCCCCGCATGCCAGAGGCCTCGGACGTTTCCTCCTCCACCCGATGTACATCAGCAGATGTGTCGTGCTCACCAGAGAGTGACCCAGAAGCCTCAACACTAACTGGACCCACTGACGTGTCTGTTTCTGCGATGGTGATTTGTGAGGTAGAAGCTGACGGATAAACGGTGCCACCCTCAGAGGTCCCTTCACCCATGTCCTCTGAGGACTCATCCGAGCTACCGTTCCCAGGATAGATGGGAGCTGTAGCCGGGGCCTGTGGTCCAGAAGGCCCTGGAGAGTCAGGATCTGTCCCTGAAACACAGGACACAAGGTTAAATGTAAGGGAGGGAGAGGAATCCGGGATGCCAAACGCATGAATCACATGGCTCCCTTGAACATAGAACACTGAACCCAGACAATTACATCACAGGGACAGGCCTTTCGGACATCCAACCCTGTAGCGACCAGGCTGCCCATCTGATTTGTTTGCCCCCATATGCCTCTGTTCCTATCCCATTCAGACAGCTGTAGAGATGCCCCTTAAATGTCCCTATAGTTTCCGTTCCATGACCTCCCTGGGCAGTGAGTTCCAGGCACCCACTATCCTCTCAATGCAAATAAAATGCCTCATACATCTCCTTTACACCTTGCCCCTTGCACCCGAAACCCATGCCCCCAAGAAGTTGCCTCAATGTGAGTGTAGGAATGACAGGTGCTCACGTCTGGATGGAAGACTGACCATGCTGTCACTGACAGCCCGCGTCTCCCCTTCTCTGGTGAGCTCCAGCGCCCGCTCCTCGGACGGGGTGAGGACCTGGAGGTCTGGCTCACCACCCCCTGTCTTTGCCCTCTCACGAGTGTTGTGCTCGGTCTTCTACTGCGGAGACAGAAGGAACCATGAAATAAATGGTGGTGTGACTCATGCAGAGAATCAGGTGGTGACCCTTAGAGGGCAAACACAGTGGGGCTCATTGGGGGGAAAGGAAGGAGGTGCTTGGGGGTCAGGAGCTGGAAGCATGCAGGGTGCTGGAAATAGGAGGATCTGGGGGAGATATGGGGGAGCATGCTGAATGGGGTTCAGCACTCACCCTTGCTGTGGCAATCCATTGGGCCGCCATGCCAGCAGTGACCCTCAAGTGGGTTCAAGGATAGAGAAGCAGTCCATGTCTAAATGCAGCGAAAGCCAGACAATATCCAAGTTTGGGCTGGCAAGTGGTCAGTAACATTTGTGCTAGGCAATGATCACTGAGAGAATCTAATTATCATTCCTTGACATTCAATGTCACTGAATCTCCCACTATCAACATCCTTGGGGTTACCATTGACCAGAAACTGAACTGGACTAGCTGTACAAATACTGTGGCTACAAGTGCAGGTCAGGTCTGGACTCCTGAGGCAATGGGCCACCCAGTGGCACAGTGGTTAGCACTGATGTCTCGCAACACTGGAGACCTGGATTTGATTCCAGCCTCAGGAGTTCCAGTCAGTGTGGAGTTTGCACGTTCTCCTTGTGTTTGTGTGGGTTTCCTCCGGGTGCTCCGTTCCTTCCCACAGTTCAAAGATGTGCAGGTTAGGTAGATTAGCGGGGTAAATGTGTGGAGTTCCCAAGATAGGTAAGATATTTTTTCGGAGAGTCAGTGCAGACTGGATGGACTGAATGGTCCCCTTCTGCACTGTAGGGATTTTATGGAAGTAACTCACCTCCTGACTCCCATAGTCTGTCCATCATCTACAAGGGTTAGTCAGATGCATGATGAAATGCTTTCCATTTGCCTGGATTTGTTCAATTCCAACAAAACTCAAGAAGCTTGACAACATCCAGGACAAAGCAGCCCACTTGGCTGATATTTCATCCATAAACATAGTTTCCCTCCACCACCGATGAACAGTGACAGGAGTGTGTACTGTCTACAAGAAGCACCACAGAAACTCACCAAGCTCCTGGAGCAGCACGTTCCAAACAAATGACTGCTACCATCTAGAAGAGCAAGGGCAGCAGACACATGGGAACACCGCAAACTAGAAGTTCCCCTCCAAGCCAATCACCACCCTGACTTGGAAATATGTCGCCATTCCTGCACTGTTGCTGGATCAAAATCCTGGAACTGCCTTCCTATCAGCACTGTGAGTGTAGCTACATCACATGGATGGCAGCGTTTAAGAAGGTAGTTTGCCGCCATCTTCTCAAGGGAAATTAGGGATGGGCAATGAATGGTGGGCTAGCCAGTGAAGACAACCTTCTATGAATGAATAACGATAAAGAGGGGGGTTAAACATGGGACTGTAATACTGCAAAGTCAGTATGCGTTTGAACAAAAATGCTGTTGGTGGTCTCCAACAGACCATATAACGGCGATTGGTTAGGAAGCAGAATTTTCAGTTCTGACCAGTTCCCCAAAGGATCAGCAAATAGGCATTATATTGTTTCCTTGTATATCCTGATGAGGAGACTGTTACAGTCTCCAGGTGTTGAACGTAACCCCATGAAATAAGACCAAATTGACACCATTCTGCTGCAAAAAAAAAATCAAGATTAGCAAATTTCAATTTTTGCCTATTAAGTTCTCTTTTTTTGGCCAACTTCATCTTGGATCTGTGCAAGTCCCATTCTAGTTTATTCTAAGTGCGCAGGTAATCAATTAAAGTCATAGAGGTTTACAGCATGGAAATAGGTCCTTTGGCCCAACTTGTCCATGCCTCCCTTTTTTTTAAACCCCTAAGATAATCCCAATTGCCCGCATTTGGCCCATATCCCTCTATACCCATCTTACCCATGTAGCTATCTAAATGCATTTTAAAGGTCAAAATTGTACCCGCTTCTACTACTGCCTCTGGCAGCTTGTTCCAGACACTCACCACCCTCTGTGTGAAAAAATTGCCCCTCTGGACACTTTTGTATCTCTCCCCTCTCACCTTAAACCTATGCCCTGTAGTTTTAGAGTCCCCTACGTTTGGGAAAAGATATTGACTATCTAGCTGATCTGTGCCCCTCATTATTTTATAGACCTCAGCCTTCTACGCTCCAGAGAAAAAAGTCCCAGTCTATCCAGCCTCTCCTTATAACTCAAACCATCAAGTCCGGGTCGCATCCTAATAAATTCTACAAACTTACTCCGAGCACTCCCACATTAAGACCATTTGACAGGAGTTTTCCAGTGACCGAAGGGTTTCGACTTACTCGATTCTTTCCTTTCATTGCCCAGCCAAGTGTTCTGCTAAGACTTGACTCCAGCAACCAGAATTGAGTTCAGTCATAAAAGGCCACATTTTAATTGCTTCTTTTCACATTCTTTTCACACACCATGACTCAGTTTAAAATACCTTTATGGCACTGCACTTTCCACAGCTAAATCAACACCTTTTTAAAAACACTGAAATATATTCAGTTTTTCCAAGTTTGTTTTCTTTTGAAAAATCTTAAAGGTGTGAATGAGAAATTGTATGTTTACCCAGCAGCCACTGGATCAGAGGGAATTAATTGCACAGAAAGTACTTCTGGACATTTTAGATCAAGCACTTGGTAAACCTTTCTTTTGAAGTGATATATTTAAAAGTGTCCTGCAATGGAAATTAAGGTGTTGCTTGATGAATTAAATCCGTATCAGGGCGAGGTGTTTAAGATTCTTTTACAATCCATGAACTTTGTCTTAGTCAATTTATCTTGGAATCAATTAAGGGAGAGACTGCCCGAGGACAGCCACACAGAATGTCAATCAGTGCAAGCACAACTACCATTTTACATAGAACCACAGCACCACAAGTTGTATAGCTGTAGGCTGATGTTAAGTGTGCAGCTGTTGTGAAGCATACCACAAACATCTGCGCCAAAACCACTGACCTCGACCGCGACTGGGATCCTCTGTTGCCGCTGCAGTGAATGGAGTTTTGGCTGAGCGTCAAGTTTATTTCTTACTGACACAAGTAAGCTTACATTAACACGGCAATGAAGTTACTTGTGAAAATCTCCGAGTCGCTACACTCCGGCGCCTGTTTGGGTACACTGAGGGAGAATTTATCATGGCCAATGCACCGACCGAGCATGTTTTTCAGGCTGGTTCTCCATTCTCTATCCTCACTGGCAGAGGGGGAAGGTACGGACGAGATCGGAGAATCCTGACCCTGACATTTGCTGATGGCTACAGATATTAAGAATTTGCAACCATTCAAATTTTCTCTCCTTCAACAACACTGTCCAAACCTACAAGCTCTCACCCCTAGAAGGACAAGGGCAAGTTCCCCTCCAAGACACACAACATCCTGATTTGGAACCATATCACCATTCTACATCATTGCTGAGAACACAGAACTCTCTTACTGCACTGTGGGTGTACCTACACCACATGGACTGCCCCATCCCTAGAAGGTTGCTCACCACCACCTTCGGAAGGGCTTTTATGGACGGGCAATAAATGCTGCCTTTGCAAGTGGTGCTCATTTACAAGGCCAAAGAATAAAGGGAAACTTAAATTGAAACCCACAGGCCAAATATCAATGATGACCAATTATTAGCACCAGTAGTTATCCAACATTCATTACTCCATCCCAGTCTTCCAAACCATCTGTTGTAGCCAAACTATGGGCCGGTATGAGGAATTTTGTCTTCAAGGTTCTCAGCAGCAGAGGAATGGTATTGGAGTTTGTCAAGTCTTCCTCTGGGATTGTAGCATTGTAGTCTTCATTGACTTAGTCAAGGACATTTTCATGCTGTTTATTATCAAGTAATTAATTACTCATCACCAACAAGAGATCTATTCCTGAACATAAGAGATTAAACCAGGTTCATGAGGTAAAAACCATCATGCTGCATATTGGGTTTAAGGGCCAGGCTTCTTCATGTCTCTGTGGCTCTATACAGCCAATTAAGATGTGGAGATGCCGTCATTGGACTGGGATAGGCACAGTAAGAAGTCTCACAACAGATTTATTTGGTAGCACAAGCTTTCGGAGCGCTGCTCCTTCATCAGGAGAGTGGGTGTCGATATGCGTGATCTTCTTGGAGATCCTCTCCACTTTGAGCCGGCTGTTTGCGGTGTCGGTGGTCACCATGATGTGGAGATGCAGGTGTTAGACTGGGGTAGGCACAGTAACAAGTCTCACAACACCACTCACCCATTCACCTGATGAAGGAATGGCGCTCCGAAAGCTCGTGCTACCAAATAAACCTGTTGGACTTTAACCTGGTGTTGTTACACAGCCAATTAAAGCCTGGCATTATTTAAATTGCTTTGGAACATCCTGAGATTGTGGAAGGGGCTATATAAATGTACGCTTTTTCTTCTGTGTCTCAGTAAGCAATATGAAGACAGCTCAGTCAAATATATTCCACAGGCCTGGAGTAAATTCCTTGGCTACTTGAGTGTTGTTTAGTGTGGGGAGTTATTGAGTAGGGAATGCCATTGCATCCTGTTCCATCAGCAGGTGGGACAGTATAATTCAATGAGGAAACAATGCTTTATTCTTGTACAGGACTTTTAACATAATGAAATGTCCCACGGCAACTTACACAATAGAAAGAGATAAATGATAAAAAATTTTGGATTGTATCAAAAGTACTTTAAAAAAAAATCATAGGGCTTTAAATGAGAGGGAAGGGAAGCAGCAAAGTGAGAGGATTGAGGGAGAATCCCAGAGGTTTCCTTTACTTGGTTATGGGAGATGGGCCTCATTGATAATGCAGCATTTATTGCCCATGCCTAGTTGTAGTGGGAAGGTGGTGGGGAACCTTGAAGGTTCTTGAACCTTTGCAGATTGTATGAGGAAGGGGCACCCACAGTGCTATCACACAACAGGGTAGCAGAATGAGACTAATGAGACCGGCACACTGGTTTGTGGGACTGATGTCGCATGTCAGGATGGTAGATTTAATTGTTTTAAGGACAGTAGTGTGTGTCAGGAGAGCTTTTATGACAAATTCAACACATTTACGAACACCAGCCTTTTATTTAAACTGAATTCAAAGACCAAAACGGTGCGATTTGATTCATCAGACAATCTGCAAAGATTCAGGAACAAGGCTCCCCACAACCTTCCCACTAGGCATGGGCAATAAATGCTGCATTATCAATAAGGCCCATCTCCCATAACGAAGTAAAGAAAACCCCTGGGATTCTCCCTCAATCCTCTCACCTTGCTGCTTCCCTTCCCTCTCATTTAAAGCCCTATGATTTTTTAAAAAAGTACTTTTGATACAATCCCAAATCTTTTACCATTTATCTCTTTCTATTGTGTAAGTTGCCGTGGGACATTTCATTATGTTAAAAGTCCTGTACAAGAACAAAGCATTGTTTCCTCATTGAATTATACTGTCCCACCTGCTGATGGAACAGGATGCAATGGCATTCCCTACTCAATAACTCTCCACACTTAACAACACTCAAGTAGCCAAGGAATTTACTCCAGGCCTGTGGAATATATTTGACTGAGCTGTCTTCACACTGTTTACTGAGACACAGAAGAAAGAGTGTACAATTATATAGCCCCTTTCACAGCCTCAGGATGCTCCAAAGCAATTTAAATAATGCCAGGCTTTAATTGGGATGGAATTTAATGCAGGCACAAACTCACAGAGCAAGTAGTCGGTCACAAACCATTGATGTGATTTTTCCTCAGGCTTTTAACTCAGGCACGGCGTTATCACAAATAAAATCAAAATACGACAGGTGATGCAAATCTGAACTAAAAGGAAAATGTTGGAAAACTCAACAGGTTTGTCGAGAGAGAAACAGATTTGTTCCAAAGAAGAGTTATATTGGATTCAAAACATTAATTCTGTTTCTCTCTCCACAGTATTAACTTTCCAATTCAGAGTTCTCAACCAGAGAGGGTGGTGGAGGGGGGGTGGGCCAGAATGATGAGTCAAACCCGTCAATGTGATGATTTCTAGCGAAAAGGGACTTTGGGGGGGGGGTCAGAATGGCTGAACCACATATTTCTTCCTTAGGAATGGCAAGGAGACTCCTCAGGTGGTCCAGGTGCACTTTTTTATTCATTCGTGGGACATGGGTGTCGCTGGCTGGCCAGCATTTAGTGCCCATCCCTAGTTACCCTGGAGAAGGTGGTGGTGAGCTGCTTTCTTGAATCGCTGCAGTCCATGTTCTGTGTGTTGACCCACAATGCCATTAGGGAGGGAATTCCAGGATTTTGACACAGCGACTGCGAAGGAACGGTGATATATTTCCAAGTCAGGATGGTGAGTGGCTTGGAGGGGAACTTGCAGGTGGTGGTATTCCTATGTATCTACATTCTTTGTCCTTCTATATGGAAGTGGTCATGGGTTTGGAAGGTGCTGTCTAAGGATCTTTGGTGAATTGCTGCAGTGCATCTTGTAGATAGTACACACTGCTGCTACTGAGCGTCGGTGGTGGAGGGAATGGATGTTTGTGGATGTGGTGCCAATCAAGCGGGCTGCTTTGTTCTGGATGGTGTCAAACTTCTTGAGTGTTGTTCGAGCACCCATCCAGGCAAGTGGGGAGTATTCCATCACACTCCTGACTTGCGCCTTGTAGATGGTGGACAAGCTTTGGAGAGTCAAGAGATGAGTTATTCACCACATTATTCCTAGCCTCTGATCTGCTCATGTAGCTATTTTGTTTATGTGGTAAGTCCAGTTGAGTTTTTGGTCAGTGGAAATGGTCAAGGTGTATCTTGACAAGTTTGTCCTGCAATTGGACCTTAGAAGACACGGGCCCTGTTTCCTCCATTATAATCCCAGGGATCCAACTGAGGCCATCCCCAAAGTACCTCAAATGGACTGGGTCACCGGTGTTAAATGTTCTGTCTATTTGGATAAGTACATGGATGGGACAGAATTAGAGGGATGTGGGCCAAACGCGGGCAATTAGGATGAGCTGGGAGGGCACCATGGTCAGCATGCACCACTTGGGCCGAATGGCCTGTTTGCATGCTCCAAGACACTCTAATCATGGTTCCTCTTCTCGGCCTCCAGTTGGAACTCCAGCCTCCCTACGATGTTTGGGAAAAGTAAGTTTAATCTTGTCTGAAGTCTCCATACTGTTAATAATCCTGTAGGGCAATTGCCGTCATTGTGGGAGGGCAAATCCTGTAGCCGAATAAACATTTGATCAATTTGGTGTGTATGGATGCTGGACATTGCTTCTTCATGCCGAGCCAAGACCTTGTCCCCAACAATAAGCAGCGGAAGTCAAGCCGAGTGCTGCCTATAAGTCATTCGGGTGGCTGTGAAGCCTTTTATCTGCAATGGTCTCCCTGTGTAGGTGGCCAGTCTGGCATTTGTGCATTCTATATTCAGGGGCTGAATACCAGTTCAGAGGTGATTATAGGTCTGTTCCCCAATAATGGAGTCCACATCCCTATATCCACTAGCATTTTTAATGGGTAGCCATTTACTAACAAATTCTACCATTATGGGGGCAACTTTTGTCGTGGAGATGCAATTTAGTTGCATTGTCCCTGGTTGTGGACATTTCTGGAAGGTTCTGTCCACTACTTTTCTCCAAGGGCACACGTTTTGACTGTCCCTAAATCTTATCCTCGATTGTGGTCTTCTGTAGCACTTGCAATAGTCTGCCATCTGGCATCTACAACTTTCTGGAATTAAGCCACCTCGGAGTCTGAAGGCATTTCTTGACTTCCTTTGACTGCCTGGTGACACAACTCGGGCTCAGCTGCTGCCAAGAATGCTGGGATATTTCACTGATAACATCGCTCTCAGTTGAGGGATGGACGTTGCATGAGCTCGCTCCCCCAAATCGGAGGACACTGTTATCTGACGTTTCTGACATTCCGACATTCCTGTAGTTCCTGAGCCCCTTTCTCTGCATTCTCCAACAATAGAGATATCTCAATAGCCTTCTTTAAATCCAAATTGGGTTTTGCCAATAATTTGTTTTGGATTATTACTTTACCAATTCCACAGACCGGCCTATCTTGCAACATGTTGTTCAGGGATGGCCCGGGACTGCACCAACTCTCCAACAGAACATTCTACCCAGGTCCTATCCACGTAACCCCATGCATTTACCCTGCTAATCCCCCTAACCTATGCAACTATGGTTACTAATGGGCAATTTAGCATGGCAAAACCACCTACCCTGCACATCTTTGGGATGTGGGAGGAAACCGGAGCACCTGAAGAGAACCTGCATGAAAACGGGGAGAACGCACAAACTTCACACAGTCAGCCAAAGCTGGAATCGAACCCAGGTCCCTGGCATTGTGAGGAAGCAGTGCTAACCACTGTGATCCATCTGGTGCTGGTGGGTCTCATCTTCTCAAACTGGAGTTTATCCATGCCTTCTGTCCTATGGAGCGGCATGTAGCTCAGGAGAAGTGCTGTTGTTAGTAGCGCTACTTCTCTTGGTCTTCATCAGTGGTCTAAGGCAGAATTCTGTAAGCTGTCTGGTGTCACAATGAATGCTGATAAGCAAGGACATGCAGAGCCAGGCCTGTGAACTTTAATTGAGGTGAACTTAGGTGGCACGGTGGCACAGTGGTTAGCACTGCTGCCTCACAGCGCCAGGGTCCCGGCTTCGATTCCCAGCTTGGGTCACTGTCTGTGTGGAGTTTGCACGTTCTCTCCGTGTCTGTATGGATTTCCTCCGGGCGCTCCGGTTTCCTCCCACAGTCCGAAAGACGTGCTGGTATGACGTGCATTGATATGAGCAGGCGCCAGAGTGTGGCAACTAGAGGAATTTCACAGTAACTTCATCGCAGTGTTAATGTAAACCTTACTTGTGACTAATAAATAAACTTTAAAAACTTTTTTTACTTCCAAGAACTAAGAGATCACCTATCCGACAATGACAACTGAGTGCAGTTTTATTAATGCAGTTGAAAGTTTATTTATTACAAAGGAAACATATTTAATGAGAAATGTGTAGTGGTGCCAGCTGTGAGTGAACCAATGTTAAATGATTGACAATGACATTTAAAAATGCTATACAACAACCACTTGTAGTTCCATTGATGTGCATAGCATAGCCATGGATTATGGAATAAGCTGCCGGAGAAAGTGGTTGAGGCAGGTTCAATAGCAACATTTAAAAAGCATTTGGATAAGTACATGGATGGGAAAGAATTTAGAGGGATATGGGCCAAACACGGGCAATTGGGACTAGCTGGGAGGGCACCATGGTCGGCATGGACCTGTTGTGTCAAAGGGCCCAACTGTGCTGCATTACTCTATGATTCTATGTACAGTGCTCAGTTCCTTAGACATTAAAACATACATTTAAAGGCTTTTCAAATGTGCAGACTTGTGCCCTTCCACCAAAAAGAAACTAGCCTAATTTTTAAAATTCAGTTAGAGGGCCCACCATTTAGCAGAAACTTGCTCTGGAAAGCAATTCAATTTTCCGGGCAGGTTTAGCTCTCATTGTGATGACTGGAATTCTCCCAGCTTGTCTGTGGTTCGGCTTCTCTGGTCCCATTGCAGCGAATGGAGATTTGGCTGAGCGCCAAGTTCCCTGATCTCGTCGGCAGTGGGAGTGGTGCATACGAGGCTGGAGAATTCCGACATTTTTTGAACAATGAGTAAAAGATCACGGAAACCCAATTTGCGTTAGGTGCAATTCCCACCTGAAATTCCTCAATCTAGTTTGACCGGTTTAGGCCGAACTGCACTCCACAAAAAATCTCAACCCAACCTCATGGAAGTTTTACCTTGGATTGCACTGCTGCCTCACAGCGCCAGGGACCCGGGTTAGATTCCCGGCTTGGGTCACTGTCTGTGTGGAGTTTGCACATTCTCCCCGTGTCTGTGTGGGCTTCCTCCAGGTGCTCCAGTTTCCTCCCACACTCCAAATGTGTCCGGGTTAGGTGGATTAGATCATAGAGGTTTACAGCATGGAATCAGGCCTTTCGGCCCAACTCGTCCATACCACCCTTTTCTTTTAACCACTAAGCTAATCCCAATTGCCCGCATTTGGTCCCTATCCCTCGATACCCATCTTACCCATGAAACTGTCTAAATGCTTTTTAAAAGATAAAATTGTACCTGCTTCTACTACAACCTCTGGCAGCTTGTTCCAGACACTCACCAACCTCTGTGTGAAAAAATTGTTCCTCTGGACCCTTTTGTATCTCTGCCCTCTCGCCTTAAACCTATACCCCCTAGTTTTAGACTCCCCTACCTTTGGGGACAGATGTTGACCATCTATCTTATCTATGCCCCTCATTATTTTATAAACCTCTATAAGTTCACTCCAAAGCCTCCCAGGCTTCAGGGAAAAAAGTCCCAGTCTATCCAGCTTCTCCTTATAACTCAAACCATCCAGTCCCGCCAGCATTCTCGTAAATCTTTTCTGCACTCTTTCTAGTTTAATATTATCCTTTCAATGGCCATGGTAAATTGCCCCTTAGTGCCGGGGGGATTAGCAGGGTAAATGCGTGGTGTTACGGGGATAGGGCCTGGTTGAGAATGTTGCCAGTGCAGGTTCGATGGGCCGAATAGCTTCCTTCTGTAGTATCGGGATTCTATGATACCATGCTGAGCAGAATGTAGGTTTTGAATCTCAAAATATTCAGCTTGTACACGACTGGGTTCAGCCCGAGTGAACAGATGGAGAGGGAACAAAACTCAGGAGTAACCAAATAATGAACACAATGGATAGTGCCAACAGTGAAGAAATTGAAACTGAGATGCAAACACCGGGAAACATGCACACAGCTCACTGGGGAAGTTTATATTTAATAAACACACACGCTGTCTGCAGACAAATTAGAATAAAGGAAGACTGGGACGTGTGTTACATACAAATAATTGATGATCCCTTTTGCAAAATTCTCATTTGGATGCTTTGAATAATACATTATAAATCAAAATTGAATGCAAAATAACAGGCTCTGCCTCTGCTCCACCTTGAAACTGGGGCAAACCCTGTTGTCTAATTGTCAGATGCTGATTGCTATGGGGAACATTTGCAAACATGCATTCTTAATCTGATCATCTTTTTTTTAAAAGAAAATATTCATTCCTGGTATTTGGGCATTTGCAGGAAAGGCCGTTATTTATTGATAATCAGTAAATCATGGAATAGAATTCCTGCAGTGCAGAAGGAGGCCATTCGGCCCATAGAGTCTGCACCGACCACAGTCCCACCCAGGCCCTATCCCCATAACCCCATGCATTTACCCTTGCTAGTCCCCCTGACACGAAGGGGCAATTTAACATGGTCAATCCACCTATACCGCACAGCTTTGGACTGCAGGAGGAAACCGGAGCACCCGGAAGAAACCCACGCAGACACGGAGAGAACTTGCAAATTCCACACAGTCAGTGACCCAAGTCGGGAATCTAACCCGGGTCCCTGGTGCTGTGAGGCAGCAGTGCCAACCACTGTGCCAATGTGTCGCCCCATGTGTCGAGAATGTGATGGCAAACTCTCATTTTGAGTAGCTGCAGTCCTTGAAGGGGCACCCACAACGTTGTTCGGTAGAAATATCCAAGAGAATCATTCCAGTGGCTGGCAGTCACATACAGTGGAGATGTCTTGGAGATCCTCTCCACTTGGAGCCGGCAGTTTGCGGTGTCGATGGTAGTCATGATGTGGAGTTGGCAGTCATATACAGGCCAGACTGGGTAAGTTTCCTTAAATTTCCTTAAAGTTGGGCTTTTAACGATTATCTGACAGTTTCTTGGTCACCTTTACTATTTGCAAATTTGAACCCTCCATGGGATTAACGGGCAATGGCTGCATGGATAAGATGTTGACTGAGAGAGACAACGCTGAGCAATGAATGATTGTTTTTCAAAATGGAGGGGAGTATACACGACTGTTGCCCAGGGGTGAGTATTGAGGTCACTGCTCTTTTATTGGCAATGGCCTATTGGTATTATCGCTAGACTATTAATCCAGAAACTCCACTAATGTTCTGGGGATTCGGGTTCGAATCCTGCCACGCGGGATGGTAGAATTTGAACTCAATAAAAAAAAGTTTGAAATTAAAAATCTACTGGTGACCATGAAACAATTATCGATTGTCAGAAAGACTCGTCTGGTTCATTAATGTCCTCTGGGGAAAGAAATCTGCCATCCTTACCCGGTCTGGTCGACATGTGATTCCAGAGCCACAGCAATGTGGTTGACTCTCAACTGCCCCGAGGCAACTAGGGTTAGGCAATAAATGCTGGCCCAGCCAATGATGCCCCATGTCCCATGAATGAATTTTTTAAAATCTTAAGAGCAACACAGTTTGCAGATGACACAAAGCCTAAATGCAGAAAACAGTGCAGAGATTCCTAGCAGACGTCAGGAGACTTGATGGGAAAAATGAAAAGCAAATGAACTAAATAGTACAATTTTAAAACAAGTACAGGAACTGGATGATTTGTGGAGATACGCAAGTGACAAGACAAGTTGAGGAGGCTGTTAAAAAGGCATAAGCGACTCTGAGCTTTAAAAGCAGAGCACAAAAATGAAGAAAAACTGCAAGGAAGCTATGTTATTTAATATAGTGACCTCAACGAGGCCCATGGGGTTGGCCTCTTAGAGTATGAGCTCCCTGATTGAAGTAATGATTGACTGCCCAATAGGGGAGTCTCACCTGTCTATATACCGAGGAGTGTCAGGGCTACTAACACTCTAGATTTATACTCTTAGGAGTGGAATTGAGTTTGTAAATAAAGGGAATCTATTGAAGGGACACTGGCCTCTGGGAGTTATTTCATTTATTTTTTTAATCTCTATGGCGTCCCATGGAGTATTAAAGTCAGTTTTGGGCACACACTTTAGTAAGGATTTCAAAGGCTTGGAGAGGGTGCAGAGAAGATTTATTAGAATATTACTAGGAAGAAAGATTTCAATTCCATGGCAAGGATATAGATACCCTATCCTCATAGCCCCACGTATTTACCCTGCTAATCCCCCTGATACTAAGTGACAATTTAGCATGGCCAATCAACCCAACTCACACATCTTTGGACTGTAGGAGGAAACCAGAGCATCTGGAACTTTAAATGGAACTGAACATTGTGCAATCATCAACAAACATTCCTATTTCTGACCCCATCATGGTGGGACGGTCTTTGATGAAGCAGCTGAAGTTGGCTGAGCCTCGGGCACTACACTGAGGAATTCCTGCAGTGATATTCTGAAGCTGAGATCATTGGAGTTGGGCAGCTGCAAACATTTTCCTTTGTACTAGGAAGGACTCCAGACAGTGGAGAAAGTTCCTCTTGCTTCTCATTGATTTCAGTTTTACCTAGGGGTCCCTGAAGCCAAATGTGGGGTCAAATAAGTCAAATACTTCTGAAATTCAGCTCCTTTGCCCACATTTGGCACAAGGTCTGAAGCCAGGTGGTCCTTTGTGGAACCCAAATGAACACAGTGAGCAGGATTTTTCTGAGCAAGTTTTTTAAAAATTCATCTGTGCGACATGGGCATCGTTGGCTATGCCAGCATTCATTGCCCATCTCTAGTTGCCCTTGAAACTGAGTGGCTTACGAGGCCATTTCAGAGGGCAGTTGATAGTCAGCCACAATGCTGTGGCTCTGGAGTCACATGTAGGCCAGACTGGGTAAGGACGGCAGATTTTCTTCTCTAAGGGACATTAATGAACCAGATGGGTTTTTCCAACAATCGACAATGTTTTAATGGCCATCAGTAGACTCTTAATTCCAGATTTATTTTTATATATTGGGAATTCAAATTCCACCATCTGTCGTGGTGGGATTCGAACCCGGATCCCCAGAACATTGGCTGAGTTTCTGGATTAATAGTCTAGCGATAATACCACTAGGCCATTGTCTTCTCAAGCAGCACTTGTTAGCATTGTCTGTTTGTCTTGCTGATGGAACAGGATGCATACAGGAATGGTGATGATGAAATCTCAGACTTTGGCTAAAAGCTATGCCTCTTTGAGTATGACGATGTCAGGGTGCCAGACTAGCCCTGAGAGTCATAGTCACAGAGTCTTACAGCACAAAAATAGGCCCTTCGGCCCATCGTGTCTGTGTCAGCCATCAAGCATCTATCTACTCTAATCCCATTTCCCAGCACTTGGTCCGGAGCTGGCATGCCATGGCATTTCAAGTGCTCATCTAAATGCTTCTTAAATGTTGTGAGGGTCCCCGCCTCTATCACCCTTTCAGGCACCGAGTTCCAGATTCCCACTACCCTCTAAGTCTCGTGCCCCTTATCTTAAATCTATGCCCCAGAGTTATTGGCCCCTCTACTAAGGGAAAGGTTCCTTCCTGTCTACCCTATTATTTTCCCTCATAATTTTGTACACCTCGATCAGGTCCCCCCTCAACCTTCTCTACTTTAAGAAAAATAACCCCAGCCTAACCAGCCTCTCGTCAATGCTGAAATGCTCCATCACTGGCAACATCATGGTGAATTTCCTTTGCACCCACTCTAATGCAATCACATTCTTCCTATTCTACGCACACAGGCTCCGTGGCCCAATATGCATTTTGTACAGCTCCATCATAATCTCCATACTCTTATCTTCTATGCCTCAGCTAATAAAGGCAATTGCCTTCTTAATCACTTTACTACTTGTCCTGCTGCCTTCAGGGATCTATGGACACACACCTCAAAGTCCCTCTGGTCCTCTGTACTTACCAGCATCCTACCATTCATTGTACACTTCCTTGCCTTGTTAGTCCTCCCAAAATGCAACACCTCACACTTTTCAGGTTAAATTCCATTTGCCACTGTTCTGTCCATCTGATCAGCTCATCTACATCACCCTATAATCTAAGGCTTTCCAAATCGCTATTTACCATACCGACAATTATCATGTCACCTGCGCAGTAACTGATCACACCCTCGCCCCCACAGTTATTAAGCTACACCACAACCAGCAAGGGATCCAGCACCAATCCCTGTGGTATATGAATGGACACAAACTGCCAGTCACAAAAGCAATCCTCGACCATCACCCTCTTCTTCTTGCCACTCAGCCAATTGTGGATCCAATTTGCCAAATTGCTCTGAATCGCATGGGCCTTTTTCTTCATGATCAGTCTCCTATGCTGGACCTTGACAAGAGCCTTACTGAAGTCAATGTAGACTACATCAACCGCATTGCCCTCATAGAGTCATTGAGTCATAGAGGTCTACAGCTGAAAAAGACCCCTTAGCCCAATGCTTCTGTGCCGGTCAAAGACCAACCACCCAATTATTTAAATCCCATTTTCCAGCACTTGGTCCAAGTCTTGTATGCCTTGGCATTGCAAGAGCATATCTAAATACTTCTTAAATGTTATAACGGTCTGTGCCTCATAATTTTCCTTCATTTTGCTCGCCAATGTTTTCTCATGCCTCCTCTTCACTCTCCTAATTTTTTTTAAAGTACCTCCTTGCAGTTTCTATATTCCCCGAGGGCTCCCATTATTTTCAGCCCCCTGTATCTTGATTTGATTTGATTTCATTTATTATTTGTTACATGTATCAACATACAGTGAAAAGTATTGTTTCTTGCGTGCTATACAGACAAAAGATACCGTTCATAGAGAAGGAAACGAGAGAGGGCAGAATGTTACATTTATAGCTAGGGTGTAGAGAAAGATCAACTTAATGCAAGGTAAGTCCATTCAAAAGTCTGACAGCAGCAGGAAAGAAGCTATTCTTGAGTCGTTTGGTATGTGACCTCAGACTTTTGTATCTTTTTCTCCACAGAAGAAGGTGGAAGAGAGAATGTCCGGGGTGTGTGGGGTCCTTAATTATGCTGGCTGCTTTGCCGAGGCAGCGGGAAGTGTAAATAGAATTAATGGATGGGAGGCTGGTTTGCATGATGGATTGGGCTACATTCACGACCTTTTGTAGTTCCTTGTGGTCTTGGGCAGAACAGGAGTCATACCAAGCTGTGATACACCCAGAAAGAATGCTTTCTATGGTGCATCTGTAAAAATTGGCGAGAGTCGTAGCTGACATGCCAAATTTCCTTAGTGTTCTGAGAAAGTGGAGGCATTGGTGGACTTTCTTAACTATAGTGTTGGCATGGGGGGGACCAGGACAGGTTGTTGGTGATCTGGACACCTAAAAACTTGAAGCTCCTGACCCTTTCTACCTTGTACCTGTTGATGTAGACAGGAGCATGTTCTCCTTTACGCTTCCTGAAGTCGATGACAACCTGCTTCATTTTGTTGACATTGAGGGAGAGATTATTGTTGCCGCACCAGTTCACCAGATTCTCTATCTCATTCCTGTACTCTGTCCCATCATTGTTTAAAATCCGACCCACTATGGTGGTGTCGTCAGCAAACTTGAAAATCGAATTGGAGGGGAATTTGGCCACACAGTCATAGGTATATAAGGAATTTAGTGGGGGGCTAAGGACACAGCCTTGTTGGGCACCGGTATTGAGGATGATCGTGGAGGAAGTGTTGTTGCCTCCACAAGTCTTCCATAGGACTCCCTCTTTTTCCTCATCTAATCTTCTTTATCCCTTGACTGTAAGAAGTCTCACAACACCAGGTTAAAGTCCAACAGGTTTATTTGGCAGCACCAGCTTTCGGAGTCTCAGGCTCCTTCTTCAGGGAGTGAGGAGTTGTGTTCACAAACAGGGCATGTACAGACACAAACTCAATTTACAAGATAATGGTTGGAATGCGAGTCTTTGCAGGTAATCAAGTCTTAAAGGTACAGATAATGTGAGTGGAGAGAGGGCCAAGCACAGGTTAAAGAGATGTGTATTGTCTCCAGCCAGGACAGTTGGTGAGATTTTGCAAGCCCAGGCAAGTCGTGGGGGTTACAGATAGTGTGACATGAACCCAGGATCCAGGTTGAGGCCGTCCTCATGTGTGTGGAACTTGGCTATCAGTTACTGCTCAGCCATTCTGCGTTGTCGTGTGTCATGAAGGCCGTGTTGGAAAACGCTTACCCGAAGATCAGAGGCTGAACACCTGTGACTGCTGAAGTGTTCCCCGTCTGGAAGAGAACACTCCTGCCTGGTGATTGTCGAGCAGTGTTCATTCATCCGTTGTCGTAGCGTCTGCATGGTCTCGCCAATGTACCATGCCTCGGGACATCCTTTCCTGCAGCGTATCAGGTAGACAACGTTGGCTGAGTCACAAGAGTATGTACTGTGTACCTGGTGGATGGTGTTCTCACGTGTGATAATGGCATCCATGTCGATGTCTTGCAGAGATTGCTGTGGCAGGGTTGTGTGGTGTCGTGGTCACAGTCGGGGAACATTTCAGCAGTCACGGATCTATTAGATGGCAGCCGATGTGGGTTTGAAAGGTGCTGTTGAAGAAGCTTTCCTGAGTTCCTTTTTGCCTAACATGCTGACTTTAAGGAACTCTTTGAAACCTATCCATGTGACCACGTTTGCTCATCAGACCTAACATCTCCTTATGTGGCTTAGTGTCATCGCTTGTTTTATAATATTCCTGTGAAGTGCCTTAGTTTTACCTTTCAAATACTATATAAGTTACTGTTGTTCATTGTACTGCTGCTAGAATTCATTTTAACTGGGAACAAGACTGGGATTCGGAAAGCATGCCAAGGCTTGAATCTTGTCTTCCCTGTACAAGTAAAAGATTGGCAGCACCACATAAGACAACTGTTATCAAAACTTAGAAAAACCTGTTTTATTTGAGTTAAAGCAGCAACACTTATAAAAATGGGGTTTATTTATGCAACATGTTGTATTTATTTCTTGCCGACCGCCAATGAGCCATTTTGTTTTGCTGAACACATCTCTCCAACACTTCACAGAATCACAGAATACCACAGTGCAGAAGAAGCCCTTCAGTCCATCGAATCTGCACGGATGCATGAAATGCCCTGACCTGCCCACCTAATCCCACTTGCCAGCACTTGGCCCATAGCCTTGAATGTTATGGCATGCCAAGTCCTCATCCAGGTACTTTTTAAAGGATGTGAGGCATCCCACCTCCACCACCCTCCCAGGCAGCGCATTCCAGACCGTCGCCACCCTCTGGGCAAAAGCGTTTTTCCTCAAATCCCCCCTAAACGTCCCATCCCTCACTTTTAACTTGTGTCCCCTCGTAACTGACCCTTCAGCGAAGGGGAACAATGGCTCCCTATCCACCCTGTCCATGCCCCTCAAAATCTTGAACACCTCAATCAGGTCGCTCCTCACTCTTCTCTGCTCCAGAGTATACAAACCAAGCCTACCCAACCTCTCTTCATAACTTAAATGTCTGTCCCAGGCAACATCCTGGGGAATTTCCTCTGCACCCCCTCCAGTGCGTTCACGTCCTTCCTATAATGTGGCGACCAGAACTGCACACAGTGCTCCAGCTGTAGCCTCACCAAAGTTCTATACAACTCCATCATGACCTCTCTGCTTTCGTAATCTACACCCCGATTGATAAAGGTGAGTGTGCCATATGCCTTTTTCACCACCCTATTAACCTGCCTTTCCGCCTTCAGAGATTTATGGACAAACACGCCAAGGTCCCTTTGTTCTTTGGAACTTCCCAGTGTCAGACCTTTCATAGTTACTTCCTTGTCAAATTACTCCTTTTAAAGTGCATTACCTCACACTTTTCAGGGTTAAATTCCATCTGCCACTTACCTGCCCATTTGATCATCTCGTCTATATCTTCCTGTAACCCAAGACACTCAACCTCACTGTTAACCACCCGGCCAATCTTTGTGTCAGTGGCAAACTTACTGATCCTACCCCCCACATAGTCATCTATGTCATTTATAAAAATGATGAACAATAGGGGGCCCAGCATGGATCTTTGCGGTACGTCACTGTCACTGGCCTCCAGTCACTTATCAATTGTAATTCTACAACCAGCTCCCACCCCACTTCAGCCCCTTCACCTTGGACCTCTGCGAGCAATGTCATGGAAACTCTGCTAGTGAGATACTTATTATCAAACTGTGATGCTTTAGTACAGTGTTAAATTCTTTACTGCTGTGGAGTGTCCTCAAGAACTCACTCCACAGAGAGGTGTCAGGGAATGCAGGTATTTATTACAGTCTTACTCGCTCCACCCTCCAAATGACAAACCAAATGGTCCCCAGGCAGATCACCCCAGACCCAGGGTCACCTGACCCATTCCCTTGGAGGGACTACCCCACAACATACTTAATAGTTAGAGGTATCCGAGAACATCCTTCCTCAGATAAGCAACAAAGAAACACTTCAAGTTGGTTTGCAAGCTTGCTACTTGCAACAATCATAAAGATTTCAGTACAATACCTCTTTGATGAACTGCACTCTGCCATCATTTTGAGAAAGCTTCAACCAGATATACATCATTGTTAATCCAGAGCCTATTGTACCTTGGGGAACAAACCATTACCACAGCATTTGACAAGCACAGCAGTGACAACTGTAAATACCAGCACACGGGCATTCTGCAACATGATGTATGCCAGCCCATCCATTTCGTGGACAGATGTTTCTTCACCGGTGAAAAATATAACCTACTCGTGTATTTTCATTTGCATTGGTGATGCGTAAACATGCTGAGGATGAATAACGTGCTCAATCATTAACAGAAAGCTTGAGTCTTACCATCCCTTCTGTTCAACTTTGCAAAGCCAGGGCTGTGACTGCTAGATAGTGCAGAAGAGGAACGGAATGCTGACTGAGGCAAGCCAGACACAAGATGATTGTCGCAATTATCTGTGGGAGGAAAGAAACAACACACTTAAATTAGTGAGGTGGCATGACACTGAACCTACACACAACCAATCCCAGATGAAGACTTTCATCCCCACACATTTTAAAACCTCCCATTCTGCAGCCCTGTGCAGACACACACTTAAAGTTTATTTTTTGGTGTAGCAAGCAGGCTAACATTAACACTGTGTGATGTTAGTGTACCTTTAAGAAAGTTTTTTGTTTTAAGACATGATTTGTGCATCTCCTAGTTTCAGTGCTTTCTTCGCTCACAGCTCCAGTGATGTCATTATTGTTGCCAGACTAACTACAATGAGTCATTTTATTGCTATGTCAATAGCTTAAATGGGGGTTGTTTATGTTTACTATGGGGTAAGTTTTACGATCCTGCATTGTTAGGAGAAAAGATCATGTGTTTTTAGACAGTTTCTTTCCTTTCCAGTGAGTTTAAGGTTTCAGTTTTGAGAATTGTGAGGCTGCGGTTTAGTTTTAAGTTTTAGCAGGGGCATCAAGCGAGAAAGAAGCTGAAGTCTCTCTCTCTCTCTCTCCGTCTTCCTGTTCTGTTTGGAAATTCTGCTGACTACGTCAAGGCAACGTTTTGCTTTCCGGAGGGCAGGTGCAGGCCTTGAAAAAACTAAATTCCAGTCAAGTGAGATTTGAATCTATGCTGTGTTAACCCTCTGAGAAGGGTTTTGCCAATTAAAGGTTTTGGTTTGTTGGAACAACTTAAATATTCAATTAAGGGTTAATACATTATTGTGGTTGTTTTCTTTCTGTTTTTGTTGTTTGCAATTGATAAAAGGCATTGCTAACTTTCTTTCTGTACATGTTAACTATATTCTTAAATAAACTTTGTTTGATAAAAGCTCTCTAGTGGGTTGTTGAATCACACCTGAAGTGAGACATATCATTCTCACCCTAGCCATATTCAAGGTGCAAAACGTATGGTTTTGGTGGTCTCCACAAAGCAGTTTGGAGTTTCTAACCTGATATATAACAACTGCAATGAAGTTACCGGGAAAATCCCTTAGTCGCCACACTCTGGCAGCTGTTTGGGTACGCTGAGGGAGAATTTAGCATGGTTAATGCATCTAACCAGCACGTCTTTTCGGACTGTGGGAGGAAACCCACGCAGACACTGGGGGAACATGCAGACTCCACACGGACAGTGATCCAAGGCTGGAATTGAACCCGGGTTCCTGGCGCTCTGAGGCAGCAGTGCTAACCACTGTGCCACCCCACAGAAACATACATAGAAAATAGAAGCATGAGTAAGCCATTAGGCCCTTTGAGCCTGCTCTGCCATTCATTATGATCGTGGCTGATGCTCAAATTCAACCCAAGAGAGCTACAGTTATAAAGGAGAAGGCTGGCTGGTTGGAAAAAACAGCAACCCGCAAAAATTAGCTGGCATAGCGAAAAGTTGAAAATAAAGAGAACCTGCAGAAACAGAAAGAAAAGGAAACGGCCCTGTAGAGTTTTAAGAAAAGAATTGCTGTTTGCAATCAGCGCAAATGGAAGCGCTGTTGCTTTAAGTTTTAAAAAAAGGCCCTGATTGGGTCACTGGGTCTCCTGGAGCACGGAAAAATCAACAATAAAGGAACTAACAGCTTGCAACATTTTTATAAAACTCCCAAAGCTTGGGGCATTCAAATATAAGGTGAAGAAGGCCTACAGAATTTAAAGACAGTAATCGCAGGAGTGTTTTGTTTTAAACAGAAGACAATCTTACCACCTGTTCATGCCACACTCTCGCTGCAGCAAAGACGGAGAATTTGGCAACAAGCCCAATCTCCATTCACTGCAGCGGGAAGGGAAAAAATCCCGCTGGCGTGAACAGTTGGAAAATTCCAGCTAAGAAGTTTTAAAAGATTAGGAAGCTCGAAGAAGAACAAAATGATTGATCCCCAGCATGGGAAAAACATGGAGACACAAATCTTCCTGCCGGGTCCAAAAAATAATTCCAGAAGAATAACCCTGAAACCAGTCTTTGGAGACCAGAGAAGGAATTAGGCAGAGTTAAAAGGAAAGCAGCGACATTGGCCCGTGATCTCACCAGAATCCAAAAAAGAACGGGAAACTCAAAGACAGATAGCCAACAGCTGCAGAGATGGACCAAGTGAAAACAAAAATGGTTACTGTCTTATAGTGGCAACACATATAAAGCAGTAGATTCCAGATAAAAGAACACAGCCATGGACAAAAGAATTACCCCAGAGCGAGGATAACGCATCTACTTTCTGAGGAGGTTAAGGAAATTTGGCATGTCCACTATGACTCTCACCAAATTTTACAGATGCACCATAGAAAGCATCCTTTCTGGTTGTATCACAGCTTGGTATGGCTCCTGCTCTACCCAGGACTGCAAGAATTTACAAAGTGCTGTGAGTGAAGCCCAGTCCATCACGCAAACCAACCTCCCATCCATTGATTCTGTCTACACTTCCCACTGCCTCGGAAAAACAATCAGCATAATCAAGCACCCCAGACATACTCTCTTCCACCTTCTTTCGTTGGGAAGAAGATACTAAAGTCTGAGGTCACCGACTCAAGAACAGCTTCTTCCCTGCTGTCACCTGACATTTGAATGGACCTACCTGATATTAAGCTGATCTTTCTCCGTTTCCCTACTTGTAACTGTGACACTATATTCTGTACCCACTCCTTTCCTTCTCCCTTATGTATTCTATGAATGGTATGGTAGTGTGCAAGAAACAATACTTCTCACTGTATCCCAATACATTTGACAATAATGAATCAAATCAAAAACTCTGCTGAGGGCAACTGGAGGCCAAAGAGAGAGAGGGAAACTCTGCTGAAGTTCGCAAGAAGCCGCAGAGGGAGGGCAGCTAGAGACCCCAGAGGCAGGGCAATGAGCGAGTCCACATTTGAAAGAACAGTCACTTGTCCTTCAGATTGAATGCAAAAGGAATGTGTGACCATGTAGAAATGAAGACTCTTAAACAGCAGAATGAAAACACAGCAGAAGAAGCTCGAGGAGACTTTTCTGAATTACAGGAAAACTCAAGCTGAAGCAAGCGAGCTTCGCAAAGAAAAGGAAGAGCTTCACGAGTTACAAGAATTCCGTAGGTCAACGTTTATCCCTGCTGGATGATTACAAAGAGAAGCAAGAATCAGTCATCAGGAAAGACTCTGCAATATTCAGTATTTCAGCAGGAAGCTACAGGTTGGAGAGTTGCCAGTCCAGTTGAATGGGAGATTGAAAGGAAAAGCTGTAGAACCTTCCAAGCTGTGAGCAGAGAAAGAAGCCATGAGTAACACAATTACAGAACAAGGTAAGACTTCGCCAGACCCTGGCCAACAATGAATCCAGAATGAAGGACAAGGACAAACGTTCCACTAAAGGCAGAGGAAGAAAAAGCAGATATAAGCTAGGGAAATTGAAATCAACACTGAAGAACAGGAACCAGAAGAATATAA
Source organism: Mustelus asterias (assembly GCF_964213995.1). NCBI lineage: Eukaryota > Metazoa > Chordata > Chondrichthyes > Carcharhiniformes > Triakidae > Mustelus > Mustelus asterias. The sequence continues at coordinate 13,147,455 of NC_135814.1, forward strand.
AGCAATGGATGTCTCAGATGTACTGAAAGCCACTTGACTGAATTAAAAGATTCATAACACAAATTTGAGAAATAAACAGCAAAGAAATATTTGACTGAAACAATGAAGGCTCCAGTTGCAAAATATATATGACTAGGAAGAGCATGGCAGACACCACGAAAACAAAATTCAAGTCTACACGAGGAGCAAATTTGTTTTTATTCATTCATGGTAGGCGGACTTCGATAGTTGGTGTTTATTGCCATTTCAGAGGGTAGTTAAGAATCAAATAAAATTTAAGATCTGGAGTCACATGTAGGTCAGACTGGGTAAAGATAGCAGATGTCCTTCCCTAAAAGATACTAGTGAACAGGATGGGTTTTTACAGCAATCGACAATACAGTTTCATGGTCATCAGGGAGCAGAGAAGACTGAGGGACAATCTGATCGGGATGTACAAGATTAGGAGAGACATGGACAGAGTGGATAAGGAGCAGCTGTTCTCCTTAGTTGAAGGGTCAGTCATGAGGGGGACAGAAGCTCCATGTGTGACCATAGCTTGGATCTGTAAATAGTTAAAGATTATCAATAAATAGTACATGTTTAAAATGACAAGTCTCAAGCTCTCCTCATTGAGATATCTAAAGAAACCATAATACAACATACAATGGCAACAATCAGCACCAACACCATAATCGGGGATAACAGGTAAATATTTTATTGTAAGGACCAACTATCCTCACTTTAGCTGGAGAGAAAGATCAAATTTATATAAGTTAGGACCATTCAGAAGTCTGATGGCAGCAGGGTAGAAGCTGTTCTTGTGCTGGTTGGTACATGATCTCAGGTATTTGTATCTCTCTCCCGATGAAAGAAGGTGGAAGAGAGTATGTCCAGGGTGCGTAGGGTCCTTGATTATGCTGACTGCTTTGCCGAGGCAGCAGGGAGAAAGGGGGATGTTTCAATGCTAAAAGCCCATATTTGGGTCCATGCACAAAGAGAACAATGTGTGCAAGTAATTGAACTAACAGCAATGCAGTATATAACTTGCCACAGAGCATTGGTGACCCAAACTTTTTAGTAGACACATTTCGGGTGGCAAAGGTAAGCCAAGAGGAACCCTAACAGAATTATTTTACAGACAAGATTTTGGAGATCATAGGAGGAGTGAGGAAGGAGAATATAACAAGTTTTTCTCAATGCTCACACTCAGTAATGTACATTTGCGCTTTATTCTTTCTCCCTCTACCCACCCACTCACTTTGTCATTTGAACACAGTTGCAAATATCTACTTCATTGCTCATGTTAATATTTTAGTTCTGGGAAGGTTGTTGCAAAGCTAAGATAACTAAAATGCTGGGCTGCTGAGAGTTCCAGAACAGCTGAAAGAAATGGCAGTTCAGAAGGTCACCCATGCTTGTATAATAGAGTTAGAATTGAGTCATAAAACAGCAGGTGAACTTACTTAGCTGGGGAAATTGTAAAGGAGGGGATAATTGGCTTAGCGAGCTGTTTGAGGACAGACCAGAACTGGGCTACGTCATCATGGAGATGGGTGGAGCTTAGGAAAGTTCTCTGGTTGCAATTTATCTGAGTGTTCTTCAGTAGGGAAGAGGAACCAGACTGAAAAGGTGCTGCTGTCAGCAGACTCCAGCTGGTTAGGGCTGACAGAATCCCTGGGAGCCATTTGTGTAGCTGAGGGTTGCATTTGGAAATTGCGTGCTCTGCATCTCATAGTGACACCCGAGGGGCTGTTCTGTGCAATCAGAGTGCAAAATAAATTCTGGGGATCTGAGAAGATGAGAGAAGGTAATGGGTTCCATGCTTCAGGCAGTTACGGGTGGCACAGCGGCACAGTGGTTAATACTGCTGCCTCACAGCGCCAGAGATCCAGGTTCGATTCCCGGTTTGGGGTCACTGTCTGTGTGGCGACTGGGGGATTTTCACAGTAACTTCATTGCAGTGTTAATGTAAGCCTACTTGTGACACTAATAAATAAACTAAACGAAAAAAAATCCCGCTCAGAGAATTAACATGAGGTAAATATGAAGTTTAAAATTAAAGTTTATTTATTTATCACAAATAGTCTTACCATAATGAATATACCAATGTAAAGTTAGGTGTTATATTAGTAGCAGTATTAATAAACTGCAATGAAGTTACTGTGAAAATCCCCTAGTTGCCACACTCCTGCGCTTGTTCAGGTGCACTGAGGGAAAATTTAGCATGGCCAATGCACCTAACCAGTATGTCTTTCGGACTGTGGGAGGAAATCCACGCAGACACGGGGAGAATGTGCAGACTCCACACAGACAGTGACCCAAGCCGGGCATCAAACCGGGTCCCTGGTGCTGTGAGGCAGCAGTGCTAACCACTGTGCCACCGTGCCACCCCCAATAACAGGCAAACTGTTGTTAAACATAGCTCACTGCACATTAAATGGCAAATGCGACCAAGACAGATCCCATCTGGCCCTGCTCGTCCCAGAACCAGAAAATCCCGCCCGTGATCAACGGATCTTTGCATGGTCCGTCCCCCCCCACTACAATTCCCGTGGCATGGGGGGATGGGAAAATTCCCCCCTCTGTTTTCTGCCCTTGAATGGTAAAATGAATTTGCTTGTTTAAAACCATGTAATTTTGTGGTTTTATTCACCTCATAGGTAACTGAGATTTCAAACTTTGTCTGCTGGAAACAAAAATGTTACTGGTCCCTAACCGGATCATAACAACAGGCATAAATAAGATTGCCCACAGCAAAATGTCAACAAACATCTTGGAAAGTGAGTTATTTGAAGTGGTGCTGGTAGTAACAAATATCTTCTTCTGATTCCATGGGTTCCCGTGACGGAGAAATCTCCAAAGCAAGGTGGACTCAGCTCCAGGCCCTCCCAGCACTCATGTGTGTGGTGGGAACTAACAACACAGGCATAGCTCCTTCAGGAGTGGGAATCGGCTGGCTGGAGGTTTAAGGCAGTGACACAACAGGATATCAATAACCTCTGTGTCTCAACAGCATGTGAACTGCTGCAACTCATTTAGCACCTGGACTCTGTTCAACCATTCACTTAGATCAGCTGTGTTGTGTCGAAGAAAGATGCGTGCGTGGTTATCTTTCAACATTTAAAATCCTTGAGATTCTGGGAATATTCCTGTGCACTGGAATGAAGCAAATGTAACCCCACTATTTAAGAAGGGACAAAGAGCGAGAATAAAGATCTGCAGATGTGTTAGTTTGACGTCAGTAGCAGGGAAAAATGTTGGAATCAATTATTAAGGATGTGATAACTTTACAGATGCGCCTTAGAAAGCATCCTTTCCAGATGTATCACAGCTTGGTATGGCTCCTGCTCTGCCCAAGACAGCATGAAATTACAAAGTGTTGGGAACGTAGCCCAGTCCATGGCACAAAACAATCTCCCATCCTTTGACTCCGTCTACACTTCCTGCTGCCTCCAAAAAGCAGCCACCATAATTAAGGACCGCATGCACCCCAGGCATACTCTCTTCCACCTTACTCTATCAGGAAAAAGATACAAAAATCTGAGATCATGTATCAACCAACTCAAGAACTGCTGCCATCAGACTTTTGAATGGACCTACCTCGCATTAAGTTGATCTTTCTCTGCACCCTAGCTATGACTGTAACACTACATTCTGCACCCTCTCCTTTCCTTTGCTCCTATGTACTCTATGAATGGTATGTTTTGTCTGTATAGCGTACAAGAAGCAATACTTTTCCAATACATGGCAACAATAAGTCAAATCTAATTTTTAAAAAAAGGACTGGTAAAATTGGGCAGAGTCCAGACATGGATTTCTGAAAGGGAATTCCCTCTTGTTGGGAGTTTCTTTGAGGATGTTCCACGGGAGAGGAACGAATAAAATAGATCCATTCTGTGGATGAATAACGTTCTCATCAAAACACATATGAATCTGAGAGGGATTGGCAGGGTAAATGTTGATTGGTCACTTCCCCTGGTTGGATTGTTTATATCTATGTCAAAGTCTCAGGATGAGAGATTAGACATTTCGGACAGAGAATTTTGTTCATCCTTTGGGTTGTGATTCCTTGCATTCTTTGCATAAAGACGTTGCAGCTTTATAGAACCTTAGTTAGGCCACACTTGGAATATAGTGTTCAATTCTGGTCGCCACACTACCAGAAGGATGTGGAGGCTTTGGAGAGGGTACAGAAAATATTTACCAGGATGTTGCCTCGTATGGAGGGCATTAGCTATGAGGAGAGGTTGGAGAAACTTGGTTTGTTCTCACTGGAGCGACGGAGGTTGAGGGGAGACCTGATAGAAGTCTACAAGATTATGAGAGGCATGGACAGAGTGGATAGTGAGAAGCATTTTCCCAGGGTGGAAGAGTCAATTACTAGGGGGCATAGGTTTAAGGTGCGAGGGGCAAGGAGATGTACGAGGCAGATTTTTTACAGAGAAAGTAGTGGGTGCCTGGAACTCGTTGCCGGGGGAGGTAGTGGAAGCGGATACGGTAGTGACTTTTAAGGGGCGTCTTGACAAGTACATGAATAGGATGGGAGTAAAGGGATATGGTCCCCGGAAGGGGAGGGGGTTTTAGTTAAGTCGGGCAGCATGGTCAGTGCAGGCTTGAAGGGCCGAAGGGCCTGTTCCTGTGCTGTAATTTTCTTTGTTCTTGTTATTCCTCTACCCAATTAACAGGATACTCAGTCATTGAATATATTCAAGACAGGGGGCAAGAGATTTTTGGGCATTAAGGGAATGAAGGGATAAGGGTTGGGGAGGGAAAATGGAGTTTACAGAATCATTACAGCACAGAGGGAGGCTATTCAGCCCTTCATGTCTATGCCAGTTGTCCGAATGAGCAAGTCACCTCATGCCATTGCCCTATCTTCTCCCCGTAGACCTATACATTCTTCCTTTGCAGATAATAATCCAATTCCCTCTTGAATGCTTCAATTGTGTTGAAGAAAAAGATCAGCCTTGACTGAATGGTGGAACAGGCTTGAGTGGCCTTCTGGCCTATTCTTCGTCCTATTTCTTATGTTATGTTTCAGAAGTAGGCTCTTTTATCCAATTCCGCACACAAAAGGTATAACCTGTCTTTTCGATTTTTCGGTATCACTGGACTTTTAAAAAAAATTTCCATCATTTTCTGTTTTTTTAATTCCTTTCAGTGGCATTTGTAGGTATAGTGGTTAAAGTGATTATGGTATCCAACCAGCCAGGAGTCACAGTTTCAAATCCCTCAAGTTACAATTGAAGTCAGGTCCAGTTATTTATGGGCTAGCCCCAAAAGAAATTACAACAAAGGCTTGTCAGAAAAAAAATGTAAAATGGGAACACAGTGGTTTTCCTCGCCTCAGTGCCCAGTAATAGGAGTCACCTGCCTTCCTGAGCTTCAGTTTTACAGCCACCAAGTGTCAGGTTATCAGTCAAAGTCCTTCAAGTTCCCACTTCCTTTACAAGTCCCAGGTTGTAGCCTAGTAGTATTATCGCTAGACTATTAATCCAGAAACTCAGCTAATATCCTGGGGACCTGGGTTTGAATCCTGCCATGGCAGATGGTGGAATTTGAATTCAGTGAAAAAGAATATCTGGAATTAAGAATCTACTGATGACCATGAAACCATTGTTGATTGTCGGAAAAACCCATCTGGATCACCAATGTCCTTTAGGGAAGGAAATCTTCCGTCCTTACCTGGTCTGATCCACATGTGACTTCAGACCAACAGCAATGTGGTTGACTCTCAACTGCATTCGGGCAACTAGGGATGGGCAATAAATGCTGGCCAGCCAGCGACACCCATGTCTCACGAATGAATAAAACAAAAATCAAAGAATGCAAAACACTCTGCCAAAGGACTCTATTCCCTCTGCTAGGAACCTTGTGTATGCGTTTGATCTTTTTCTTTATTCTCTCCTTTTCAAGTATTATTCAATTCCCATTTGAAAGTTAACAATCTGCTGTACAAAAGAAAAAAAAACCTTCATTTTTCTCTCGACTTTCATCAATTAAATCAACTTTAAATTCAGTCCACTGCTTACCAACCCTCCTGCCAACAGAAACAAATGCTCCGTCAAAGCTTACTCTGTCAAAGCCTCATTTTGCACACCTCTGTTGAACCTTTACTTTGATGTCGTGGATCCAGGGGAAAAGAGATCCAGAGTTGAATTTTCCCCTCCTGCCCGCCAAGAGAATCGTAGGGTGGGAAAGGACCATGCAACAGTCTGTTGACCTCGGGCAGGATTTTCCGGTCTTGGTCCGAGCGCGGCTGGAAAATCCCAGCCAACAACTTGTTTGGGGACGGTATCCAAGGTCTTGACATCCTTTCTAAAGTATAAAAGCGTCAACTACGACTCTCACCAACTTTTACAGATGCGCCATAGAAAGCATTCTTTCTGGTTGTATCACAGCTTGGTATGGCTCCTGCTCTGTCCAAGACCACATGAAACTACAAAAGGTTGTGAATGTAACCCAATCCATCACGCAAACCAGCCTCCTACCCATTGACTCTGTCTACACTTCCCACTGCCTTGGGAAAGCAGCCAGCATAATTAAGGACCCCACGCACCCCGGACATTCTCTCTTCCACCTTCTTCTGTTGGGAAAAAGATACAAAGGTCTGAGGTCACATACCAACCGACTCAAGAACAGCTTCTTCCCTGCTGCCATCAGACTTTTAAATGGACTTACCTTGCCTTAGGTTGATCTTTCTCGACACCCTAGCTATGACTGTAACACTAGATTCTGCACTCTCTCATTTCCTTCTCTATGAATGGCATGTTTGTCTGTATAACACGCAAGAAACAATACTTTTCACTGTATACTAATACATATGACAATAATAAATCAAATCAAAATCAAAATACTGCGGATGCTGGAATATGAAACAATAACAGAAGATGCTGGAAACTCTCAGCAGGTCAGTCAGCATCTGTGGAGAGAGAATAGAGCCAATGTTTCGAGTCTGGACGACTGTTCGCCAGATGCTGTCAGACCTGCTAAGATTTTCCAGCATTTTCTGTCTTCCTGAAGTATGATGCTCAGAATTGGACTGCACACTCTAACAGAGGTCTAACCAGTAATTTATAAAGATTTGGCTTAGCTCACTTGGGTTTTATATTTCTTCATTATTTATAAACCCAAATATCCCAATAGCTGTCCCAATAAGCCCGCAACTTGTTCTAATCATTATTGCACTGTCCCAATATATCTTCATTAACAAGACTGTTCCAATGATCTTTCAACATCCAATCAATTTTTTTGAGCAATTTATTTTTTCCCCCCAAGCAATTTATCCACGTAACCGCTTTGTTTAAAAAAAGTTATAATTAATACTCAGATTCAATATGCAAATCATTCTCTTCATCCGTATTGAAGGTCATTTGCCAATCATCCTTCCAAGCTTTCTAAAATCCTTCTGAATATAATTACCTCTTCAACTCTATTAGCTCTCCCATATAATTTTGAATTATCTGCAAATTTAGGCATCCTACTTGATATTCCTACTCGCAGGTCATTAGTGAATGAAATATCGGTCCAAAGCCTTTCTCCCCATTATCCTACAACCTGTCGGACTCCACTTGAATCATCCCTGTAATAGTCTGTGTGTGTTTTTTCAGCCCCAATTCTCTATCCAATTTGCTGCTCTCTCTCTCTATACCACTGGTCTCTCATGGTGGAGTTTTATCAATGGCTCCTAAACATCGAAATAAACACTGTCATCTATATTCCCAAAATGTTCAGCAGACATTGCACTCTTGAAATGATAAAAAATGCTTTATATTTCCATGCAGCTCGTAGCTCTAAGTGCTGATTCCTCCAATAGCTTCTAGACTGAAGCTGGAAATTTGCTCCAGAGTAAGGTAGGCAGCTCTCCAACATATCATAGTCACCATTAGTCAAGGGTGGCATTGGCAATGTATATGACCACATGGATGCTGAAGTCCAGGCACTTTGCACTACTGCTCACCATTTTCACTGTGGCCTTGAACATCTTTTACTTCCGGTTCCTTCCGAGGATCAGCTTCCGATCTTGGTGGCATCTCAAGAACTGCTGCACACCATTGTACTTCAGTGATCCTTCTTTGCCACTTGAAAGCACTGTTGACAACACCTTCCACCATTTCCTACAGTGCAGAAGGAGGCCATTCAGCCCATCGAGCCTGCACCAACAACAATCCCACACAGGTCCTATCCCCGTAACCCCATGCATTTACTCTTCTAATCCTCCTATCACTAAGGGGCAACTTAGCATGGCCATTCAACCTAACCTGTACATCTTTGGAGTGTGGGAGGAAACCAGGGCACCCAGAGGAACCCCACGCAGATGCAGGGAGAACTCCACACAAACAGTGATTCAAAGCCAGAATTGAACCCGGGTCCCTGGCGCTGTGAGGCAGCAATGCTAACCACTGTGCCACCTGCTTGAGAGTAGGCTGATGGGGCAGTAATTGGCCTGATCGGATTTATCCTGCTATTCATGGACAGGACTTAAATTTGCAATTTTTCACATTACCAGTTAGATGCTGGTGTTGTAGCTGCACTGTCACAACTTGGATAAGTGTGTACCTGCCTCTTGAACACAACTCTTCTATACAATTGTCGTAATGTTGTCAGGGCCCATAGCCTTTGGTATTCAGTGCCTTTAGCTATTTCTTGATATTATGTGCAGTGAATTGAATTGGCTGAAGACAGGCATCTGTGTTGTTGGGAGGAGACTGAGATGGATCATCCACTCAGCACTTTTGTCTGAAGATGCATCAATGCCTCAGCCTTTGCACTGACATGCTGGGTTCCCCCATCATTGAGCATGGGAATATTTGTGGAGCCTCCTCCTTCCAGGAGTTGGTTAATTGTCCATCACAACTCATGGCGCCAAGTGTTACTTGTTACAAGTGGTAAGTTGTGGCACACCCTTACCCAAGTTGAATCAACTCAAGAGGATGAACTATTTCAAGCTGATTAATTAGTTAAATTTTACCTCATCTGCACTGCTCCTCCTAATCTTTTTGCTTTCTTCTAAAGACTGCCTTTTTTGTTGATAAATCATTTTGTTGATGAAAACATCCTGCTTTGAGAGTAAATTCCAGAAATATTCTTTCCACAAGAGCAGATAAAGCTACATTGATCATAGCTAGAAGCAGGGCTCCTACTGACGATCAAACACTTTTGTCTCCTGATAAAATAATAGAACTGGAAATTTAAGATAAACCTTGATTACACTTCCCAACGTGGAAATGTATTTTCAATTTCAGCTGTCTTGTTTGAAGCACTATCTACACTGGCAAGCTTCATTCTGAAATGATTTAGAGGAATTCCGTCCTCCTTCCCGTACGCTGCCCGAAGAAGGGTTTGGCAACCATGGACTCCCATTGGATTCAGAACATAAGAACTAGGAGCTAGAGCAGGCCATCTGGCCCTTCGAGCCTACTCTGGCATTCACTAAGATCATGGCTGACCCTTTCGTAGACTCAGTTCCACTTACCCACCCGCTCACCATAATCCTTAACTCCTTTACTGTTCAAAAATGTATCTATCCTTGCCTTAAAAACATTCAATGAGGTAGCCTCAACTGCTTCACTGGCAGGGAATTCCACAGATTCACAACCCTTTGGGTGAAGAAGTTCCTCCTCAACTCAGTCCTAAATCTGCTCCCCCTTAGTTAAAGGCCATGCCCCCTAGTTCTGGTTTCACCTGCCAATGGAAACGACCACCCTGCTTCAATCTTATCTACTCCCTTCATAATTGTATATGTTTCAATAAGATCTACCCCTATTCTAATCAGTCTCTCCTTATAAGCCAATCCTCTCAACTCTGGAATCAACCTAGTGAATCTCCTCTGCACCCCCTCCAGTGCTAGTATATCCTTCCTCAAGTAAGGAGGCCAAAACTGTACACGCTCTCCAGGGATTGGTCCATGATCACGCTTGGCAAAGTACTGCAGTGGTTTGCTGTTGCATTCTGCAGTATGGCTGACGAGGAAACTCTCCCACTTTTACCGACTGCTGTATTGCAAGGGTTTATTTATAGACTGATGCTCAACCTGTTTGTTTGGCCATGTTACAATGTTACCTTCTGCGACTATCTGGATTCAAACCCAGAACTTGTGGCCCGGAGGGAAGCTACCACTGTGCCATAAAACCTCCCTAAAATAACTCACTTCCTACATAATACTTAACAGAAATATTTCAAATGTGAATGATACAGAATGCCATGAAGTAAGTCGTAAACCGTTCTACTCTATTGCAACTAGAGTTGCAATACCTTACAGAAGCTGCTCCCAGCTGTTACCTGTGTGATTTGCACATCAAACAAGTAATCAGAGAAAAATTTTGAAATCACAGAGGCATCGAATGAGCTGCAGCATATGTCCACTGTAAAGTCACAGATAATTTATTCCAGGCAAGTGACTGTTAAAAAAATTAATTCATGGGATGTGGGCATCGCCGACTTGGCCAGCATTTATTGCCCATCCCTTAATTGCCTTCGAGAAGGTGGCGGTGAGCTGTATTCAATTTCTGGTCAAAGGCAACCCTCAGGATATTGATTGTGGGGGTCATTGTGGGCGGCACGGTAGCACAGTGGTTAGCACTGCTGCTTCACAGCTCCAGGGACCTGGGTTCGATTCCCGGCTTGGGTCACTGTCTGTGTGAAGTTTGCACATTCTCCTCGTGTCTGCATGGGTTTCCTCCCACAGTCCAAAGATGTGCGGGTTAGGTTGATTGGCCATGCTAAAAATTGCCCTTACTGTCCTGAGATGTGTAGGTTAGAGGAATTAGTGGGTAAATATGTAGGGATATGGGGGCAGGGCCCGGGTGGAATTGTGATCGGTGCAGACTCGATGGGCCGAATGGCCTCTTTCTGTACTGTAGGATTTCTGTGACTCTGAGACTGGTGCAGCAACAGTAATCTCTCCCTCAATGTCAACTAAATGAAGGAGATTGTCATCGACTTCAGGAAGCGTAAAGGCGAACATGCCCCTGTCTACATCAATGGGGACGAAGTAGAAAGAGTCGAGAGCTTCAAGTTTTTAGGTGTCGAGATCATCAACAAACTATCCTGGTCCCCCCATGCCGGCACTATAGATAAGAAAGCCCACCAACGCCTCGACTTTCTCAGAAGACTAAGGAAATTTGGCATGTCAGCTACGGCTCTCACCAACTTTTACAGATGCACCACAGAAAGCATTCTTTCTGGCTATATCACAGCTTGGAGTGGCTCCTGCTTTGCCCAAAACCGCAAGGAACTAAAAAAGGTCGTGAATGTAGCCCAATCCATCATGCAAACCAACCTCCCATCCATTGACTCTGTGTACACTTCCCACTGCCTCGGCAAAGTAGCCAGCATAATTAAGGACCCCACACACCCCGGACATTCTCTCTTCCACCTTCTTCCTTCCGGAAAAAAAGACAAAAGTCTGAGGTCACGTGCCAACCGACTCAAGAACAGCTTCTTCCCTGCTGCTGTCAGACTTTTGAATGGACTTACCTTGCATGAAGTTGATCTTTCTCTACACCCTAGCTATGACTGTAACACTACATTCTGCACTCTCTCGTTTCCTTCTCTATGACCGGTATGCTTTGTATAGCGCGCAAGAAACAATACTTTTCACTGTATGTTAATACGTGTGACAATAATAAATGAAATCAAATCAATCAAAATCAGTGATGGCAATGCCATTGAAAGTCAATGGGCGATGGTTGATTTTCTCTTGTTGGGATGGCTATTGCCTGGCACTTGTGTCGCGCAAATGTTACAAAGAACAAAGAAAATTACAGCACAGTGACAGGTCGTTTGGCCCTTCAAGCCTGTGCCGACCATGCTGCCCATCTGAACTAAAACCCCCTACCCTTCCGGGGACCATAGTTAAGAAAGCCCACCAACGCCTCGACTTTCTCAGAAGACTAAGGAAATTTGGCATGTCAGCTACGGCTCTCACCATTACAATGGTGACTATACTTTAAAGGGACTTCCTTAGCTTTAGAGCACTTTGGGACATCCTGTCAAAAGGTTGCATAAATGCAAGCCTTTCTTGTTTTTGTTGTCCCAAAGAACAGGGAGAGAGTGCAGTTAAATATGTGGTTGCAGGGATGGTGTAGGAGGGAGGGTTTCAGATACGTGGATAATTGGAACACGTTCTGGGGAAGGTGGGACCTGTACAAACAGGACGGGGTGCACCTGAACCAGAGGGGCACCAATATCCTTGGAGGGAAATTTGTTACGGCTCTTCAGGGGGGTTTAAACTAATTTGTCAGGGGAGTGGGAAAGGGAGTTGTAGTCCAGAAGTCAGTGAGGGTGGTGAGGTATTGGGGAAGGTATCAGGGTCAAGGGTGGGTACTGGTAGACAGGAAGGTGGGTTGAAGTGTGTCTACTTCAATGCAAGGAGCATCCGGAACAAGGTAGATGAACTTGGGGCGTGGATTGGTACTTGGGACTACGATGTTGTGGCCATTACGGAGACGTGGGTAGAACAAGGACAGGAATGGTTGTTGGACGTTCCGGGGTATAGATGTTTCACTAAGTGTAGGGAAGCTGGTAAAAGAGGTGGAGGAGTGGCATTGTTAATCAAGGATAGTTTAACGGCTGCGGAAAGGCACTTCGTGGGGGATCTGCACACTGAGGTAATATGGGCTGAAGTTAGAAATAGGAAAGGAGCGGTCACGTTGCTAGGAGTTTACTATAGGCCCCCAAATAGTAATAGAGATGTGGAGGAAGAAATTGCTAAGCAGATTATGGATATGTGTGGGGGTCACAGGGTAGTTGTCATGGGGGACTTTAACTTTCCAAATATTGATTGGAACCTTTGTAGGTCAAATAGTTTGGATGGGGCAGTTTTTGTGCAGTGTGTGCGGGAGGGTTTCCTGACACAATATGTGGATGGGCCGACTAGAGGTGAGGCCACATTGGATTTGGTACTGGGAAATGAACCGGGCCAAGTGTTAGATTTGGTTGTGGGAGAGCAATTTGGAGATAGTGACCACAATTCGGTGTCTTTTGTTATTGCAATGGAGAGGGATAGGGCCGTACGGCAGGGCAAGGTTTACAATTGGGGGAGGGGTAATTATGATGCGATTAGGCAAGAATTAGGGGGCATAAGTTGGGAACAGAAACTGTCAGAGAAAGGAACTAATGAAAAGTGGAACTTTTTCAAGGAACAAATACTGGATGTCCTTGATAGGTATGTTCCTGTCAGGCAGGGAGGAAATGGCCGAGTGAGGGAACCATGGTTCACAAAAGAGGTGGAATGTCTTGTGAAAAGGAAGAGGGAAGCTTATGTAGGGATGAGGAAACAAGGTTCAGATGGCTCGATTGAGGGTTACAAGTTAGCAAGGAATGAGCTGAAAAAGGGGCTTAGGAGAGCTAGGAGGGGACATGAGAAGTCCTTGGCGGGTCGGATCAAGGAAAACCCCAAGGCTTTTTACTCTTATGTGAGGAATAAAAGAATGACCAGGGTGAGGTTAGGGCCGGTCAAGGACAGTAGTGGGAACTTGTGTATGGAGTCAGTAGAGATAGGCGAGGTGATGAATGAATACTTTTCTTCAGTGTTCACCAAGGAGAGGGGCCATGTTTTTGAGGAAGAGAAGGTGTTACAGGCTAATAGGCTGGAGGAAATAGATGTTCGGAGGGAGGATGTCTTGGCAGTTTTGAATAAACTGAAGGTCGATAAGTCCCCTGGGCCTGATGAAATGTATCCTAGGATTCTTTGGGAGGCAAGGGATGAGATTGCAGAGCCTTTGGCGTTGATCTTTGGGTCCTCGCTGTCCACGGGGATGGTGCCAGAGGACTGGAGAATGGCGAATGTTGTTCCTCTGTTTAAGAAAGGAAATAGAAATGACCCTGGTAATTATAGACCGGTTAGTCTTACTTCGGTGGTTGGTAAATTGATGGAAAGGGTCCTTAGGGATGGGATTTACGACCATTTAGAAAGATGCGGATTAATCCGAGATAGTCAGCACGGATTCGTGAAGGGCAAGTCGTGCCTCACAAATTTGATAGAATTTTTTGAGGAGGTAACTAAGTGTGTTGATGAAGGTAGGGCAGTTGATGTCATATACATGGATTTTAGTAAGGCGTTTGATAAGGTCCCCCATGGTCGGCTTATGATGAAAGTGAGGAGGTGTGGGATAGAGGGAAAGTTGGCCGATTGGATAGGCAACTGGCTGTCTGACCGAAGACAGAGGGTGGTGGTCGATGGAAAATTTTCGGATTGGAGGCAGGTTGCTAGCGGTGTGCCGCAGGGATCAGTGCTTGGTCCTCTGCTCTTTGTGATTTTTATTAATGACTTAGAGGAGGGGGCTGAAGGGTGGATCAGTAAATTTGCTGATGACACCAAGATTGGTGGAGTAGTGGATGAGGTGGAGGGCTGTTGTAGGCTGCAAAGAGACATAGATAGGATGCAAAGCTGGGCTGAAAAATGGCAAATGGAGTTTAACCCTGATAAATGTGAGGTGATTCATTTTGGTAGGACAAATTTAAATGTGGATTACAGGGTCAAAGGTAGGGTTCTGAAGACTGTGGAGGAACAGAGAGATCTTGGGGTCCATATCCACAGATCTCTAAAGGTTGCCACTCAAGTGGATAGAGCTGTGAAGAAGACCTGTAGTGTGTTAGCTTTTATTAACAGGGGGTTGGAGTTTAAGAGCCGTGGGGTTATGCTGCAACTGTACAGGACCTTGGTGAGACCACATTTGGAATATTGTGTGCAGTTCTGGTCACCTCACTATAGGAAGGATGTGGAAGCGCTGGAAGGAGTGCAGAGGAGATTTACCAGGATGCTGCCTGGTTTGGAGGGTAGGTCATATGAGGAAAGGTTGAGGGAGCTAGGGCTATTCTCTCTGGAGCGGAGGAGGCTGAGGGGAGACTTAATAGAGGTGTATAAAATGATGAAGGGGATAGATAGAGTGAACGTTCAAAGACTATTTCCTCGGGTGGATGGAGCTATTACAAGGGGGCATAACTATAGGGTTCGTGGTGGGAGATACAGGACGGATATCAGAGGTAGGTTCTTTACGCAGAGAGTGGTTGGGGTGTGGAATGGACTGCCTGCAGTGATAGTGGAGTCAGACACTTTAGAAACATTTAAGCGGTTATTGGATAGGCACATGGAGCACACCAGGATGATAGGGAGTGGGATAGCTTGATCTTGGTTTCAGATAAAGCTCGGCACAACATCGTGGGCCGAAGGGCCTGTTCTGTGCTGTACTGTTCTATGTTCTAGATGGTGTTCCATGCCACATACCTGTTTTTTCTCATAGTGATCACAATTGCCACACAAAATATATCTCATACTCTTTGTGCATCATTTCATTCAGAAGGTCAGGCATTGGGGTCAAATTCCTCAGCGCTGGGCCCCAGCAAAGCCCAAAGAGTAGAATAAAGAATTCTGCAAGTTAATTACAGAGAAGCTATTGACACCACTGGGACAGTCAGTGAATTGGAAGGGGGGAAACAGGACTTATCACAAGATTTGCTGCAGAAGTCCATTTAAATGGAATAGCTAAGAAACTCACAGCTTAAATTGCCGCAAGGTTTCCAGATACCAATAGGACTCGTTCTCCAGCAATTCTCCAATAAGTGGGTAATTATCCAGCCGCTTGAATCTTAAATATATTCAAGATGCGGCTGGATATAGCACTTGGGGTGAATGGGATCAAAGGTTATGGGAAAAAAGCAGGATTAGGCTATTGATTTAGATGATCAGCCATGACCGTAATGAATAGCGGAGCAGGCTCGAAGGGCCAAATAGCCTCCTCCTGCTTCTATGTATGTTTCTATGTTTCTATGGATGCTTGTTACCTAATATAAATTTGGTCTTCAAAATCAACCCAGTTACTTATAGCAATATGTGCATGGCGAGGGAGTTCCTCAATAAAATCAGATTTGTGGAGCTGAATTTTAACGGAATTCACAACCCCGGCATGGAGGTACAAAATGGATCCCAAGTTGGCATTGATCCAACTCAGCGGTTTGACCTCAGATGACCTCCTAATTGGCTGCTTTTGGTCCTCCTGTTCAATAAAGGAGAGCAGACAGGTCTCTGATGCCATTGGTCCTCTGAAACCTCAGCAGGACCACTGGGAGAGGTACTACGAAATGGAGGAGTCCTCAATCCAATTAAAAAGAATAAATTATGATGCTGAATGTCATTGGGGAAAGCGCTCCAGGGCAATTGTTTGTGCTGGGGGTGTCTTCCTTGCCTGTGGCCCCCTCTTCATTCAATTAAACATTCTCCTCTGGGATGTCCTCTCCATTTGGCTGGAGGCCTTCCCATGCTACCAGGGAAATCCCTACTGTTGACAAAGCGCTATCAGAGTAGTGTATTGTTAATTGCATTGTGCATTTTGTCGACTTGAGGCTCCCATGTACACATATACCAGCAGCTTCTAGGAAGAGAGGGTAAAGGATCTATGTTTAACAGCTCATGCAGATCTCATTTTAAACGTCTGTTTCTAAAAATAACTGTTTCTGTCCCAAGAACATCACAGGCAGCACTGTAAATTAATCCTTCATTGGGGCTTTAATTAGTAGATTGGCTGTAAACCTTCTTGCAACAGCCTCTATGCCTCCACTCCCGCCATCAATGAAATGACCCGAAAGCAGGACTGTGTCGGGCAACTGATTTGACGCAGTTCCCCACAATTGTACTGCACCCCACCTTCCAGTGGTCAGTAAAATCCTGGCTATGGTGTCACTCTTTGTGGCCAATTAAGTCTTGGTTAAGTATTCCTGTATCGGTCTTAAAAGTCTGGTGATATTGTAAGATGAAGTGAAGACTGAGGGACTCAAAGTGAGCTCCAGGTGGAGTGTGTAGGAGTTCGTTCAAAAGTCTTCACTTTGATCCAGTGGGGATAATTTGGAGATAAGGAGAAACAATAATGAAAATAATCTCAGGTTATAAAAAGTCAAAAGTAGCTTAAATCTCAGAACCTGCAAATTCCACACAGAGGTATGTCCCTGTCAGGCAAGGAGGAATTGGTAGGGCTAGGGAACCGTGGTGCACCAAAAAAGTTTCTTTGTTGGTTAAAAAGAAAAAGGAGGCTTATGTTCGGATGAGACGTGAGCACTCGGGTAGTGCACTAGAAAGCTTTAGATTGGCTAAGAGGGAGTTGAAGAGCGAGCTTAGAAGGGCTAAAAGGGGACATGAGAAGACTTTGGCGGATAGGGTTAAAGAGAATCCTAAGGCGTTCTATAGGTATGTCAAGAACAGAAGGTTGGTTAGGGCAAGTTTAGGGCCAGTTATAGATGGCAGAGGGAAGTTATGTGTGGAACCGGAGGAGATTGGTGAAGCATTGAACCAATATTTCTCTTCGGTGTTCACGCAAGGGGACATGAATATAGCTGAGGAGGACACTGGGTTGCAGGGGAGTAGAATAGACAGTATTACAGTTGATAAGGAGGATGTGCAGGATATTCTGGAGGGTCTGAAAATAGATAAATCCCCTGGTCCGGATGGGATTTATCCAAGGATTCTCTGGGAGGCAAGAGAAGTGATTGCAGAGCCTCTGGCTCTGATCTTCAGGTCGTCGTTGGCCTCTGGTATAGTACCAGAAGATTGGAGGTTAGCGAATGTTGTCCCATTGTTTAAGAAGGGGAACAGAGACTTCCCCGGGAATTATAGACCGGTGAGTCTCACTTCTGTTGTCGGCAAGATGTTGGAAAAAATTATAAGGGATAGGATTTATAGTTATTTGGAGAGTAATGAATTGATAGGTGATAGTCAGCATGGTTTTGTGGCAGGTAGGTCGTGCCTTACTAACCTTATTGAGTTTTTTGAGAAAGTGACCAAGGAGGTGGATGGGGGCAAGGCAGTGGACGTGGTATATATGGATTTTAGTAAGGCGTTTGATAAGGTTCACCATGGTAGGCTTCTGCAGAAAATGCAGATGTATGGGATTGGGGGTGATCTAGGAAATTGGATCAGGAATTGGCTAGCGGATAGGAAACAGAGGGTGGTGGTTGATAGTAAATATTCATCATGGAGTGCGGTTACAAGTGGTGTACCTCAGGGATCTGTTTTGGGGCCACTGCTGTTTGTAATATTTATTAATGATCTGGATGAGGGTATAGTTGGGTGGATTAGCAAATTTGCTGATGACACCAAAGTCGGTGGTGTGGTAGACAGTGAGGAAGGGTGTCGTAGTTTGCAGGAAGACTTAGACAGGTTGCAAAGTTGGGCCGAGAGGTGGCGGATGGAGTTTAATGCGGAGAAGTGTGAGGTAATTCACTTTGGTAGGAATAACAGACGTGTTGAGTATAGGGCTAACGGGAGGACTTTGAATAGTGTGGAGGAGCAGAGGGATCTAGGTGTATGTGTGCATAGATCCCTGAAAGTTGGGAATCAAGTAGATAAGGTTGTTAAGAAGGCATATGGTGTCTTGGCGTTTATTGGTAGGGGGATTGAATTTAGGAGTCGTAGCGTTATGTTGCAACTGTACACAACTCTGGTGCGGCCGCACTTGGAGTACTGTGTGCAGTTCTGGTCCCCACATTACAGGAAGGATGTGGAGGCTTTGGAGAGGGTGCAGAGGAGGTTTACCAGGATGTTGCCTGGTATGGAGGGGAGATCCTATGAGGAGAGGCTGAGGGATTTGGGATTGTTTTCGCTGGAAAGGCGGCGGCTAAGAGGGGATCTTATTGAAACATATAAGATGATTAGAGGTTTAGATAGGGTGGATAGTGATAGCCTTTTTCCTCTGATGGAGAAATCCAGCACGAGGGGGCATGGCTTTAAATTGAGGGGGGGTAGTTATAGAACCGATGTCAGGGGTAGGTTCTTTACCCAGAGGGTGGTGAGGGATTGGAATGCCCTGCCAGCATCAGTTGTAAATGCGCCTAGTTTGGGGGCGTTTAAGAGATCCGTAGATAGGTTCATGGACGAAAAGAAATTGGTTTAGGTTGGAGGGTCACAGTTTTTTTTTAACTGGTCGGTGCAACATCGTGGGCCGAAGGGCCTGTTCTGCGCTGTAATGTTCTATGTTCTATGTTCTATGTTCTAAATGTGAGGAGATGGTTCTTTTACCAGAGAATAGCGAGCCTATGGAATAGGTTTCTAGTTCATGCAGTTAACACTTGTTCACTAAATGGGGTGGCACAGTGGTTAGCACCACTGCCTCACAGCGCCAGGGACTCAGGTTCAATTCCGGCCTCGAGTCACTGTCTGTGTGGAGTTTGCACATTCTCCCCGCCTCTGCGAGGATTTCCTTCAGGTGCTCCGGTTTCCTCCCACAGTCCAAAGATGTGCAGGTTAGGTGGATCGGCCATGTTAAATTGCCCCTTAGTGCCAGGGTTATTAGCAAGTTTAAATACATGAGGTTACGAGGATAGGGCCTGGGTGGAATTGTGGTCGGTGCAGACTCGATGGGCCGAATGGCCTCCACTCTGCACTGTAGAGATTCCATGATCCTTGTCTATGATACTCCTTCAAACAAGAGCTGGATTAGTTTCTGGCTGGAGCAGAGATCAGATCTCATAAAAAGTAGTTAATGTATATCATTACTCAGGACATAGCGGTTTTCTAAACCAATTTTTAATTCCCCGTAGGGGTCACAGAAAAAATTTCCAGCTTTTGGTCCCTCTAAATGATGTGCTTTTTTATCTGTTTTGTAGCTGGAATGATTCCAGTGATAAGGGATTTGAGCTACAAGGTTAGGCTCTAGAAGCTGTGCTTGTTCTCCTTGGAGCAAAAAGATTGAGTGGAGATTTGACAGAAGCATACAAGATTATGACAGGTTTGGGTAAGGTCGATACAGAATAACTGCTCCTATCAGCTGATGTACAAGGACTACAGGACACAGGTTTTGGAAAGAGATGCGGGGGGGGGGGGGGGGGGGGGGAGTGGGGGAGTGGGTGGTAATGACCTAGAACTCACGGCTCACCAGGGCTGTGAAAGTGGAGACAATCAAATGATTTCAAAAAGAAAGAAGGCAGAAGGTTTAAGGTTTATTTATTAGCATCACAGGAAGGTTTACATTAACACTGCAATGAAGTTACTGTGAAAGTCCCCTAGTCGCCACACTCCAGCGCCTGTTTTGGGCACACCGAGGGAGAATTTGGCATGGCCAATGCACCAAACCAGCATGTCTTTCAGACTGTGGGAGCAAACCCACACAGACACGGGGAGAATGTGCAGATTCCACATAGACAGTGACCCAAGCTCAGAATCAAACCTGGGTCCCTGGCGCTGTGAGACAGCAGTGCTCATCGCTGTGCCTCCGTGAAGGGGAGATAGAGCAGGGGAATGGGGCTTACTGGATTGCTCCACAGACAGCTGGTATGGGCTCAATCGACCAAATGGCCTCCTTCTCCGTCGTAAATGGCTCCATAACTTCTTCCAGGGATCATTCCGGGGAATGTATGCAATGTGATACACAGTTGTGTGGGACAGGCTCATTGGGCCAGAGACCTTTTCTGTCCATTATTGTTTTCAAGAAAGGAAACAACGTTTATATAGCACCTTATGATGCCTTCAGGTCAGTCAAGCTATTGCCATTCGTATCCTTCAATCACTTTTGTAACGTAGAGAGTGTTGTTATATTGGTCAATATAGCAATAATGTTTTCATAGAATCATAGAATCCCTACAGTGCAGAAACAGGCCATTCGGCCCATCGAGTCTGCACTGACCACAATCCCACCCAGGCCCTACTCCCATATCCCGACACATTTTACCCGCTAATCCCTCTAACCTACGCATCTCAGGACACTAAGGGGCAATTTTAGCATGGCCAATCAACCTAACCCGCACATCTTGAGCCCATACCAGCTGTCTGTGGAGCAATCCAGTAAGCCCCATTCCCCTGCTCTATCTCCCCTTCACGGAGGCACAGCGATTAGCACTGCTGTCTCGCAGCGCCAGGGACCCAGGTTTGATTCTGAGCTTGGGTCACTGTCTATGTGGAGTCTGCACATTCTCCCCGTGTTTGTGTGGGTTTGCTCCCACAGTCTGAAAGACATGCTGGTTAGGTGCATTGGCCATGCCAAATTCTCCCTCGGTGTGCCCAAAACAGGCGCTGGAGTGTGGCGACTAGGGGACTTTCACAGTAACTTCATTGCAGTGTTAATGTAAACCTTCCTGTGATGCTAATAAATAAACCTTAAACCTTCTGGCTTCTTGAGGTTTCATAACCAGAACCAGTTGAATGGCCATTGAGTTGATATGGGGTCTGAGCCATACAGGGCACATAGGTTCTCCTTCAAATTGTGACTACAGAGTAAACGTATCTCTTACCACTAGAATAGTACCAGGGACGAAGGCATTAGTGATGCAATATAACTGAAGAAGCTGGATTTGTTTTGCTCAGAACATAGAATGTTAAGGGGAGATTTAATATAAGTGTTCAAAATTATGAGTGATTTTGATAGTTTCTTCCTATTTGCACTGGCAAAACGGCCAATAAACAAGGACAATGATTTAAGATAGGTGGGGAGATGAGAATTATATATTTTTAAGTGGTGAGGTGATACAGAGGCGGCGCGGTGACACAGTGGTTAGCACTGCTGCCTCACAGCACCCGGGACCCAGGTTCGATTTCCAGATGTCTGTGCAGAGTCTGCACGTTCTCCCCATGTCTGCGTGGGTTTCCTCTGGTTTCCTCTCACAGTCCGAAAGACGTGCTGGTTAGGGTGCATTGGCCATGTTAAATTCTCCCTCAGTGTACCTGAACAGGCGCCAGAGTGTGGCAACTACGGGATTTTCACAGTAATTTCGTTGCGGTGTGAATGTAAGCCTATTTGTGACTAATCAATAAACTTTAACTTTCACAAGCTGGAATGCGCTGTTGGAAAGGGTGGTGGAAGTAGATTCGATAATAACTTTCAAAGGCATTTGGATATATACTAAGAAAAGGAAAGAAAATAGTGGGGCTATGCAGAGGAAGCAGTAGAGTGAGACTGCTTCATTAGCTCTATCGAAGACAAGCATGATGGGCTGAGTAGCCTCCTTCTGCGCTGTAAGATTCCACAGTCTAAATGGGCAGATGGAAACTGGCTTCACCACTCATCCAAAGAATGGAGCCTACAACAATGCATTAGTGCTGTATTGAAGTGTCAGCCCAGATTATGTGCTCGAATCCTGGAGCGAAGCTTGAACTCACTCTCCTCTGACCTAGAGACAAAAGTGTAACCAATTGAGCTTGGATGGCTTGTAGGATCACCGACTGCAGCAATACCAATAAGACAGAGTGACAAGATAAATTGCCATAGGGCGAGGATAGATGCTACAAGTGTGAGTAGGACTGGCTATTAGATAACAAGCTTCCTCTTGTAATGGAAGACGCAGGAGGTATTTGAAACAGTGAGTGTGAATTTATCCCTCGGCGGACGATGATCAAATAACTATGCTTTGTTTTGCAGGTTGAGTTATCACAAAGCCTCTCTCTTTCAAGATGAATAAACATACTCGAATTGTGACTTAGGAAGGGATTTCTTTTGTTTGCCTTTTTCAGAAAGAAATCAGTGCTGGCACTCTTAATACTGAGTTCTGTATTCCGTGTGCTGTGAGCTGAACACAAATTGACAAAAAAGCTCCAATTATTTCTGTCAGAAAGTGAGTGACTGATGAGCTTATCGAACACTGGTAACTGAGTGTGAACATAATAAATCATGAATAAACATTTCACCATGAACATCACGAGAATTTAGTCCTGATTTCTCAATTTACCTGTTGCTTTGTGCAAGGAAAATTATATTTTATATTATAAAAGTTTA
Source organism: Mustelus asterias (assembly GCF_964213995.1). Lineage (NCBI taxonomy): Eukaryota > Metazoa > Chordata > Chondrichthyes > Carcharhiniformes > Triakidae > Mustelus > Mustelus asterias. The sequence goes on from NC_135814.1 coordinate 13,170,131, forward strand.
TTTATTCATCACAAATAGGCTTACATTCACACTGCAGTGAAATTACTGTAAAAATCCCCTCATCGCCATACTCCGGTGCCTGTTCGGGCACACTGAGGGAGACTTTAGCATGACCAATGCACTTAACCCGCACATCTTTGGACTGTGGGAAGAAACCAAAGTACCCAGAGGAAATCCACACTGACTTCTAACGTGCGAGTTAGGTGCATTGGCCGTGCTAAATTCTCCCTCAGTGTCTCCGAACAGGCGCCGGAGTGTAGCAACTAGGGGTTTTTCACAGTAACTTTATTGCATTGTTAATGTAAGCCTACTTGTGACTAATAAATTAACTTTATTCTAAAGAGAAAGCAGCTGGAGTTCCCTCTCCTTATCCTGAAAGAGTTAATAGTCACGCAAGTTTAAAAATCACATAAGCTGTAAGCTGAACCTCAGTCACACAGGGAAAGCTATGTGCTAATGACAGGTTTTGACTAAATTAAAACCAGATAAGAGTCAAGGACCATCTAATTAAACAATGTGTAGCTGCAGTTTATGTCTGTCCATGAGAACAAAGAACAATGGAAATGGAGGTTGAGATACCATTGGTCAGAGATATAGCTATCAGTGCTTGATGATATAACATGCACAAGTTTTACATAGAAACATAGAAGATAGTAGCTGGATGAGGCCATTCAGCCCTTCAAGCCTGCTCCGCCATTCATTACAATCATGGCTGATCATCCAACTCAATAGCCTAATCCTGCTTTTTCCCCATAACCTTTGATCCCATTCGCCCTAAGTACTATATCTAGCCGCCTCTTGAAAACATTCAATGTTTTGGCATCAACTACTTCCTGTGGTTCCACGTTTAATTGGACATTATACCCTTATGTATGCATATTGTAATCTTAACTATGATTGGATAGGGATAACTCCTATATGTCTATTGGTATATGCTAATTACTTGTAATCAAATCTGAGACTTTAATTGCCTATGTATTTCTGACTTTTTCACTCTGAATGGTCTGAATGACTCCATTCAGAGTCCTATAGCTATAGTCTTCTTTAATAAACCATCTTAAACCACTCAGTGACTTTTTCTGGCTACTTGAGGGGAATGATAGTTTCAAATACAACAAGAAAACCATCGTAACAGCCCCAACCCTCATGAGTGTCCCCTGCTGGTGAGTACAAGTGAACAGATATTGCATTGACAGATAGCTTCAGGCTTGGCAGCAATGATGCCTGGAGTTGAATAGTCCACCAGACACCTGCCTCCTGTGCTCACATGGGTAATCCCACTTGAGGTGCCAGGAAATGGTTGGTCTAAAGAATTCCTTTCGCAACGAGGATTCAACTTGTTGGGGGGGAATGGATGGGCAAGGTTGAAAATCTGATTCTTAAATGAAAGTCTGAGAATAGAACTTCACTCAGATCTGGACAATTTGCATTGAAATTGGCACGATTGAATCCAAGAGGTAAGATCAGTGATTCTCACAGAAATTCTTTTAATCTTGGGCAACACAAAGAGTCGAAGATCGACTAAAAGCTAAAGCTGGAAGGAAAAATAGCAAGGTTGACTCTAAATCATGTCAAATACATGTCAAACGTGTAAAGCAACACAATTCAAAGAGTTTTGAGTGATAGTAACCTTGGAAAAGCTGTGGTGGCCACAGATTGTGTGGGCAGTGGGACAGTATACTGCATTAACAGTTTCACTCAGGCAACTAAGGGTTGCACCACAGGTTGCATAAAGATGCAAACTAGGCGCTGGATTTGATTTGTAGTGTGTGAGAATTGAAAAGCAGGGAAGCACGAGGTAGATCGCAATGGTTTAGGAAGCCATGCCTGCTCTCAAGGGCAATCAAGGAAAGATTTAAAAAATACTGGCCAGAGTTCTTCCATCCTGCCTCCACTGGAATTCCCGCTTTACATGGCGGAGCATGTAAAGGTCCATTTAAGTCGGGCGGGAATCTCTGGTTTTCAGGTGAGCGTGGCTAGAGAATCCCGCTCACTGTGTTGCAATCTCAGCTGTTTCTAATGCTGGACATGTCAAATACCAAAAAAGTCTTAGCCATTTTTAAATTCTAACCCGTGTAAGATACTTCACAGTAAATTCTGTTCCTACGTCCAGTACATCAGTACCACCACAAATGGGTTACTTTATGGATTCACAGATCCCACTCAAATTTAAGGATTTCTAATCCCACAAGAGATCCCACATTATTATAAATCCCAGATGAGCCCCCCACCCTCCCACGTGCTTTATGGTCCCAGCTGATGCTAATGTGGGCAAGTCAGATCCCAGAAGGAAACCTGGCTTGACAGATCCTATCTTTTATTGTGTATTTTTAGAAACTGTTGAGGTTGGTCACTGAACAGATTCACAGGAGTCTCCCAGTGTACTTTTTAAACAAAAGAATAAAACATTCATTAATGACATAAAATGAACTATATTACACTAGATAAGGGAATGGAAATATTTCAATACAAACACCAGTAAATGGGTCAAATTACATTACGTTCTGACACTACAATAGTAGCTGTACAGATTTGTAACGATAACACAACTTACAATCTCTATTTCATGCTCTAAAGTTCACAGCAGGTATGCAGTACGTGGAGATTAATAGAAGAACTGTGGTCGGACACACTACACTTCAAAATTGAGTGATGGATGCCACCAAAGCAAAATCTATCGATGCGCCCCATCCCCCCCCCACATACCCCCTACCAGCACCCCAGGATGCCTCTAACAACAGCCACCCAGGCTTACTGAAACTCTGTCATTCTCATGACAGATTTCCAATCTCTACATTTGAAGAACTTGCCTTGGAATTCTCTCCCAAACTACACTTTTACTTGGATGTTTCCAACAAGGATCCACCTCCAGGGTTTCAGTACTTTCTTCCGACGTTTCTTTCCTCTGGGTCTCTATGTGCATTCAAGTTTCACTTTCCATGCACGCTTTCAGTTATTTGGCCATGCCAAGCAAAACATCACTGCTCCAAAGATAAAAGCAAATTACTACAGATGCTGGAATCTGCATCCAAAACTCCCAAAGGCTCAGAGTAAGAAGTCACAAACGTTTGGCTATCTCCTCAGATCTTCTGGCTTATCTCAATCCCACCTTGCTCAAAGTCTGCTCCCTACAGCTCTGTGTCATTAAGTCAGAGTCTTTTCCTCTGCTCCTTACTTTTAATTTCACTTAACAGGACCTTTTATTCACATCCCTGTTCTTTTGTTTTGGCTAAACAGTCTTCTTTCTGTCCCACTCCCTGGTTTTGGACCATCTTTTTTGGTTTGAGAATTGTTCCCTGTCCTTCCCCCCAGCCCCCCCCTCCCCCTCCCCCTCCCATGGCCAGCTCACTGGGCACCTTCTTTGGAATGATACTCCTCTCCCAGGACATCTGACCTGTCCTCACGCTGCTTCACTTTTGGATCTTCTTTCCTTTCTGTGCAGGCACACAGAGCTGGCTCCTTGGCTGAAGATATAAAAGATCAAACTGTGCACATGCACAGGGTCATTTACCAGCCTGGAAGTGAGAAAGGAACAAACTGCACATGTGTGACCTTTCTCCAGCCAGCCTATATTCAGAACCCCAAGATCGTAGAAAAGCAACTGCGAACGTATGGCATTCTTTTGATTTGTGATTTGATTTATTACTGTCACGTGTATTAACATACAGTGAAAAATATTGTTTCTTGCGCACTATACAGATAAAGCATAACGTTCATAGAGAAGGAAACAAGAGAGTGCAGAATGTAGTGTTACAGTCATAGCTACGGTGCAGAGAAAGATCAACTTAATGCAAGGTAAGTACATTCAAAAGTCTGACAGCAGCAGGGAAGAAGCTATTCTTGAGTCGGTTGGTACGTGACCTCAGACTTTTGTACCTTTTTCCCGAAGGAAGAAGGTGGAAGAGAGAATGTCTGTGGTGTGAGGGGTCCTTAATTATGCTGGCTGCTTTGCCGAGGCAGCGGGAAGTGTCGACAGAGTCAATGGATGGGAGGCTGGTTTGCGCGATGAATTGGGCTACATTCACGACCTTTTGTAGTTTCTTGCGGTCTTGGGCAGAGCAGGAGCCATACCAAGCAGTGGTACAATCAGAAAGAATGCTTTCTATGTAAAAGTTGGTGAGAGTCATAGCCGACATGCCAAATTTCCTTAGTCTTCTGAGAAAGCAGAGGCGTTGGTGGGTTTTCTTAACTATAGTGTCGGCATGGAGGACCAGGACAGGTTGTTGGTGATCTGGACACCTAAAACTTGAAACTCTCGACCCTTTCTACTTCGTCCCCATTGATGTAGACAGGGGCATGTTCTCCTTTACACTTCCTGAAGTCTATGACAATCTCCTTAGTTTTGTTGACATTGAGGGAGAGATTAAGGGCAGCGCATGTGCAGAGACAACCAAGACCTTGTTGGTAACTGTAGCTTCCAAATGCTGAGGGCCTAATCTCTGATTTGAAGTAATTATTTCCTTTGCTTAAGGGTTTCTCACATTGATGATGGAGAGATAATTTTTTTAAAAGCGAACCTTGGTTGGGCTACACTTGTGTACAGTTCTGGTCGTCATATTACAAGAAGGATATAGAAACATGGAGAAGGTTGCAGGAAGGTGATAAAATAAAATTTTAACTGGGTTAGACAAGTTAGATTCAGATAGAATGTTCCCAATAGTGGGGGAGTCCAGAACTAGGGGTCAATGTTTGAGGTTAAGGGGTAAATCTTTTACAACTGAGGTTAGGAGAAATTTCTTCACCCAGAGGGTGGTGAATGTGCAGAATTCATTACCACAGAATGTAGTTGAGGCCAAAACATTGTCTGATTTCAAGAAGAAATTAGATATAGCTCTTGGGGCTACAGGGATCAAGGGGTATGAGAGGGAGGGGGGATTCAGGATATTGAATTCGATGATCAACCACGATCAAAATGAATGGCGGAGCAGGCTCGAAGGGCCGAATGGCCTACTCCTGCTTCTAGTTTCTATGTTTCTATAATACCAGAAATGCATGGGCATAAAAACATCAGAAAAAGAATGGCAGGCTATTCTTTTCTCTCTTGAACAAAGTCTGAGGGGCTGCCCTAATCGAGGTCTGTAAAATCTTGAAAGTTTTTGGTAAGAGTGGATACATGTTTCCTCTTGTAGGAAAAGCAGAAATAGAGGTCATCAATACAAGATAGTTATCATAAATCCCTAAAGGGAATTCAGAAGAAACTTATTCTCCTAAAGAGTAGTGAGAATGTGGAACCTGCCATCACTGGGAGTGGTTGAGGTAAATGGTATCGATGCACAGATGCACCTAAGGGGAAACTTGACAAGTAAATGAAGCAGAAGGGAGAGGAAGAAGATGGTTACGATGGCAAGTTTAGATGAGAAAAGATGGGAAGACGCTAAAGTGGAGCATAAACGCCTGGCAGGGACTGGTTGGGCCAAATGGCCTGATTCTGTGCCGTATACCCTGTGTTATCCTATTATCTTCAATTAAACCAACTTGTGGTATTGAATCTGTGGAAATTGCTCATTACGATTCAAGAGAGGTCTTAATTTGAACATCACCAACAGGGAAGGAAAATCAAGAAGCAGTCAGAATATTGAACAAAAGTAGACACTCAGCAATACCAAATCTTTAGTTTCAGGTTGAAGTATTGATCGTGATTTTGAACTGCTCCCATCAGTCCAAAAGACGTGCTGGTCAGGTGCATTGGCCATGCTAAATTTTCCCTCAGTGTACCCAAAGAGATGCTGGAATATGGCGACTCGGGAATTTTCATAGTAACTTCATTGCAGTGTTAATGTAAGTCTACTTGTGACAAATAGATAAAATTTAAAAAAATAAACTCGATGAGATAAATCCTCCAGAAAGCTTTTGTCTGGAACTTAGGCACAGTATTGATAGGTTGAACACACCTACACCGCATGGTAAGTTGTTGCATAAGGTTAAATCTCATGAGATCCAGGTTGAGGTATCTAAATAGATACAAAATTGGCTTCTTGACAGAAGCCAGAGGGTGGTTGTAGAGGGTTGCTTTTCAAACTGGAGGCCTGTGACCAGCGGTGTGCCTCAGGGGTCAGTGCTGGGCCCACTGTTATTTGTCATTCATATAATGATTTGGCTGAGAATATAGGAGGCATGGTTAGTAAGTTTGCAGATGACACTAAGATTGGTGGCATAGTGGACAGTGAAGAAAGCTATCTTCAATTACAACGGGATCTTGATCAATTGGGCCAGTGGGCTGACGAATGGCAGATGCGAGGTGATGCATTTTGGTAGATTGAACCAGGGTGGGACTTACTCAGTTAATGGTTGGGAGAGTTACAGAACAAAGAGATCTAGGGGTACATGTTCATAGCTCCTTGAAAGTGCAGTCACAGGTGGACAGAGTGGTGAAAAAGGCATTCGGCATACTTGGTTTCATCGGTCAGAACATTGAATACAGGAATTGGAATGTCTTGTTGAAGTTGTACAAGACATTGGTACGGCCACACTTGGAATACTGTGTGCAATTCTGGTCACCCTATTATAGAAAGGATATTATTATACTAGAAAGAATGCAGAAAAGATTGACTAGGATGCTACCGGGACTTGATGGATTGAGTTATAAGGAGAGGCTGGATAGACTGGGACTTTTTTCTCTGGAGCGTAGGAGGCTGAGGGGTGATCTTATAGAGGTCTATAAAATAATGAGGGGCACAGATCAGCTAGATAGTCAATATATTTTCCCAAAGGTAGGGGAGTCTAAAACTAGAGGGCATAGGTTTAAGGTGAGAGGGGAGAGATACAAAAGTGTCCAGTGGGGCAATTTTCTCACTCAGAGGGTGGTGAGTGTCTGGAACAAGCTGCCAGAGGTAGTAGTTGAGGCAGATATAATTGTGTCTTTTAAAAAGCATTTAGATAGTTACATGGGTATGATGGGTATAGAGGGATATGGGCAAATTTGTGATCAATTGGGATTAGCTTAGGGGTTTTACAAAAGAAAGGGCGGCATGGACAAGGTGGGCCGAAGGGCCTGTTTCCATGCTGTAAACCTCTATGACTCTATTCAGTGCAGAGAATGTGAGCCACACATACAGTTTTATTAAAGACAGACCAGGCTTGGAATGCAAATTTCTACTGAACTCCGAGGCAGTTGTCATTACTGGGAAATAAGGACTGTAATCTTAAATAATGTAAAATCAGGGGGAGGCAATGACCTAGTGTATTGTCGCTAGACCATTAATCCAGAAACTCAGTTAATGTTTCGGGGGACCCAAGTTCGAATTCCACCTCGGCAGATGGTGGAATGAAAAATATCTGGAATTAAAGCTCTACTGGTGACCATGAAACCATTGTCGATTATCAGAAAAAAAACATCTGGGTCACTAATGTCCTTTTGGGAAGGAAATCTGCCAGCCTTACCTGGTCTGGCCTACATGTGACTCCAGAGCCACAGCAATGTAGGTGACTCTCAATTGCCATACCTATCTCATGTATGAATAAAGTACTTCCCGCTCTCTGTGTTACAGAACATGGGTTCTGTGGGTCCTTGCGTGGCTAGTGAGCCTGATACTGAGGCTGCACCTTCGACAAATCTCCTGATAAAAGAAAGTTTCTTACTATACTGTAAAAGCACAGAGTCTGTGCTTTACTTTTGAAATTAAATTTTGCACATTTGCTGTAATGGAGAAACATCAAACCCGTAGTGAGTGATTTCCTGGTATTGTCAGTGATGAGCAAATGCCGGGAACACAGGATTTTTCTTGCATATTCAATTCACAGTATCCATCTTGAGGAGTTTTGCTGTTCTTGCAGTTATTTTCAGTGCCCTAAACTCCTGTAAGTAATCTTCCCCCTTCCTCCTCCTGGGGAATGCACTGTAGTTCAGGGGAACTGTGAAAACTATTAGAATCCACAGCCCTCCCATGTCAAGCTTTCAACTGACACCAATATGTTTTTAATCACACTGACGTCTTCCCACTGATTAAACGTTAAACATTTCCGACAAAACCTAGCAGCATTTTACATCAGAAGTCATTGCTTCAGGACAAGTGAGTGCAAAGCTTTCCCTGCTGTGCCTGAACCTCCTCACGGGCATCAGATTCAATCACAAAATCCGAGTTTCTTTTGGCCTTATTTCAAAGCTTCGTTATAGCGTGCCATATTTTAAAAGGGGAAATTATCAAGAACGCACAAGAAATAGAAGCAGGAGTGGGCCGTCTGTCCCATCATTCAATATGATCATGGCTCATCTATGTGGGCCTCATCTCCTTTTCTGTGCCATTTCCCCTCTATTCCTAGATCTATAAATATTTATCTATCTCCACTTTAAGTATTTCCAATTATCCAGTCTCCACCACCCTTCGGGGCAGAGAATTCCAGAGATTCACCACCCTCTATGAGAAGAAGTTTCTACGCACCTCAGTTTTAAATGACCGGCCCTTTATCTTGTAGCTGTGTCCCCTTGTTCGAGACTCTCCCACTCGTGAAAACATCTCACCATCTACCCTGTCAAGCCCCCTTAGGATCTTTCTGCTTGAATAAGGTCACCCCTCACTCCTCCAAACTCCAAGGAATACAGACTGAGGCTATTTCGCCTTTCTTGATAGGGACAAACCTCACATCCCAGGAATTAGACAGAGACAGAGTACAGGGATGAGATAGAGAATCTGGTGAACTGCTGCGGCAACAATATTCTCTCCCTCAATGTCAACAAAACAAAGGAGATTGTCATCGACTTCAGGAAGTGTAAAGGAGAACATGTCCCTGTCTACATCAACAGGGATGAAGTAGAAAGTGTCGAGAGCTTCAAGTTTTTAGGTGTCCAGATCACCAACAACCTGTTCCGGTCCCCCCATGTCGACACTATAGTTAAGAAAGCTCACCAACGCCTCTACTTTCTCAGACGACTAAGGAAATTTAGCATGTCAGCTATGACTCTCACCAACTTTTACAAATGCACCACAGAAAGCATTCTTTCTGGTTGTATCACAGCTTCATGTGGCTCCTGCTCTGCCCAAGACCGCAAGGAACTACAAAATGTCGTGAATGTAGCCCAATCCATCATGCAAACCGGCCTCCCATCCATTGACTCCGTTTACACTTCCCGCTGCCTTGACAAAGCAACCAGCATAATTAAGGACCCCACGCACCCTGGACATTCTCTCTTCCACCTTCTTTCGTTGGGAAAAAGATACAGAAGTCTGAGGTTATGTCCCAACCGACTCAAGAACAGTTTCTTTCCTGCTGCTGTCAGACTTTTGAATGGATTACCTTACATTAAGTTGATCTTTCTCCACACCCCAGCTATGACTGTAACACTACATTCTGCACTTTCTCCTTTCCTTCTCTATGAACGGTATGCTTTGCCTGTATAACCTGCAAGAAACAATATTTTTCACTGTATGTTAATACATGTGACAATAATAAATCAAATCAAATTAATCTGGTGTATCTCCTTTGGAATGCCTCCAATGTTATGGTATACTTTTTTAGGTAAGGGGACCAAAACTGTACGCAGTATTCCAGGTGAGGCCTCAACAACACCCTCTACAATTGCAACAAAACCTCCCTATTTTAAAACTCCAATACCTTTGTAATAAAGGCCAAAATGCCCTTTGCCTACTTAACTACTTGTTGAACCTGCCTGCTAGCTTTTGTGATCCATGCACTAGAACACCTAGATCCCTCTGTACTTCACTCCCCCGCGGTCTCTCTCCATTTTGATAATAATCTGCCTTTTGATTTTTCATACCAAAGTGCATGACTTCACACTTCCCCACATTAAGGGGACGGTTCTCCCAGCCTGCTACGCTGCTCTAGGAGCACAGTGGGCCTGGAGACAAAAGCAGAGACTGTTTAGTGAACTCCCCGCTGGGCGCGACAGCCTCTGTGCGTCTCTGGCGTCATCAGCTCTGCGCCGATATTTAAATGTAAATGTCATTAGAGGGCACAGGACCGAAACCTCCGGGCCCGCTAGCCTGTCCACCCCACACTGCCCAAGGAGCAAAGTGACAATGCCAAGGGAGCACCTTGGCACTGCCCATCTGGCATCATGCAATGCAATGGGGCGGGGAGATTGGTGGGGTTGGAGGGCCCTGCTGACACTTTGCAGTTGGGACTGGTGACAGAGGGAGGGAAGGGCTGATTGTGGCTGGCCTGGAGCCGTCCATGAACCCAGTGATCAGGGATTGTGGGGGCTCATTCAGCCAACAGTGGGGGAGGGCTGTGCTGGCCAGCAATCGGGAAATCGGCAGTGCAGGGCTACTGCTCATGCTCTGCTCTCCACTATAACAGGTCGGTGCATGCGCAGTGGCTCGCTCAGTGCTATGCTGCCGGCCTCTCCAGCGGAAATAGGCCCCACCCACTGATTTTTAATCGAGATTCATGCTAGGGCACTGAGGATGCACATAGCAGGAGATTCATTTTGAAAATCCCACTGGAAAAAAACAGCGGGATTTATTCCAGTTTGCACGCAAATTTGGCGCTTAGAATCGTTTTGGGAGAATCCCGGCCTAAACTCTTATTTGCCAGGTTTTCACCCGGTCACCCAATCTCCCATTATCTTCGCAAAAATATTTCTTAGTAAACTTCTTTTAAATTTGTTTCTTTTCCAGTGCTTTTCAGGATATGAACTGCAGCTAATTCATCAGCGTGTCACACAGGCACACATTTAGGTCACGAAGATTTTTCAAGGAAAATTATGCATGCTGCCCATCTACAACATGGAAACAAATCAGGAATAAGTGTTATGGTCGCATCATCTACCTATAAAGTTTATTGGGAGGTGGACATTTTAACTCAAAAATAATCATGGGATAGAACAGAACACAAAGGCCGAGATTTTCCAATTGCACTTGCCCCAAAGCTGGAAAACCCCACCCAAGGTCAACGGACCTTTGCATGGTCCATTTCCCGCCAACTACGGTTCCCATGGCGGGCGGGGTGGGAAAATTCCGCCCAAATTCCATGGACAGGATTTTACGACCTCGCTCGAGCAAGACCGGAAGATCCCACCAAGGACAACAGACATTTGCATTCCCAAAAGAGAAAACACTGGAAAATCTCAGAAGGTCTGGCAGCATCTGTAAGGAGAGAAAAGAGCTGACATTTTGAGTCCAGATGACCCTTTGTCAAAGCTAAAAGGCATAGAAAGTGGAAGATATTTATGCTGCAGGGTGAGGGAATGAAAGATGAGTCATAGTCTTAACAGGTACGTTAGTGAGTTTTAAGGGGCATCTGGACAAATACATGAATAGAATGGGAATAGAGGGATATGGTCCCCGGAAGGGTAGGGGGTTTTAGTTCAGTTAGGCAGCATGGTCGGTGCAGGCTTGGAGGGCTGAAGGGCCTGTTCCTGTGCTGTAATTTTCTTTGTTCTTTGTTCTTTAGCCATAGAAACGAGGGGAAAAGAATGCTAATGGCAGTCCACAGAGAGAATAAAGGGTGTGAATGGCCTAACAGCAAAGAAGCTGTAAGCTGTGACAGATGAAGATGTTGGGGGAGGGAGGGGGTGGAAAGATGGGGCAGAGGTAGAATGTAGAAAAGGGGAAGTGGGGGCGAGATTTGGCAAGGGAAGGAGGATGAAGTAGGGGGAAAGAGTGGGGGAGGGAAGAAAAATGAAGAAAGACAATAAAGAAATAAAAAGTCGAGAACAGTAAAAAATTTAATGAAATTGAATGAAAACAAAGGGGTGGAGGTGGGGTAGAGCAAATCATCTGAAGTTGTTGAATTCGATGCTGAGACCGGAAGGCTGTAAAGTGCCGAGCTGGAAGATGAGATGCTGTTCCTCCAGTTTGCGTTGAGCTTCACTGGAACATTGCAGCAGGCCAAGGACAGACATGTGGGCATGGGAGCAGGATCGCGTGTTAAAATGGAAACATTTGCATTGCCATTGGCTCCTCACCCGCTCAAATTCTGTGCTGGACAGGGTGGTAGAACCCAGCGCACATATTTTCCAGTCGAATAACAGTATTTTGGAGTAAGGCTACCTACTTCTTAGCCCAAAGACTGCATGGGTGACCATGGCCCAGCTATCACAAGAGCAAATAACAGCATAGTCCACTAATCATGCCCTAGGACCTCGCTGGTGATCATGGGCAGAAGTTACCTGCTGAGTCCTCGTTCGAAATCAATGCTAAACATTTGGATATTATGATAATCGCCTACATTTAAAAAAATTCCAGTAAATGGTCGATAGAGTACAGTTGCATCTCAAGCAAAAGCTATTTAGTAACAGACCCTTGAAACTGTTTGCCAGATTAATTTGCACACCTTCCGAGTGTGGTTTAGTTTGAAGGCACTCAATAATATTCAGCTTCGTTGGCTGTGACCTTCAGAATTATTATTCCACTCTCCATTGAGTCTTTGGTAATTATTGTTCCGCCAACCCACAGAGGAGATGGCATTGAAACTGAACTGAACCGTGCTGCCCTGGATTGCTTGAAGGAACTGCCTTTCTATATAATGTGCATTTTAAAGGCCTTCATTGGACATATATTAACTACTTTTAATATAGATGAAGAGAAAACAAGCAAGCGTGCAATGAGCATTTGATTAATACTGATTATTAGATGAGGTATTTTGGGGCTATTTGCAGTCATAAACGCAATTTTAATGAGAAATAATATGACTTTCATGGGGTTTTTTTAATGAATTTTCTTGAAAAGAGGCTATGGAAATAAAATCTATTTCTGTGGCAACAATGCTGTGGAATGGTGAAGAGTTTAGTTGATCCTGATATGTCGTTGAAATGTCCTCATGTAGAATGGTGAGCAAAGATGAGGGGCCTGGAAACATCAGTCCCAAAAGCTGTCCAGGAAGAGGTCTGAGAACAGAACACCAGCAGTTATGGGCAAGGAAGTGCACACCTTCCGGAATATCAAAAGGAATTATCCGACAGGCAAGATAGGAAAATCACAGCCATGATTTCTCTTCTTTCCTTCACATGTGGGCCAGGATTTTCTGGCCTCCATCACCCGTGACAGGTATTTTGGCAGCAGAGGCAGCCCAGCATTGGGTCTTCTGATGCCACTGAAGTGAATGGCCAGTTATGTTGGGCAACCCACCGGCCAATGGCAGCCACCTCTGCTGTTGGAGAACTCACAAGGGAGGGGCGGGGCGGGTGGTGGTGGTGGTGGTGGTGGAGGGGGGGGGGTGGGGGGGGGTTTGGGTGGGGGGGTGGGGGGGGGGGAATGGGGCACCCCAACCATGAGTTTGCTGTTCACAAAGATTCATTGAGAATTATCCACTAAACAATAGTGATAGTATGAAAAGAACATTTACCAGGACAGCATTGTCATTGCAAAAAAAAAAGGCCTTTCTTCGATATAGTGCCTTTCATGACCACAGGACATCTCAAAGCACTTTACAGGCAATGAAGTACTTTTGAAGCGGAGTCACTGTTGCCATGTTGGAAACAGGGAAGCCAATTTGAACATAACTAATGCCCACAAACAGCATTGTGACAATAATCATGCTTTTGTGATATGCCAGCGGCTCATCCTCAAAGTGGTGCTCAAACAGAATCTTTCACCTGTATCCAAGAAGGCAGACGGGGCTTCAGATTAACTCATCATCTGAAGGACACAACCTCTTAACAGTGCAGCTCTCCTGCAAAACTGAAAATCAGCCTTAACCGCTCGGCCATGACTACTTGGTCTGTGGATGTTTATATGCAAAGGCGCAAACTCACAGATTGCTGTGTGGGAGGGGCAAATTGGTTATGTACAAATTTAAAAGCTACAAAGGCTTTTCAACCCATTTGATCACATTCTTCCAAAAAAAACACCCAGAAATCTCACGATCTTTGTAGATTAAATATACAAATTATTGGTCAAATCAACGGTAGATTATTAAGGCCAGTTTTGGGTACCTTACATTAGGAAAAATGTCAACACAATGGAAACAATGCAACAAAAGTCACCAAAATAATGCCTTACGATGACAGGCTTTATTCTGCAGAGATAAGATTTAAATTCGAACAAAAGGTTGCAAGGAAATCAAATTATGTCAGGTGCAAAGAAGACAATTGGAGGAAAAAAACATTTCCATTGGTCACTGTGCCTTAACTAAAGGGCATCATTTTGATATCTTTACCAAGAAAATAAAGGGGACAGTTAGGATTTCTTTTTTGAAAACGTTATTAAATGGAATATCTCAATCGCAGCAGTGATCAAAGCTATCCCAATAGCTTTTTAAAGGACTGCGGATATTTTTTTTAAATCGGGGGATCCCTTCAGTGCAGAAGGAGACCATTCGGCCCATCGAGTCTGCACCGACTCTCCGACAGATCACCTTACCCAATGCTGAACCTATCGCCGTAATTTACCATGGCTAATCCATCTAGTCTATATATCTTAGGGCACCAAGGGGAAAACCTACCATGGCCAATCCACCTAACCTGCACACCTTTGAACTGAGAGGAGAAACCGGAGCACCCGGAGGAAACCCGCACAGACACAGAGAGAATTTGCAAACTCCACATAGGCAGTCACCCGAGGCTGAATTGAACGTGGGCCCCTGCCGCTGGAAGGCAGCTGTGTTGGGACAGAATAGTGGAGGATGTGGCCTCATTCTATGTAATCTGATTCTGTGGTTCAGCATAGCAGGGCAAGCCCTAACTTTCCTGAGCATGCTGCTATAGACTGTTCAAGGTACCAAGCATTAGGTAAAGTCAAGATTCGCCGACAAGTCAAATTTGTCTACGTAATGTCTTTAACAGGTTTCAAATGTGCTGGAATAGATGATAAAATCCAAAACCTAATCCTTAGCTCCAGCCAGACATTCAGAGCCTGGAAGGGTGGGTGTGTACAGCTCAGCTGTTGTGATTGTTTTGCAACCGAGTACATTGGACCTTTATGCAATGGAAATTCGACTTCCACCATTTAATTAACAAATATCAATAAAGAAACCATCATCATTGACTTCATGCACATTTTCTGCAATTCAATCCTTGTCATGTCTTTGATGGTGGTATGTCGCACACTGTGAAGATGAAATTTAAGAAGTAAACTCTGGCCACAAACTACAAACAGGTAAAGAGACGTTGGGATGGTGTTGGTTACAGAACATGTCTATTAAAGAAGTCTTCTATTTTAACAGCTATTCATTATTAATTATTTGTAATTCTATACAAGTATACAGTAAAGGTATTAGCATGGAGCTATCTCCATCCTCGGACTCAACATGTCTCTGGCCATCACCACACTACCCTACTGTGTGGGCAGGATCCTGTGTTCAATCCTACATTAACCCTGTATGTGCCAGACTCTTATACTACATCTGCCCTAAGTCTTTGTCTGATGGATATAGTTCCCCGCCAGCCCCCAATATCCCTTCATCCCTTTTATCCCAAGAGTTTAGTTTCTTCTTAAAATCACACAACATTTTGGCCTCAACTACTTTCTGTCATAATGAATTCCTCACATTCACCACTCTCTGGGTGAAGAAATTTCTCCTCACCTCAGTCCTCAAAGGTTTACCCCCTATCCTCAAACTATGACCCTTAGTCCTGGACTCCCCCACCATTGGGAACTTTCTTTCTGAATCTACCCTTTCTAATCCTGTTAGACTTTTGTAAGTTTCTATGAGATCCCCTCTCACTCTTCTAAACTCCAGTGAGCATATTTCTAACTGACTTGATCTCTCCTCAAATGACAGACCTGCCATCCCAGGAATCAGCCTGATAAACCTTCGCTGCACTCTACAGCAAGAACATCCTTCCTCAGATACAGACACCAGAACTGTACACAAAACTCCTGGGCAGAGAGTCTCCCATCTCGTTGCACTCGGAAAATCAGCGCAGCTGGCCGTAGGAAGTTTAAGCAGGGCCCGATCTCCACTGGGTGTCCCACCCTGACAGTATCTCCCAGTGCCAGATTTCCGGTGGCATCAGCTCCACACTGGAAATCTGTGGGGAGGAGCATAAATAATTTAAATAGGACTTTACATGTATTTTGAATATTATTCAAGAGGCTAGTGGACCCGGAGACTTCACTCCAGCGGGGATTACTATAGCTGGCAGCCTGACCCCGCTGGACTGAAGGGGGGGCAAACGGAGGACCCCAGAGGGATGGGCGCCAGTGGGGAAGCATTGGCTCCTTGGCAGTGCCAGCCTGTGGGGCAGTGCCAAGGGGGTGGGACAGGTGTGGAGCATCCTCCTACAACTCTGCAGGCAGGATCGATGGGGGAGGGAGGGAGGCCAGCGATTGAGCGGCCTGAGAGGTGGGAGGGACGGCAGGTTTGGGGCTGGGCCCGGGAATGTTTGATGGGCCAGCGATCGGGAGGCTGGCAGACAGGGGCCCCTGTGCATGCGCTGATATCACCGCATGCGCAGTGGCCTACTCAGCACTATGCTGCCAGCCTCCCGGGAATAGGCCCTGCCCCCTGAACTCTGGAGTTGAATCACATCAGTGCTCTCAGCAGTGCACAGACTGTGGGAGATTCTTCTCTGAAGTCCAACTGAAAAAAAATGCATGACTTACTCCAGTTTTCATTCAATTTGGACACTTAGAATTTTTTTGGGAGAACTGCACCCCAAGTGTGGCCTCACCAACACTCTATACAATTGAGGTAAAACATCCCTATTCCTGGACTCAAACCATCTAGCTATGAAGGCCAACATATCATTTGCCTTCTTCATTGCCTGCTGTACCTGCGCACTTAGTTTCAGTGACTGATGCTCGAGGACTCAAAGGTCTTGTTGAGCATTTACCTCCCTCAAATTACACACATTCAAATAATAATCTGCCTTCCTACTTCTGCTGCTGATATGGATAACCTCACACTTATCCACATCATACTGCATCTACCATGCATATACCGAATCACCCAGCCTGTCCAAATCATTCTAAAGCATCTCTGCATCTTCCTCACAGCTCACCCTCCAATCCAACTTCGTATCATCTGCAAATTTGGAGATAATACATTTAGCTCCCTCATCTAAATCATTAATATATAATGTGAACACTTGGGGTCCCTGCGATACTCCACTAGTCACTGATCCATTTAGAAAATGACCCATTCATGCCAACTCTTCTTCCTATTTGCTAACCAGCTTTCTATCCATTTCAAGACATTCCTCACAATCCCAAGTGTTTTAACTTTACAGAGTAATTTGCTATGTGAGACCTTGTCGAAAGCCTTCTGAAAGTATAAATAAACCACATCCATCGGTTCTCCCCGGTCAACTACTAATTACATTCTCAAAGAATTTCAATAGATTTGTCAAGCATGATTTCCCTTTCATGAATTCATGCTGACTTTGTTGCATTTACGACTGCTTTCCAAATGCTATGCTATGAAATCCTTGATAACAGACTGTAACAACTTCTCTACTACCAATGTTAGGCTCACTGGTCTATAGTTCCCTGTTTTCTTTCTACCTCCCTTTTTGAATAGCAGGCTCACATTAGCTATTCTGCAATCCATAGGAACCATTCCAGAGTCCAAAGTATTTTGGAAAGTAACCACCAATGGATCTACGATTTCAAGGGCCATTTCCTTAAGTACTCTGGGATGAGATTATCAGGCTCTGGAGATTTATCCACCTACAATCCTACTGATTTCCCCAAAATCATTTTGCTACCAATACTGATTTCCATCAGCCCCGCATTAAAACTTGTGTTTTTCAGAACTTGTGGTACATTTTTCATGTCTTCCTTTGTGAAGACAGGAATAAAGTCCAATTTTAGTTCCACAGCCATTTCTTTGTTCGCTGTTATGAATTCCCCCGTTTCGGATCATAAGTGACCTACATTCCTTCTTGTCAATCTTTTTCTCTTTACATACTGATGGAAACTTTTACAATCAGTTTTTATGTTCCCCGCTAGCTTACTTACATACTCTATTTCCCCCTTCTTAATCAATCCCTTGATCCGCTTTTGCTGTATTTTAAAGTGCTCCCAATCCTCAGATCTATTGCTTTTTCATGCCGATGTGTATGTTTCTTCTTCGAATCTAATGCTGTCTCTAATTTCCCTTGTAAGCCATGGTTTAGCCATAGCTCCCTTTCCAATCTTGTGCCAAATAGGAACAAATAGGAACTTTTAGAGTTGTTGGCATAACAACATTCTCACTACCCCATCTCCCTCCAAGTTCTTGAAGTTAGAGGTGCACGCGGTCTGGAGCCTTAAAATGCTTCCAGATCTCGAGTGTAAAAACTGGAGTAAATCCCGCTGCACTTTTTAGCGGGATTTTCAAAATGAATCTCCCACACTCTGTGCATCACAGAGTGCCCGAGCATGAATCATGATAAAAAAATCAGGAGACAGGGCCTATTCCCGCTGGATCGCTGCCCCCCCCCCAGGCCAGCCCCATACCCGCCCCCACTCTCCCCACAGCCCTGAACCCCCGGCAGACCGATTCCCCCCTCGACCCTGATGGCCAACCTCTTCCCTCCCTCTACCACTGATCCCAATGTAGAGTGGCAGCGGGATCCCCCACCCCCCAAAACAACATTCCCCCCCCCCCCACAGGCCCCATCCCCCAATAGACCCTGTCCCCTTCTGGCTCTGTCCCCTTGGCATTGCCACTTTGCCCCTTGAGCAGTGCCAGGGCCAGTCTGGCACTGCCAAGCTGACAATGCCCTGGGGGCACCTCCCCTTTCCCCCGATGTCCTAGGGAGACCTCCATGGCCTCCCTTCACTCCAGCGGGGTCGGGCCGCCAGCTCCGCGTTCGTGGGAAGCTGCTGTAAACCCCGCTGGAGTGAAACACTTCTGGCGGGGGTGGAGGGAGAGGCTAGTGGGCCCAGAGATTTCACTCCTGGGCCCACGAATGGGATTCAAATTTGAATTTATGTATTTTTATTAGCTCCATGCCGATTTCCGGAGTGGGGCTGACAACGCTGGAATTCTGGCGGCCGGAGATGCAGCAGGCTGGAAGAATCACCCCTCGATTCCGTAATGCCTCATTGATAAAGCTTTAGACTCAAGACAGGCAGCTGGCTGCCCTGGCGGCTTCCCAATGTTCACAGTCTGAAGGATGTTGTATTTAGTTTATACATATTAGCAACAATTCAAATTCGCAGCCATTTTCACATCAAGCTTTCATGTCAAGCTGCCATCTTATCGTGCTAATGTGGGATTAACACATTAAACTTTCAAATTCTGCATCAGATATCTGAGGTTTTTTTTTAATAAAAAAGGGCTTCGCAGAACTGGCTGCTACCTGAAAGTGAAAAGGATTTAGCTTCCGCTCGCAGGTTATGATCTCTGTGGGTACTGCAGCTGGACTTCCAAGGTAAATTGCGTGGAGCCTTTTACTACAGAATCTTCTGCTCATAGCTTCCAGGTCCTTCTCTCTGGTGCTTTCTCTGGTAAATTTTCTTAGCTTAATTTTGGAGCTTCTTTCAGATCAGAATCTGTCCCTTTTCCTTCGTCTTTCAGCATTTCTGTAAAGATGAGGATTTTTGACCTGGAGCCGGCAGCTTATTGGGATGATGCTGTGGAAATTAAGTTGTAATTCCAGCTGTGGCCAAATATTTAATTCACTTTATTCTGCAAGATTAAGGATGCTCATTTCAAACAAAGCACCATGGGGGGATTGCTACGAAACTATAGTTAGAAGCAGAACTGCAGATGCTGATCTGGAAAATTAAGTTACAACAACAACAAGGCAACTCTGTCAGCAACAATGGAAATTAACTTATCAACAAGGCCTTCACTGAGGCCAGTGATGCACCATCAATTTACGAGGACTCCAGCGAGTGAGTGAAATACAACAGGCTTTTAATCGCACAGAACTGGAACACACCCTTGTAGTCAGCCTGCCCCAGACTGAGGCAGAGGGGAGGAACTGTTACCTTTATACCTCGATCGGTGGAAAGGGAGGAGTCTCGGGTCAGGCGCAGCAGGGGTGTGTCCAGGCATATAACATGTAGTTACAGTGGGTCACCACAGCCAGCGCTTGCATATTCAGGATAAATGACTAATCTAAATCTTGTGTCAGTTTCATAAACGCTGAGTTCCCAGCCTTGGCCACAGGATGAAAATAAGACCCTTTCAATCACACAATTCCAAAGAGCAAGATATGGTGAACTATAACTGTTACATTGTCTGTATGAATCAGGAGAACACAGTAAGAAGTCTCACAACACCAGATTAAAGTCCAACAGGTTTATTTGGTAGCAAATACCATTAGCTTTCGGAGCGCTGCTCCTTCGTCAGATGGAGTGGGAATGTGCTCTCAAACTGTGCAAACAGACGGTTTGAGAGCACATTTCCATTCCATCTGACGAAGGAGCAGCGCTCAGAAAGCTTATGGTATTTGCTACCAAATAAACCTGTTGGACTTTAACCTGGTGTTGTGAGACTTCTTACTGTGTTCACCCTAGTCCAACGCCGGCATCTTCACATCATGAATCAGGAGAATCAGTGCATTGCACTGAATGTGTGTTCTCCTTGCTAGCAAGTAATTAAAGCTTGGAAGTTTGAGTACTCACAGTGCTCAGTGTTTGTCCCCAGATGTTCAACAATATTGGTTGCAGAACATGCCTGCAAAAGAAGCGTTTGCAGTCTTCTGTATGTTAGTAGCAAGCCTTTATTAATTATGTGCAACTATATACACACATATTAAAGGGTACAGACGTGGAACTTTCTCCGTCTTATGAATCAGCACCTCTCTGATCAACATCACACTGCCCCTAGGTCAAGATCATGTGACTTCTTACACCAGTGTGGAAGGTACTGTACTCAGTCCCACATTAACCCTGTATGGGCCAGACCCTTATAAAACAGATAAGCTACCAAAAAATCATTGCATGAGGATGCTAGTAACAACAGGAAATCTAACATTTCTCAATCGATAAAATCCATCATCCGCGTACACAAAAGCCTGCTGCACAGCAACTAAATAATTTGTTAACGATACCAACAGTGCAGCTCTTTAAAAGATTCTAGATAGATACATGATGAGTGACACAAAAGTTAGAGTTAGAGAAAGAAGAAATTAGCTACTTTGAGACACACTCTTTGAAAAGAGGAAATCCAGTCAATCAAATGGTGCAATGGAGAAGTGTTACTACTCTCTGACAAATTAGCAAATCACTTATTCCAAGGATAACATTCATTTCCAAAACAATAGTACGGGTGAGATTCCCCACCCCCACCTCTTCCCCCCCGCCGACCTGTCGCTATGGAGGCCAGAAAATTCTTCAATTCTTCAAACATTAAGATTGGAAAAGTAGAAACAGAAAATCAATCATACATGAGGCATACTTGGAGCAAGAAACATATACTTGCATCTATATAACATTTTCCACAACCACAAAGCACTTTGCAGCCAATCACTAACTTCTTGAAGTGGAATCACTGTTATAATTCAGCAAAGAAAGAATATCCAATTAGATAAGATAGCACAAAGCACTTTCTTTCAATGAATTACTTCTGAGATGTAATTAGTATTGTGCATTGGAACAAGAAAGGAGCAGTTTTCATAGAATCCCTGCAGTGCAGAAGGAGGCCATTCGGCCCATCAGGTTTACACCAACCACAATGCCACCCAGGCCCCCCTCCCACATACCCACACATTTAACCTGCTAACCCCCTGACACTCGGGTCAATGTTAGCATGGCCAATCAACTTAACCCACTCATCTTTGGACTGTGTGAGGAAACCAGACCACCCAGAGGAAACTCACGCA
Organism: Mustelus asterias; assembly: GCF_964213995.1. Classification (NCBI taxonomy): domain Eukaryota; kingdom Metazoa; phylum Chordata; class Chondrichthyes; order Carcharhiniformes; family Triakidae; genus Mustelus; species Mustelus asterias. The sequence goes on from NC_135814.1 coordinate 13,191,729, forward strand.
GACACAGGGAGAAAATGCAAACTCCACATGGACAGTGACCCGAGGCTGGAATTGAACCTGGGTCCCTACCACTGTGAGGCAGCAGTAACTTCACAGTAACTTCATTGCAGTGTTAATGTGAGCCTACTCGTGACTAATAAATAAACTTGAACATAAGAACTAGGAGCAGAAGTAGGCCATCTGGCCCCTCGAGCCTGCTCCGCCACTCAATAAGATCATGGCTGATCTTTTTGTGGACTCAGCTCCACTTATCCACCTGCTCACCATAATCCTTAATTCCTTTACTGTTCAAAAATGTATCTATCCTTGCCTTAAAAACATTCAATGAGGTAGCCTCAACTGCTTCATTAGGCAGGGAATTCCACAGATCCACAACCCTTTGTGTGAAGAAGTTCCTTTTCAAACTCAGTCCTAAATCCGTTCCCCCATATTTTGAGGCCATGACCCCTAGTTCTAGTTTCACCCACCAGTGGAAACAACTTCCCTGCTTCTATCTCATCTATTCCCTTCATAATCTGATATGTTTCTATAAGATCGCCCCTCATTCTTCTGAACTTCTAATTTGTTATATAGAAACAGCGCTGAAAGCCCGGTGACGTATTAATGGATTTTAATTACGCAATAAAAAACAATACTTACATCTCCATAGTGCATTTTAATTTCCTCTTTGGTACAAAGACAGAATTATAGTTACTGATGAAGCTGGGCAGTGATACATGTGCCGAGAAGTTGCTTTTAACTTAGCCCATTTACCCTGTGAAAGGTGCCAACAAATCTGTGCTTTTTAAATGCAGGCTCTTCTGCTAATAACCCAGGAAATTCTAGTTCCCTTCACACTCCAGTGATTTGATGCAATAAATAACAAGATGTGAATGCTCATCAAGGTTAAATAAGGAACGGTTTGATTTCCACAGTTTATCAATTAACTTGTTGAACAAAACAACAGGCACGGGGATTTGCCCTATTAAATATCAACCGCAATTGAAGAGATTTGTTAAAAAAAAGCGCTGCTACATATCGTTCTCAGTACATTTATGCAGGCCAGAATTTTACCGTCCTGCCCGTCACGGGAATCGGAGCGGGCAAGGGGCGGACCACGGAAAGGTCCATGAAGCTCGGGCAGGATTTTCCAGTTTCGGGGCGAGCGAGGTCGGAAAATCCCTCCTGCAGTGATTAATTTTGAAGATTAAAATTTCTAAATTTCGGGGCGGCATGGTGGCAGAGTGGTTAGCACCGCTGCCTCACAGCGCCAGGGACCTGGGTTCGATTCCTGGCTTGGGTCACTGTCTGTGTGGAATCTGTATGTTGTCCCTGTGTATGTCTGGGTTTCCACCGGTTTCCTCTCGTAGTCTGAAAGACGTGCTGGTTAGGTCCATTGACCTGAACAGGCGCCGGACTGTGGTGACTAGGGGAATTTCACAGGAACTTCATTGCAGTGTTAATGTAAGCCTTAATTGTGATGAATAAATAAACTTTACTTTACTTCTAACACAAGCATGTAGGTTGAGGAAGAACTTTTACCAAAAGTAAAAGTTCTTTCCCCCCAGCCACCCTCCAAATGAAAATCTCTACTGGCAGGTCAAAAACCAAGACATTGTATTCTGAAACAGATCACAATGAATGCAGCCATCTATTGCACAGGATAGTTCAAGCTTCCGAAAAGACCCTCATTACTCCAAGGATATCAATTTCATTAGCCATTTACAGTAAATACCACATTTAACATTCACCCCCTTTGACCTGCTGATCCATTAGGAAGACGGACAGACATGGTTGAGTCACAAGCAGAGCCATATCTTGTAGATCATTCATATTTGCAAGATCCAGAATCAATAACAATTAAAAAATTATTGGTCTCATTTGACGTACTCCAATTAGATGTCCTATTGCAGTTATGAATGGAAAACACGTTCTATCAGGTTACAACGTAAAAGCCAATTTTGTTGTTAAAGATGGTACATTATGATAGGTACTTCAAAACTTCCTGGAACCAGCAATTATTTCTTTCCCGAAACAGGAAACTGTACAACTGCACAGTCATTATTGGGAAAGAAAAGCACCTTAAAATCTTCAAGCTGCGTGAAAAGAATAATGAGCGGCTGAAGACAGTGACAATCTTCAGATCAGCCAAATGCCAACATCACTGACAAATGACATTTCAGGAGTCACAGGTCATTCGTTTGTAATGAGCCATTTGGAAAAACATTGCTGAGGTCAAATACAATTAAAATCCTCAACTCTGAACTGCTATCTTAAAGCATCCAATTATGAGACGTTGGTCTAAAGGTATAAGGATGGGAGTAAAACCACATAAATGATTTGTATCCTCATTCAATTTTCAGAGTTTCACACATAGGTGAATTTAAAAAGACTGCAAATGGAAGTTAATTGTGTAGCTAATTGTCAGTTACAACGAGAGGGACATGACCTCACTTGGGCATTCAGAGAGATGGACAAGGTCAGCTGTACCATACAAGAGTAGAGACATACAAAATTTCGAAGAACATTGACAAAAACGCATTTCCTCGTTAGCATCGTGGTAACTATCCCCACTTGTCACGCTGGATACTCAGGTTCAATTCCCCGACAAGGAGTTGCAACATTTCCTGACTGTCCGGAAAGCAAGCCTTTAGGGCGGTGCGGTAGCACAGTGGTTAACACTGCTGCTTCACAGCGCCAGGGACCCAGGTTCGATTCCTGGTTTGTCTGTGTGGAGTTTGCACATTCTCCCCGTGTCTGCATGGGTTTCCTCTGGGTGCTTCAGTTTCCTCCCACATTCTGAAAGACGCGCTGGTTAGGTGCATTGACCCAAACAGGTGCCAGAGTGTGGCGACTAGGGGAATTTCACAGTAACTTCATTGCGGTGTTAATGTAAGCCTTACTTGTGACTAATAAATAACTTTTGATCTCGAAGCAGCTCCTTCCCTTTAAACTGATGCAATATTTAATTTTATTCCCTTAAATGGAACTTGCCTCACCTCGGACTTGAGACATAAGCAGGGCAGGGATCCTTATTTTTTTCCCTTATCGAGCCACTTGAAAGAATGATAGACTGGACCTTATGTAGCACCTTTCACAATCTCTGGTTCTTCTGGAGTGTTTTACCGCTGGTGAATTACTTTTAAAAATGTGGTCACGGTTGTAACGTAGGAAATGCAGCAACCAATTTGTATGCAGCAAAATCTCACAATTAGCAATATGATAAGGACCATAAAATCTGTTTGTGCCAAAAAACAGGAAATGCTGGAGAAACTCAGCAGGTCTGAAAGCGAATGTGGAGAGAGAAAAGAGCCAACGTTTCAAGTCTGGATGACGCTTCTGCGAAGGGTCATCCAGACTTCAAATGTTGGTTCAATTCTCCACAGATGCTGTCAGGCCTGCTGAGTTTCTCCAGCATTTTCTGTTTTTGTTTCAGATTCCAGCACCCACAGTATTTTGTCTTTATCTCTTTGTGATGTTGGTGGAGGAATAAATATTGATCAGGACAATGGAAGAACTCCCCTTCTCTTTGTCTGAATCGCCATTTTAGATATTTTACAATCACCTGAGGTGGCAAAAGAACGAAGAAAATTACAGCACAGGCATAGACCCTTCGGCCCTCCAAGCCTGCATCGACCATGCTGTCCATCTGAACTAAAACCCATTACCCTTCCGAGGACCATATCCCTCTATTCCCATTCTATTCATGTATTTGTCAAGATACCCCTTAAAAGTCACTATCATATTTGCTTCCAGTACCTCTCCCGGCAGCGAGTTCCAGGCACCCACCATTCTCTTCTGTAAAATATAGATTAGGGCCTATTCACAAGTCTTGACAATTCAGCCTGCGCTCAGCACTACAGAGAATAGGCCATATTTTCCTAAAAGTTATACTCTATAGGTGCTAAAATGAACATATACAGCAGGTTCTGTAACTGTGGCTAAGACTTTGTCTTCTAATTACAATCTCTTGCATGAAGGCACAGCTGAGAAGTCGAATTCACTATACAAGGCATTGAAATCATAGATAGAAACCCTACAGTGCAGAAGGAGGCCATTCGGCCCATCGAGTCTGCACCGACCACAATCCCACCTAGGCCCTACCCCCACATATTTACCCGCTAATCCCTCTAACCTACGCATCTCAGGACTCTAAGGGGCAATTTTTAACCTGGCCAATCAACCTAACCCGCACATCTTTGGACTGTGGGAGGAAACCGGAGCACCCGGAGGAAACCCACGCAGACACGAGGAGAATGTGCAAACTCCACACAGACAGTGACCCGAGCCGGGAATCGAACCCGGGACCCTGGAGCTGTGAAGCAGCAGTGCTAATCACTGTGCTACCGTGCCGCCCCATTGGTGCTAAGAACAAACTCAAATCTTGAGCACAAATATTGATGTCAATAATATATGCAGCCATTATTCATCTCTGTTGAGAGGATAGTTTGAGTCCTATCAGTTAACTGGGCTCTAACCAGCCCAATACTCAAACAATAACACTATCCACTTAACATTATGTACGAAGGAATGAAAATTCTGAATTGAATGTAAATGTGGGGAAATAGATTTTGAGTGAAGCGTCTGTCCCACTGTGCAGGAGACAAACACTGTTGTCAGTGCCTATCTTGCATCTTGTAATATTTTAAGTGCCCTGATCTTTCTAGCCAAAATGGAGAAATTGTTAGGGCAGAATTTTGTCATCCTGCCCACCACTGGAATCGTAGCAGGCAGGACATGGACCATGCAAAGGTCTGTTGACTTCGGGTGGGATTTTCTGGTCTTGGGGTGAGCGTGGCCAGAGAATCTCTGTTATGGAGTAATAGCTATTTGGAGAACTATTGCCCTCAAATTATAAAACGTGAGGAAACAGACTAGTGACACTATTCATTCAAGTAAAGTTTATTTATTATTCACAAGTGGGCTTACATAAACACTGCAATGAAGTTACTGTGAAAATCCCCTAGTCGCCACACCCCGGCGCCTTTTGGGTAGACTGAGGGAGAATTTAGCATGGTCAATTCACCTAACCAGCATGTCTTTTGGACTGTGGGAGGAAACCGGAGCATCCAGAGGAAACCCACGCAGACACGAAGAGGAGGTGCAGACTCCACACAGACAGTGACCCAAGCCAGGAATTGAACCTGGGTCCCTGGTGCTGTGAGGCAGCAGTGCTAACCACTGTGCCACCGTGTCGTCCTACTGGGAGGTCTGCTTGCTAAGAGCATGCCTTGGGGGACCGGTCAGCTTTCACACCGATCTGGCCTCATGCCAATAAGTATGAACTTTCTTCTGGGGGCTGAGAGGGGTGGGTAACCACTGTGCTACCATGCAAGCGGCCTAGGAATTGGAGCTGAATAGTTTCTGATGCAGCACAATTGGTGACCAAAATCAGGCCGAGGTCCTCAGTAACGTCATTAATGCCCAACTCCAGACACAAATTAGGTATCGAGAGGAGGCTTGCCAGAACCCTAATGACCAATTCTATCCGGCTCATGGTAATATTATAAACCCAGAGAGAACGCCTGCTCCTTCTGGCATATAAAAGGCTTAGCTTTTTAAAAAAAGAACTTACCCTCATTGTGGGATTGGCCTTATGCAGCCCCATTTGGCTTGAGGCATAGCCATTCAGACCACAGGAGGATATAAGATAATGTGCCTTCTCCCCGCAGTGTTGTTGTACTTCCAGAAAAAAACCTGAGACAAGCGTTAATCACCAAGATATTCATGAGTCTTAATGCCTGTTTAGGGAAGAAGCAGGGAAATCTGAATATCATCCAACACAATATGCCATTGGATGTGCTCCAAGCTTCCTTGGGGGTCGGGCAGACACCGTCTGGGAATTAGTGCTTTTTGCTTTGCAGATGAAAAATGGGAGCATTAAGGTCCATTTTATTGCATATCATTTCATTCTGGATGCAAAGCCAAATAGAAAGAATATTGCTAATTGTCTGACAGTAACAATGTTTCGAGACAGATATAAGCAAGGAATTGGTCTGTCAAAGGGTTAACCTTGATTACTTAATCAATATTTACCAATGCAGAACTGTAAGCAGCGGATTCATGTGCTGTGAATATGCTTGCCACAAGTGTCTTGGGGAGTTCAGCGCGGGTTATTTTTTTCATTATTCAACCTCTTGCACCTTAGCAAAGAGAGACCTGCAATTTGGCAGGGTGCTGGAGCAACGTGGACACGTGCCAACACAGGCCAGACATTTTGCAGAGAGTTTGATCCTTCCTCACTCAGTCTACGTTACCCTTCACCCGTAACCTTGCAGCACGGAGCGAATGAGGTTGCTTAACTGAACCTGAAGACGAGTGGCACGCAGGAGGTCTCGGATGGAAAGCGAGAGACTAGATCCTGAGCAGGCCCAAATCCCACATACAAACATCCTTTCCTCCAAGGATCAAGACCCAAGTTGTGGCTGCAGAAGGTGACAGAGCTCTGCGACAGCCTTCTCTGCAAAGCTAAGGCGCCTCATGCATTTGCTTCTCAGTCGTGGTCACATCGGAGTGCTCCCTGATGACCCACTATGGTCTCCATGCACAATGCACCACCTCCTTCTCCCATGTTTTCAGCATAGAATCCCTACAGTGCAGAAGCAGGCCATTTGGCCCATCGAGTCTGCACCGACTCTCCAACAGAGCATCCCACCCACACCCTAACCCTGTAACTCCACGTATTTGTCCCACTAACCTGGGACACTAAGGGGCAATTTAGCATGGCCAGTCAACCTAATCTGCACATCTTCGGGCTGCGGGAGGAAACAGGAGCACCCAGAGGAAACCCACGGAGACACAGAGAGGACATGCAATCTCCAGACAGACAGTGACCCAAGGCTGGAATCGAACCTGGGTCCCTGATGCCGTGAGGCAACAGTGCTAAACCACGATGCCATCGTGTTTTGTTGCAGTCTCTCCTCTCGTTGCAGCTTCTCCCAACTTCCAGCCTTGAATGCAGAGCCAACAGGTCATCATTGGCTGCAGTCAATTATTCACAAAAATCATGCAGCCCCAGCGATCAACTGCTGACTCTGGGAGACTCCCAGACAATCTAAACGTGTTGGCAAACCATATGAACCTGTGCGTGTAGTGGAATCACAGATCAAGGTGAAAGGTTAAGCATGCGATGCCAAAAATACTGAAGATGTTGTCTGAAATCATAGAAACCCGACAGTACAGAAAGAGACCATTTGGCCCATCGAGTCTGCATCGACCACAATCCCACCCAGGCCCTACCCCCATTTCCCTACATATTTTACCCACTAATCCCTCTAACCTACACATCTCAGGACACTAAGGGGCAATTTTTAAGCATGGCCAATCAACCTAACTCGCACAGCTTTGGAATGTGGGAGGAAACCGGAGCACCCGGAGGAAACCCACGCAGACACGAGGAGAATGTGCAAACTCCGCACAGACAGTGACCTAAGCCGGGAATCGAACCCAGGTCCCTGGAGCTGTGAAGCAGCAGTGCTAACCACTGTGCTACCGTGTCGCCCTAGCTGGTGTTACTGACAAAGCCATCATTTATTACCCATCACTAATTCCTCTCAAGGTGCAGTCCAATTCATCTAGCTACACCCACAGTTTGATTTGATTTATTTTTGTCACATGTATCGGGATGCAGTGAAAAGTATTGTTTCTTGAGCGCTTACAGACAAAACATATTGTTCATAGAGTGCATAGGGAAGAAGGAGAGGGTGCAGAGTATATTTTACAATCATAGCAATAATATAGAGAAAGATCAGCAGTGGCCGAGTGGTATTATTGCTAGACTATTAATCCAGAAACTGAGCTAATGTTGTGCGGACCTGGGTTCAAATCCCGTCATGGCAGCTGGTGGAATTTGAATTAAATTTTTAAAAATATCCGGAATTAAGAATCTACTAACGACCATGAAACCATTGTTGATTGTTGGAAAAACCTACCTGGTTCACTGATGTCCTTTAGGGAAGGAAATCTCCCGCTCTGGCCTACATATGACTCCAGAGCCACTGCAATGTGGTTGACTCTCAACTGCCCTCGGGCAATTAGAGATGGACAATAAATGCTGGACAGCCAGTGATGCCATGTCCCACAAATGAATAAAAAATAAATAAAACATGGTAGGTCCATTCAAAAGTCCGATGGCAGCAGCGAAGACACTGAGCTTGAGACGGTTGGTACATGTTTCCACACTTTTGTATCTTCGTGTTTCTAATAAGGGTGCTCTCGGATTTTGCGTGGAAGAACAGTGATATAATTCCAAGTCGAGATTGTATGATACTCGGTGGGAAGTTGAGATGGCAGTTGTAACCATTTTCCTTGCCTTTCTAGGCAACAAGAGATCACAGGATGTGGGTAAAGACTCTTTTTTATGAGGAGTTGTGAATGGAGCTGAACACTGAAAAATAAATATCCCCATATCCAATCTTATGATGGAGACATGGTCAGTATGAGAGAATAAAAAAAATCACTGATGGTACATTGAGAACACTATTTCAGATAGCAATCCCACATGAGTTAATGGGGGACAGCCCAACACAACTGAAGGAACAGGTGAATGTGGTCACTGCGGGACTTGTATCTTTTAAAACGAATGAGCTACCTGGGACAGAACAGCTTTTCTTACTCACTACATTCTTGTGAACATTACAAAATAATCATAGAATCTCTACCATGCAGAAAGAAGCCATTTAGTCCACCGAGTCTGCACCGACAACAATCCTATCTAGGCCCTACCCCTGATGTAGAGCTGCTGGCGTTGGATTGTGGTAGGCATAGTAAGTAGTCTCACAACACCAGGTTAAAGTCCAACAAGTTTCTTTGGTAGTACTCACCTGATGAAGGAGCAGTGCTCCGAAAGCTCGTGCTACCAAATAAGCCGATTGGACTTTTACCAGGCCCGACCCCATAACCCCACATATTTACCCCTCTAATCCTTCTAACCTACGCATCCCGGGACACTAAGGGGCAATTTGGCATGGCCAATCCACCTAACCCCCCATACTTCTTTAGGCTGTGGGAGGAAACCGGAGGAAACCCACACAGACACAGGGAGAATGCGTAAACTCCACACAGACAGCTAGCCAAGGCCGGAATTGAACTCGGGTCCCTGGAGCTGTGAGGGAGTAGTGCTAACCACTGTGCCACCGTGCCGCCCTGATCAAGTGCGGCTGATCCACTGACAACTTGGTAACTTGCATGTCTCCAGCAATTCCGATGGGTGTTTATTATTAAAGAAAATGTATGAATGGCTGAATTAGTGGGAGATTTTTGTTTTAAAATACAATCTCTATTCCTGGCTCAGTGCCAATGATGGGCTGGCCCAGCGGCAAAACTCCCTTAAGGTTTTCACGCACATTTGAGCAGTCTCCTTTTAGCTTTCAGTTTTAATTAATGATTATTTTTTTCAGTAATTTTATTTTGCTAAAGAAATTATTTCCATTTTACTTCACAGAGAAGTTTTCACTGAAGGCATTTTTTATAATCAGTGTGGATTATCATTACAGATATAGATTTTGACTGTCTTACATGTCAAAGGATACTGGGAAGGATGCTCTTCATTCCAAGCAAGTGGCAGGGGGCGGGGCGGGGGGGGGGCAGGGGGGTGGGGCAGGGGGGTGGGGGAGGCGGGGGGATAAAGGGGGCGGGGGGGACAATTAAGGAAAAGTCCACAGACATTCACTTGGGTTCGGAGAGGAATATGTCTTACCACAATCATCCTGTGTGCTTCAAAGGGACTTTGTGGGTTAATAAGACCAGCATAGCTTCAGATGTATTTGTAATCAGTGTAAATCTTAATATATATATATATGTAATTGTTAAGCTAAATGGGCAGTAAAGGATCGTGATCAATTTTTCATGTTCTAATTAGCAGTCTGGTAACTCTGTTCCTCCACATTTTACAAAAATAATTAGAAGTTGTGGCCTTTTGAGCCAGGATTCCATTCTGGGATCTTCCCATTCAGTTATAACATCGACTGGGATCGTAACAACTGAAGAAGCTGCTTTATTGGATGAGTCACTAATACAATGCTCACCTGCACACTGTCTCAGTGCAGTTGAAACAAGGGCAAGGGATTTTCATGATGTCATGAGCAATATCTACCCTCAATCACCATTATCTGACCGCTTACGTCAATTGTTTTGTAAGGCTTTGCTGCGTGCAAATTGACAACAACTGTATTTATAACAGCAGCTAACACGTCAAAAATTAATTCACTGGCTTCCAAGGAAATGTCTTGAGGTCATGAAACATGCTACAGGAACACTGATTCCTTTTTTTTGGGTCATTGTAATTAAGGATCTCCATCTATAGACCTGTTCTGTCTATGTCACTTGAAGATGCGAGGATCTGCTACACATACCAAGAAGGGGGGATTTGAAAAGTTTCAAATCCCAGTAAAAAAGTCAGTAATACTGGGGTGCACAAGACCAGTTCTGACAAGTGTTACTGCTAACTTTCTCCACATTTTACTGGTTTTTCCTTTTGCGATTTCCACATTTTTAAAAGCATCACTCTCACTTCCAATAGTGTAATCTAACATAAAGTGAACTGCCAAACTTGCTTGATGCTTCATAGAAGGTAAAAGAGTGATATATGTAAAAATATATATGTATATTTATTTATATATTTAAGTATGCGGGATGTAAACCTCGCCTTAATTATTATTGATTTTGCTAAAAACTGCTATAAATTAAGTTCATCTTCCATCTAATCAATTTGCAGGTCATGACATCCTTTTGCCCTTTATGATCCCTGGAGATGAGCAACTGCAATAAATGTCTACTGGTTTGCAATTGCCTTTCAGAACCCAGCACCTCTCTGGCCTAAAATCAATCAAAATTATCATATTAATGACCAAATTCTCACCATAAAAACAATGCCGACTTCAAGTGAAATTACTGTTGATTTGCCCATCTGGGAATGTCTCTCGACCTTACTCTTTCTGAAGATTCATCACTTTGAAGGGGATATTTACATTGCTATTGTGGAAAAAAAACAATGACAAGACTATTTAGCAATCAATGGGAATTTAGTGTAGAATACTAAAGCCAGATCTGAAGGAATAAGCAATTTTAAAAAAGGATGAAATATTACTTTATTCAAAAAAAAATCATGAAATCATTGAAGAAGGCATTCGGCATGCTTGGTTTCATTGGTCAGAACATTAAATACAGGAGTTGGGACGTCTTGGTTGAAAATGTACAAGGCATTGTTAAGGCCACACGTGGAATACTGTGTACAGTTCTGGTCACCCTATTATAAAAAGGATATTATTAAACTAAAAAGAGTGCAGAAAAGGTTTACTGGGATGCTATTGGGGCTTGATGGTTTGAGTTATAAGGAGAGGCTGGATAGACTGGAACTTTTTTCCCTGTAGAGTCGGAAGCTGAGGGGTGATCTTATAGAGGTGAATAAAATAATGAGGGGCATCGGTGAGATAGATAGTCAACATTTTTTCCCAATGGTAGGGGAAATCTTAAAACTAGAGGGTATAGGTTTAAGATGAGAGGAGAGAGATACAAAAGGGTCCAGAGGGCAATTGTTTCACTCAGAGGATGGTGAGTGTCTGGAACGAGCTGCGAGAAGCAGTAGTAAAGGTGGGCACAATTTTGTCTTTTAAAACATATTTAAACAGTTACATGGGTAAGATGGGTATAGAGGGATATGGGCCAAATGCGAGGAATTGGGACTGGCTTCATTGTAAAAACTGGGCGGAATGGACAAGTTGGACCGAAGGGCCTGTTTCCATGCTGTAAACCTCTATGACTCTCGATGCTCATGGATTTCATTAAACCCACTTTACTTTTTGGACTATCAACTTGGTCATCATCATCTAAAATAAAAACAGAAAATTCAGCAGGTCTGGCAGCATCTGTAGAGCGAAGTTAATGTTTTGAGACCCTTCTACAGAACTGCTATAACCTTCTCATCACACCTATTCTACTGTGTCAGCTGTCATTTTTTTTCAGAGCAGAATATATCATAATATCAAAACTCTGTACTTATTTTAGCATCCTGAAGACCAGGTTTCAAATTTGTCTGTAAAATTACAGCATTAAAAAAAAATCCACTCTTGCTTCCAGGTCAGGCAAATGTGGGTTCAAGACCCACTCGAGACATTTTAAGCACAAAAACTGGGAGGTAACCTTTTTCATCACACTTAAAACTCAAATTCCCCTCTGTGGTACATGAAAAGGATCTCATGGTGCTGTACTGATGGAAAACAATGGTTGCTGACAAGGAACACATATTGATGCTTTGCACCTTGCACTTACTCTGTATGAGAAGATAATGCTGATTTGTTGGCAAGTGGACTCTTTGTAGTTGAGTTGCCATGGAGGATGCACCAGCAGATGGTGATTGACAGATAACTGCCAAACATTGTTTGAAATTTAAACCAGCCCTGATTTGCCAAGGCATTGCTCTGGAAAATGAATCAGCAAATGGTCATTACTTATTTTGTTTAACTGAAATAGGCATAATGTGTGTACCTGCTCTTTCTATCTGCAAATAGCAGGGCCCTGTGTATTAATGTATATAGCTTCCATCCACACAAATGCACTGCAACACCTGACTGATAATTTTTAAAGGTTGTCAGTGTAATTCTTACCAGAGGTTTATTCGGCGAATGTTGTTCAATCATGGAACCATATCTAATGTTGGACACTGCTTTGAGTTTTGCAACCACGGGCTACTTGGGTATGGTCTGTTGCTTGCCCATTGTGAAGAGCAGAAAGGGCATGCTGTTTGATATGGCCTGCTAGTCTTTGGCCGTAGAGTCTATATGCCGAGTGTCACACTGACGCTGAAATTCGAATACCACATTACTGAATTGCGTGATGGATAGAATGTCTTTTTTGGCTTGATGGCAGTATCCTGTTAGTAGTGAATACCACTCATGTCACTGCTGCATAGTGGCAGCGTGAGATGGTTAGCTTCACCTGTTGCACAAAGCTTTGAGACACCTTGCCCTTCCAGATTAATCTGAGGTAGACTGGGTACTTTTCAGAGCCATAAATTATTGCCTTGGGCCAGTTCATGAGCTTGCACGATATACAGATTGAAATGTTCTGATCAGGGTTGTCATTATTCTGCAGGATGCCTTTGATGCATCCTATTTCAACATCATGCTTGCATTGTGAGCAAATGGCTCAGGCCCTATTTACAAGTTTGACGACAATACCAATCTATTGCGTGTAAGAATCCCAATATATTGGCCAATGAAGATAGGCTTGCTGTAGATAGTGATAGAGAACTCCAACCGCGCCCCCCTACCAGCAGACTTTTCAATTAACACATCAAGGACAGGGAGTTCATTTGTGGTGAGTGTCGGAAACAAGCTGCCAGAGGTAGTAGTAGAGGCAGGTACAATTTTGTCTTTTAAAAAGCATTTAGACAGTTACATGGGTAAGATGGGTAGAGAAGAAGATGGGCCAAATGCGGGCAATTGGGACTGGTTAAAAAAAGGGGGGGGGGCGGGGGGGCGGCATGGACAAGTTGGGTCAAAGGACCTGTTTCCATGCTGTAAACCTCTATGACTCTCCATTTCAAAGGCACATTCTCTCTTCCACCTTCTTCCATCGGGAAAAAGATCTGAGGTCTGAGGTCACGTACCAACCGACTCAAGAACAGCTTCTTCCCTGCTGCTGTCAGACTTTTGAATGGACTTACCTTGCATTAAGTTGATCTTTCTCTACACCCTAGCTTTGATTGTAGCACTACATTCTGCACTCTCTCCTTTCCTTCTCTATGAACGGTATGTCTTGTCTGTATAGCGCGCAAGAAACAATACTTTCCACTATATGTTAACACATGTGACAATAGTAAATAAACTCAAATCAAAAATATTTGAGCGTTGGATAGTCCCCATTAAAACATGTAAGGAGATGATTACATGCAGCTACAGATAGAAACATAGCAAACATATCATCCAAATTTTGGAAATATGCAAGGGGTAGGGGGTCAGGTGTCATTCCATCAAAAACACATTTTTATGGAACCCAACAAAGATGTTTGTGAGAGCTGAACCTCGAGGGGAATGCATGACAACATCATCTATTTGGGCGTACATGGTATCGTTAAAGCAAAACTCAATTGTGCAAGTTGCCGAGTTCGAAGGTTCAATGAATGCTGGTTCATAGAAAGGTGGCGGGTCTAGATCACCAGGATGCAGTGTCGCTGCACAAATATCTATGGCTTCCTTAAGTGGAGCATCAGTGAATAGGCTAACAATGTCAAATGAGCACAGGGCCACAGCATCACCTCTGATGTGCAACTTCTGTATCGTCTTCCTTGATGTATCAGTGGAGAAATCTGTCAGAAGTGGGAATGCTGGCTGATAATTACTTAGTGTTTAGTTTCATTTGCAATCCTTTAGATACTGAAACAGTCCCGTGTTCGCACATGGCAGGATCCGGACAACATTAGGTTTGGGCTGCTAAAGGGCAGGCAGTGACCATCTCCAACACAAAGATCTTAAACTACCTTTTGTTGAGATGCAAATGAATTTCCCTCATTGGATTGCACCCTACCCCCTGCTGTCATCAAAGGTTCCGGTGATTGCATCATTGACCAGAAACTTAACTGAACCAACCACATAAAAACTAAGAGAGCTGGTCAGAGACTGGTTATTGTGTGGCGAAGGCCTCAGTTACTAATTCCCCAAAGGTTTTCCACCATCAACAATGCACAAGCCACGATGAAACGCTCCCCAATTTCATGAATGAATGCAGCTCCAAACATTTAAGGCAAAGCAACAGTGAAGAAATCAGACTCGAAACATTGACTCTGTTTCTCTCTCCACAGATGCCAGGTCTGCTGAATCTTTCCAGCATTTGCTGTTTTTATTTCAGATTTCCAGCATCCACAGTATTTTGCTTTAAAGTAGCGCACTTGATTGGCACCTAACCAATGTCTTAAACATTCACTCCTTCCATATCAGTGCACCATAGCTGCAGCGCATACCATCTACAAGATGCACTGCAACTCATGTCCTTTTTGGCAGTTCCTCCCAAAACCTACCACCTCCACCATTTGGAACAATGAGGGCAGCAGGTACATGTGAACACCACCTCCTGCAAGTTCCTCTCCAAGACATACACAAATGTGTCACTGTTCCTTCCTGGTGGCTGGGTCAAACTCCTGGAAGTCCCTCTTTTAACAGTACTGTGGGAGTACCTTCACCACAGAGACCACAGCACTTCCAACAAAGCAGCTCACAACCACCTTCTTCAGGGCAATTAAGAATAGGCACTGTACAAGCTAGAAACAAAACAATCACTATAACGTATAACTCTTAATGAATGTCTCTGAGGTGTTCCAATTAAAACCAAAATCCAATAAACAAAACCCTTTAAACAGATTTATTACTGCACAGGCATAATACTGGAATCCAGTTCCCTGGGTTGAATGCTGATTTCAAATGATCTTGAAAACTCAGAGCAGCTTGCAGTCTTCAGCTCCCCAAAACCCCAAAAACACAGATTCTTTACTGCAGCATGGCAATAAGCTGTGCTTGCAGCTAACTGGTAAAACTTTCAAAATAAAAACAGAGAAAGACTTCTGTCAGCTATGCTTCCAGCACTGCAGCCAAAACGAAACGGAAAGCTGAAAACCTTGGTCACCTGACCTGCACACAATTTTTGTTCCTCCTTCCAGCAATGCCATCACCCAAGGCTGTGACCACGATTAAAAGAAACCTCTTAAAGGTACACTAACATTACACAGTCTGTCACATTATTTGTTGTCACCAATCCAATTCCAGCTCTGTTTATATCGCAATGATAGTTTCTCCACCAATTTTTTTTTGTCTCGGATACTAACACAATCATTGTGGCTCCAACATTGGGATACACACTGCTTACACTCAAAGCATAGCAATCACAAGCAAAGAAACACATTAATTCTGTCTGTGACAGCAAGAGTTGGAGGTGTTGGCATCTACGGGTTTAGTTGGCTGCTGTGAATTTGCGTTTGATTGCAAAATATCTCAGAAAACGAGAATCTTGCAGGTGAGGTTTTGCATGTGGGGGTTCCCTGTGTCTGGGGGTGGGGGGGGGCAAGGAGGGGGAGAAATGGCATGACCACGGGGTGGGGGCTCCGTGTGCATGTTGTGAGGCTTCCCATGTTGCCTATTGAAGAGCCCTGATCTTGCGATTACTGGCTATCTCCGTTCCCCGACCCCACTCTGCCACCGCAACAGCGTGGTTCATGTCTGCAGATTTTCTCTGCACAGAGTGCTGGATCATCTGGAGAGAAAAGCCAGCTGTGCAGCCTGTGAGCTGGTCTTGAGACCATAGACCATAAGGAATAGGAACAGGAGTAGACCTCTCGAGCCTGCTCCACCATTCAATAGAATCATTCCTGATCCAACATTCTTCCAGTTCACTTTCCTGCCCTTTCCCCGTAACCCTTGATTCCCCTATTGGTCAGAAAATCTATCTAACCCAGCCTTAAATATTCTGCCCCCACAGCTCTCTGTGGGAAGGACATCCAAAGACTCACAATCTCAGCCAGCACTCTGCAGAGAATGGAAAATTCCACCCGCAATACACAAGTGAGGGAATGGTTTAACATGCAAAATACATGCATATAAGCAGCCAAGTTACAGGTACAAAACAGAAAGTGTGAAAAATTGCGACTACAGTAATTTAATGCTAGCCACATGTTACAATTACAGAAAGGTTACTACCACGGTTCAAAAAAATCACTCAAACCAAGGTGAGTGCCTTCAGCAAAAGTATGGGTTTTGTGAATGGTGTATGACACCACTGAATCTATTCAGACCTCAATGCACTGACAGAGGTAAGATCTAAAACAAAATGAGTTTCTGGGCAAGCATTTGTTCGTAACTGAGTTCCAGTGAACAAAATAGGAGCTGGAGTAGGCCCTCCAAGCCTGCTCCGCCATTCATTTTGATCATGGCTGATCATCGAATTCAATATCCTGATCCCCCCACCCTTCCCCATGTATCGTTTGATCTCTTTAGTCCCAAGAGCTCTCTCTAATTTCTTCTTTTTTAGCAACTCTGAACAATAGGTTCAACCATGGACCATTGTTACTGCACAAGTGAATTTGATTAATATAACTGCTGTTGTGAAAAGAAATTTCTCTTCACCTCAGATCTAAAAGCTTTATCCCCTCATCCTCAAACTATGGCCCCTAGTTCTGGACTCCCCCACCATTGGGAACATTCTTTCTGAATCTACACTGTTAGAATTGTATAAGTTTCTAATGAGATCCTCTCTTACTCTTCTAAACTCTGGAGACTATAATCCTAAACACCAGACTTTCTACCTTCTCACAGGCAAAGGCAGCAGAGGCTAGAAAGAGAGATTGTGCAACCAAGGGAGACCCGTGCATGCGGGCAACAGAAGACACAATATTATTAAAATGAAAGCCGAAACTGGGAATATATAGCAGTTCAAACAACATCTGTGGAGGTTCCTGCACCCAAAGCAATTATTTGGTCCTGACCACAGGTGCTGATTAACCTGATGTGCATTTTCAACTACTTATTTTTCCAGCATCCGCAGTTATTTGTTTTTTTTTATTTATTAGAAAACAAATGTGGTTCTTGTTCCCTCCCCTTGCTTCATTGTGAAGCTGCATGAATTAGATTCATTTATCAATGCCTCAGGGTCAGGACGTGTCTGTGCTGTTTTTGAAACTTACTGCAAATGTTAATTAAAAATTAGAAAGCAAAGGTTTTTTTTCTCATTAACTAATAAGAGCAGATGTAAATGAAAACGGTTTCCCGATACCTCTCCATTTGTGAAGATCAAAACTATGTTGGCAGGTTAATGTACCTGATTTAGAATGGCTATTCTCCACAGGTTAGCCCTGTAATTAGTTTACAGCAGTGACAGGCTCCATCCAGTAATGAATACTGTTCCAATATCCGTAACCATAAAATAGAACATTAAGGGGGACAGGGAAGGAAACCAGAATTATTCTTCGATTTTCCCCACAGATTTAGGGACCTCAGCATTGGAACTGAATGGACGTCCCAAGTCCACACTTGCCAGCAGTTAGACAGAGAGGCTATTTACCCAGGTCCCATTTGACCACCTCTGCACTTGCTGCCCTGTTAAGAATGGTGGGCTGGCTCCTAACATTGCCCAGCCCAATCACAGGAGCCTTGGCAGCCCCTTAGGGTGCTGTTGAGGGGGGTCTGGGAATGCAAACTCGAGCTACCTTGGCATACATCAATTTAAACCAAAACTTCATTGGGGCCAAGCAAGCAAGCCAGTCAAGAATGTTACACTTTCACTGGATGCAGGCGTTAATGGCAAGGCCAGAGTTTGTTGCCCATGCCCAATGCCCCTCAATTCAGTGGCTCGCTAGGTCAAGTGTCAAGTGATGGCACGGTGGCACAGTGGTTAGCACTGCTGCCTCACAGGGCCAAGGACCTGGGTTCGATTCCCAACTTGGGTCACCGTCTGTGTGAAGTCTGCACATTCTCCCCGGCTCTGGGTTTCCTCTAAGTGCCCTGGTTTCCTCCTACAATCCGAAAGAGGAAAGTGGGAGAAAACCGGAGCACCCGGAGGAAATCCATGCAGACAGGGGGAGAACGTGCAAACTCCACACAAGCAGACAGTCACCCAAGGCTGGAATCGATTCCAGGTCCCTGGCGCTGAGAGGCAGCAGTGTTAACCACTGTGCCACACAACTAAAATCTAATCCGCTTGTCTCAAATCAGACAATGGCAGTCTGATTGCTCTTCTTGTGGCAAGACTAAAGAGGGACACACCTCAAGGTAAAATGCTAAAAATAGAAAGGTTAGATGCATTGGCCATGCTAAATTCTCCCTCAGTGTACCCGAACAAGCGCCGGAGTGTGGTGACTGGGGGATTTTCACAGTAACTTCATTGCAGTGTTAATGTAAGCCTACTTGTGACACTAATAATAAACTAAACATAAAAATCACATTGCTGTGAGTCTGGAGTCACATGTAGGCCAGACCAGGTAAGCGTGGCAGATTTCCTTCCTTAAAGGGCTTTAGTGAACCAGATGGAGCTTTACAACAACTGAACATAATTGTCATGGTCACCATTACTGAAACTAGCCTTTTGTTCCAGATCCTTTTTGTCTCATATTTTGAATTTAAATTCCGCCACCAGCTGTGCGAGGGTTTGAAACTGTGTCCCGAGAACATTAGTTTCATCCGGTGGTTTTCCCATTATACCATCATTTCACTGCCCTCCTAACCCCCAGGAACAAAAGGGGAAATACCTCTGGTGGAAACTTTTGGGCCACAGATGTGGTCTTTGTTTCCGGAGGGCTCTCTCGAGATAAGCAGCCTCCAAATCTGATGCCCCTCTTAACCCCAGGTCTGCCATAGAGAGGTTGCCTCCATGGAGTTGGTGTCCGATTGCATTGAGGAATGTCCCACCTGTGGTAAAATACTGGCAGGCCCTCTAACTTCTACCAAATTAGGACCTTACCGATGGCAGTTAGATGCCCGCCTCATTTCAGCTACCCTTGGTGATAGAGAGAATGTATCAGGGGCCAATCCCTGCCCTCACCCTCATCTCCAACCTCACTTTCATGGTGCCAGGAAAATTATAGAAATTCTACAGCGCAGAAGGAGGCCGTTTGGCCCGTCGAGTCTGCACTGACTCTCACCCAGGCCCACCCCCTGCACTGAACCCCAAGCATTTACACTTTGCTAATCCCTCTGCTGTACTCATCTTGAGACAGTAAGGCGCAATTTAGCATGTTCAATCCACCTAACCTGCACATCTTTGGAGTGTGGGAGGAAACCGGAGCACCCGGAGGAAATCTACGCAGACAGGGGGAGAACGTGCAAACTCCACACAGACGGGGAGTCACCCAAGGTTGGAATCGAATCCAGGTTCCTGGCGCTGAGAGGCAGCAGTTCTAACCACTGTGCCACCCCACTAAAACCTAACCCGCTTGTCTCAAACCAGACAATGGCAGTCTGATTGCTCTTCTTATGGCAAGACTAAAGAGGGACGCACCTCAAGGTAAACTGCTAAAAATAGAAAGGTCAAAAGCAGCAAGCTCTTAGCATTACAGTTGAATTGCGGACCAAGTGATGTGATCCCAGGAGTGCTCCACACTGCCAGTCCTGCTTCAAGAACCGGTCTCCTGGGTACTTCCAAGTTATAAATCAATGCAAAGCACATGTGATTAAATATGATGGAACAAAATACAATCAAAATAGCATCTGCAGCTCTTACACTTTCATTAACTGGCCGGGATGTGATTTAACCCAATTTAATTTAAATTGAAAAATTATTTTGATCTCACTGTTGTAATCTACCTGCTCAGATCACCTCTTCTGTGGCAGCTCATGAATCCCAGCACCATTAATCATTTAACTGTAAGCTCCTGACATTTACCACAGATAGGTCTGTTACTGACCTAGTCAGGTTGTTGAAATTGCTGTCAGTTGAAATCATTAACTCTTTTGTTCAGGACGTTCATGTGTCAAAATGCAGTATTAAAATAAACAGTTACTATATTACTGTTTAACCGAGTTAAGGAACGGCAATTTGAAATCCTGGCTAGGCCAGTTAAAACTGCTGGGAGATGTGCTATAAATTTCAATTTAATGTTAAAAAATTGCATCTGAAGTGTTTTCATAACATACACTGTATCACTTCCTCCTGTATCAGACAATGCAGGGCGGCACAGTGGTTAGCTCTGCTAACCACACAGCACCCAGGGACCCGGGTTCAATTCCGGCCTCAGGTCACTGCCTGTGCGGAGTTTGCACGTTCTCTCCGTGTCTGCGTGCGTTTCCTCCCACACTCCAAAGATGTGCGGGTCAGGTGGATTGACCATGATAAATTGCCCCTTAGTGGCAGGGAATTAGCGGGGTAAATACGTGAGGTTACGGGGATAGGGCCTGAGTGGGATTGTTGACGGTGTAGACACAATGGGCCAAATGACCTCCTTCTGCACTGTAGGGATTCTATGATTCTATGTATGCATCTTCTGATTGAATGATGGAGCAGTCTCCAGGGGTCGTGTGGCGACTCCTGCTCCTAATTCCTATGTTTGTCAGTATGTTCATATGTTTACATCATCCCACTCACTGATCATCCTCTCCTTGCCAATCTCCATTGACTCCTAATCCCCGAGTGAATAGACTTCAAATTCTGTGTCTTCAAGTCTTTCTATGGCCTCCCTTCCCTGTACGTTGTAACATCCTCCTATCCTACGTCTCTCCAATGGAGTGGAGTTCTGGTGACCTGTGCAGCCTTTATCCCTCAATGGAAGTTGCCATTTATTTGATGGTGGTTTCTGGAACCTTGCTGTGTATAAATTTTCTGCCTCATTTACCAAGAAAACAACAATGACCACATTTCAATTGATTAGATAGGAAACATTTTTGCCACCTGTTGAGAGAGTGTTCCATAGACAAATGCTCTTAAAACCCAAATCCTGAGACCCAGAGGGATGAGTTCTGCTGAATACCGTTAAACAGCAAAGAGGCTGCAAGGTGGTCAAGATTTGATTTGATTTGATTTATTATTGTCACATGTATTAACATATAGTTAAAAGTATTGTTTCCTGCGCACTCTACAGACAAAGTATACTGCTCATAGAGAAGGAAACAAGAGAGTGCAGAATGTAGTGTTACAGTCATGGCTAGGGTGTAGAGAAAGATCAACTTAATGCAAATCCATTCAAAGGTCTGACAGCAGCAGGGAAGAAGATGTCCTTGAGTCGGTTGGTACGTGACCTCAGACTTTTGTATCTTTTTCCCAACGGGAGAAGGTGGAAGAAAGAATGTCCGGGGTGTGTGGGGTCCTTAATTATGCTGGCTGCTTTGCCAAGGCAACGGGAAGTGCAGACAGAGTCAATGGATGGGAGGCTGGTTTGCGTGATGGATTGGGCTACATTTACGAGCTCTTGTAGTTGCTTGTGGTCTTGGGCAGAGCAGGAGCCATACCAAGCTGTGATATAGCCAGAAAGAATGCTTTCTATGGTGCATCTGTAAAAGTTGGTGAGAGTCGTAACTGACATGCCAAATTTCCTTAGTGTTCTGAGAAAGTAGAGGCATTGGTGGGCTTTCTTAACTATAGTGTCCAGGACAGGTTGTTGGTTATCTGGACACCTAAAAACTTGAAGCTCTCGACCCTTTCTACTTTGTCCCCATCGATGTAGACAGGGGCATGTTCTCCTTTATGCTTCCTGAAGTCGATGACAATCTCCTTCGTTTTGTTGACATTGAGGGAGAGATTATTGTTGCCACACCAGTTCACCAGATTCTCTCATTCCTGTACTCTGTCTCGTCATTGTTTGAGATCCGACCCACTATGGTGGTGTCGTCAGCAAACTTGAAAATCAAATTGGAGGGGAATTTGGCCGCACAGTCATAGGTGTATAAGGAGTATAGTCGGGGGCTGAGAACACAGCCTTGTCATCCTCACCGGTGTTGAGGATGATCGTGGAAGATGGGGGGGGGCTGGAATTCTCTGA
This sequence comes from Mustelus asterias, assembly GCF_964213995.1. NCBI lineage: Eukaryota > Metazoa > Chordata > Chondrichthyes > Carcharhiniformes > Triakidae > Mustelus > Mustelus asterias. Next base: position 13,214,155 of record NC_135814.1, read on the forward strand.
CATTGCCCATGGCTGGGATTCTCCAGCCCTGCTGCAGTGAATGCAGATTTGGCTGAGTGCCAAATTTGCACTTCACCAGCACCCAAGCAACATTTTATTAAAAGAATTCTCCTGAGAACTTGACTTAAAAAGACTGGGTGCTGTGTTATTCCACCTTCTGGAGTCACCAGGACTAAGGGAATGCTTAGACCTGGGCTTTTTGCTTGGGGTCCACCTGGGAAAGGATGATGAGGGCACTGAGGACATTACCAGTTGCTACAAGAGGGAGACAGAAGGGTGGTGGCATGGTGTTCTTCTCCTACTGCAGATACAGGACAGCCCTCATCCTCCAGATTCCCTCCACCAGGACCAGTGCTACATCAGAGAATCTGTGTGCCCACTCTTTGTGTCCTAAGCCATAGGCTATGTCAATGTATGCCAGTCAAAGCACTTCACAACTCTGGTGGAAGTAAGTGCGAGAAGTCCATAAAATAATCCACAAACACTGTATCTTCAGTGTTCAAGTGCAAAGCCTGAGTTTTAACACTTCCCCTCCAGGGATCATACTGAATTCTTCATGACATCAGATCAAAATTTCAAGCCACAGTTGACGAAACAGAGTACAGGAATGAAATAGAGAATCTGGTGAACTGATGCGGCAACAATAATCTCTCCCTCAATGTCAACAAAACGAAGAAGATTGTCATCGACTTCAGGAAGCGTAAAGAAGAATATGTCCCTGTTTACATCAATGGGGACGAAGTAGAAAGGGTCGAGAGCTTGATGTTTTTAGGTGTCCAGATCACCAACAACCTATTCTGGTCCCCCCATGCCAACACTATAGTTAAGAAAGCCCACCAACGCCTCTACTTTCTCAGAAGATTAAGGAAATTTGGCATGTCAGCTACGACTCTCACCAACCTTTAAAAATGTACCACAGAAAGCATTCTTTCTGGTTGTATCACAGCTTGGTATGGCTCCTGCTCTGCCCAAGACCACAAGGAACTACAGAAGGTCATGAATGTAGCCCAATTCATCACACAAACCAGCCTCCCATCCATTGACTCTGTCTGCACTTCCCGCTGCCTCGGCAAAGCAGCCAGCATAATTAAGGACCCCACGCATCCCGTACATTCTCTCTTCCACCTTCTTCCTTTGGGAAAAAGATACAAAAGTCTGAGGTCACGTACCAACCATCTCAAGAACAGCTTCTTCCCTGCTGCTGTCAGACTTTTGAAGGGACTTACCTTGCATTAAGTTGATCTTTCTCTATCTATACCCTAGCTATGATTTAACACTACATTCTGCATTCTCTCGTTTCCTTCTCTGTAAACGGCATGTTTTGTCTGTATAGCACGCAAGAAACAATACTTTTCACTGTATGTTAATATATGTGACAATAATAAATCAAATCAAAGTTATTGGAAATTCCAAGCCCAGTGAGTTAATCCACATTTATATATTTTCTATTTACTTGTGTTTTGTGCATGCAAGTTAACTTTAAAAATTGACAGAACATTGGCAGAATGTGGGCAGAATTTTAATTTTCTTCTTCGTGAGTTGTTGTTTTCGGAGAGAGGGCAGCTAGCCAGCTGCCTTGCCAGGTTTTCCTGTTGTATTTTGAAATACAGATTTTAAAAATTAACGGGTACATCCCACAATGTCCTGCTGGCGAGGCAGGTTCTGAATGAGTCCACCCCACTCGCAAGCTCGGCTCCAAGCAGATCAAGGTGTCCAATAAATAAAAGAAAACAACCCCATCCCACCATCTCATGGCCTCATGGACATTGAACCCTCCCCACAATGGACACTGGGTTGCTTCACACAGGAACTGCCTCTACCAACCTGAAACTCCCCAATAGAAGCCCCAACACAAACGGTGCCAGGGCAGTGCCCAGGAACTGCTGGGAGTGCTTACCCAGGCATAACACACTCCCACTTGAGGCTACACTAACCTGTGTGCCCGGCGGGTTCTGCTCGCTAGCTCCCCATTTTATATAAACCTGCTGTAAACCCCGCCAATGTGACATGACACCAACACGGGATGGGAGGGGAGGATTATTCCCCTGATGGGAGGCCTGTTAAATAGATATAAATGTATGCTAATGGAGTTCCTGACTTTCCATGGTGGTAACCTCACTACATTACTGGTATGGGATGGGGACAATCTGGGAAATCTCTCCGGTGTAAAAGCCATTTTGGGATTCCCACTGGATTCTCCACCCCCCTCTGCCATTCCTGCCTTCCGAAAATTTGGACCTAAAATCCCCCTCCCATGTGTGTGTGTGTGTGTGCAGTGAGGGTATTGGAACTTCAAAGCAGACAAAGGCACAATGCTCTGAATAGTCTCCATCTGTGCTGTACGATAAGTGTTTTTATTCCCCCCTCCCTTGTTTATTATACAACAGTCATATGAAAATATAAGTGATTAATTACTAATATAAAGAAGTTTAACTGGACAACATTTGCTAACATGAGCTAAGAATTATGCTGACAACCAGTTTATGATTGTCAGTCTGGCTGATAGCATTTATATAAAAACACAGGGCCCTGTTTGTTTGCAGACAAAGAACATGTACACACAAAACATGTACACACATTCCTCCAGGCAATGCCTTAACCAATCAAGCTGCCTGCTTTAAATTTCAAACAATGCTTGTCAATTAACTGCCAAGTCACTATCAACTGTTGCATTCTCCATGGCAACACTTCTACCAATGAATCACCAATCTTTTCTCATACAGTATGAATTGTTGTTAGCATTCTGTTGTTAGCATTCTTAAGTTGTCCTGATGAGTGCAAGACAAGAGCAGACTTGTCTCTCTTTTTTTCCAGCAATAACTGAAATACATTGTGATTTTCTTTTGTTGCTGCAAAGGGGCTAATATTAGAAGCAAACACCAGTTAAATCATCCGTCATTTTCATTTGAGGCGCTTTAAAAATTGATTTTTAAAATGTGTAATTAGCTCTCTACTCCAACACAGGCAAAAATACACCCTTAAGGCATCAATACACAAAATGATTTTTTTTTTTAATTCAATCGATTACTGGGACCTATTTAAACAATGACAGGCAACCAGATATCGGCTACATTATCAACCCAACAATGCTGACTGGTCATGGGAAACAATCCCCTGCATGCCTGCAGATCCTGGTAATGCTGTCCTGTCATTTACCCAAACCGCCGATGGGTAGATGGTGCCAACATTGGCCTTTGCAAAACATCCACTAATGGCAAGCAACTGATAAGTTTCTGAGTCCCCAAAGTTATTACCGGTTCAAAATTAATTATATGGAAAATTTTGCAGAGAAATTCTAAAGCTGTTGCACAGCAAATTAGTTTAATGTTAATTTGTTTACAGAAATAATGTCACTTTAATTAGTGCTCCAGGAATTTCAGTGCAGGAGATTGTAAATTAATTGCTGTTAAGATATAAACACAAATTCTGAACACCGTCCAGAAATGCATGCATAATGAAGCGAGGCTAGAAAGCACTTCATCAACTTTTACCTGTATGTACAAGGACAATAAAGTTTCCTCTTAATTGAAGTTATTGACTGTAAAATGCTTGCTGTAACTTTTATTTAATGAAATGCAATTTTCTAATCTTTTGCACCTCGGGAACCCTCTCTGCCATCGTTTCCCACTCAACAATCCACACAATCTAAAAGGAAACCGCATTCAATTCAGCTTTTTAATTGCTTGCCCCTTAACCACAAAGCAAAAAAAAAAATCTTACCATTGATTAGCAAATGGCCAAATACTCATATTGCAAAAAACTTTCAGTGCTAATCATTTGGTTTGTTTAAAGTCTCTGTGGAAGTATTAACCGTTCAGCATTGTTTTTCTATTCTGATTAAATGAAAAACCTGCAGAGTAAAGAAAGAGGGCTAACTAGGGTCTCCCACACATTTTCTATCAATCCAGGCTACGGCTTGAAATTAGCCAGCGGAAGAAATAAGTCGCACAAATGTTATTTGTAAAGCTCATTCTCTTGAATCATTTGCTTCTTTAAATCCTTGCTGCCTTCTCCCCGTCTTTCTGTGGTCCAAAGTTGCAGAGCATCAGTGAAACCATAAATAGAAGCAATTATGGAAGGTACATGATATGAATGTGGCAGAGCACAGCATTGAAAAGAATATTATGGTCAGCAAGTATCATTTCTTGTTATTTCTCATTTCTATCATTTTTTTTCTTGGTGCAGCTCTTCAATTCAATGCTAAAATCAGTCTCCGTGGTCTCTTGAGGCAGTCCATTCTTTACATTCATCCTCCTCTGCATTAAGTAACTGATTTGGATCTTCCTTTTCACCCTCCTCCTCCTGGTAACAAAGACAAACGAGAGAAAAGGCAAAACTGGAAGACAAATTATGCTTCCAAAAGAGAAAACACTGGAAAATCTCAACAGGTCTGGCAGCACCTGTAAAGGGAAAAAAGAGCTCACGCTGTGAGTCCAGATGACCCTTTGTCAAAGCTGATGCTTTGTTTGCTTCGGATTAGAACCAGTTTCCGTCGTTGGAATGCAATGTGGCACGAGAGTAGATCTTCAAGGTTAAATGAAAATTACCACAGGAAATACCAATAAAGGATCTCAAAGCCAGGCAGAATTTTATTTGACCTTGTTCTTGCGATGTGAGTGATGCTAGAATGTTTGCCTTTTTATTGCCAATCCCTGGTTGCCCTGAGACGATCGCAGTGGGGTATCACTTTGAACCTTATTTACACCAAGTACAGCTCCATCTATTTGGAATCAAGACGTCAGAGTCATTGCACAAAGATCCATTCACTTTGATTATAATCTTCTCAGTAACTCTATTCAATTGCATTCTTTTTGTCTTTGAGTCTATGTTTTAAACAGCTTCCAAACACTTCTTGTACTTGGCATGCAGTATTAGCGAGAAAGCGAGAAAAAACATAATGCAGTGATTTCCAGCTCATGTTTAAAACCACTTACGGCAATAACTTGCATTTATTTGATACCTTTAATGCAATAAAATATAATGAGGCACTTTACAGGAGAGATATCAAACAAAGGTTGACACCAGGCCACGTTTACTGGATTTTGTTTTATTCATTCCTGAGATATGGGCATCGCTAGCTGGGTTACTAAGAGTCAATCACATTGCTATGGTTCTGGACTTGCATATAGGCAGACCAGGGAGGAACAGCAGATTTAGTGAAGTGGTTCCATATTACATTGGCATCCTGATGTTATATTGTGGCACAGATTGTACCATACAGGGCTTTAGTGAACCAGATGGCTTTTTTTAAAACAATGCCAATTAATGATGGTTTCCTGTTCATGCTGACTGTCCTTGTGGAGTTTGCATGTTCTCCCCATGTCTGCATGGGTTTCCTCCACAGTCTAAAGATGTGTGGGTTAGGTTCATTGGCCATGCTCAATTGCCCCTTACTGTAAGTTCAGCGGCCTCTTTCGGCACTGTAGGGATTCTTTGATTCTTCGTTAGACTGCCGTGGTGGGATTCAAACCCAGGTCCCCAAAGCATTGCCCTGGATCTCTGGATCACTAGTCCAGTGATAGTGGCATCTCCCCTTTTTCTAAAGCCAGTATTGTACGCTGCTTGTGCCTCCTTTATATTATAATGTTGCCAGAGACGGAAATCCAGGCTTCAACAGCTGCATAGTCATGTGGACAGCTGGTTTGTGATGCAGAAGAGTGCGGATTCAATTCCCATACCAGTTGAGGTTATTCATGAAGGCCTGCCTTCTCAACCGAGCCACAAGCGTGGTGATCCTCATGTCAAATCACCACCAGTCAGCTCTCCCACTCAAACAGGTGAGCAGCCTATGGTCATCTGGGACTATGACGACTTTACCTTTGGTCATGGTTGTAAGGCAGCGTGGATGCCACTACCTAAGACAAGGAGCAGTTCTGAAAGTGCTTTTCTAGCAACAAAACCACCCTAAAATTATATAAGTGCCTCAGAAAAACATCCCAAGGCACTTCACAAGCCTTGTACAAAAATAGACATTGGACCAAAGACGAGATTATTGTTGGGTCTTAAAGAGGACATAAGAATCGGGAGAGGAGAAGGCCATTTGAGCAATTTGAACATGAGGATGAAAACTTTAAAACAGAGGCAGCTGGGAACTGGAAGCCAACAACTGGAAGGGTGACGTGTGAAGAGGACTTGTTGCCAGTTAGGGTATGGGTAGCAGATGATCTTATATTGATGAAGGATAGAAGATAGGAGGTCAGTCAGGCAAGTGTTGGAACAGTACAGGTCACCCTGCTGTTGTTGACCACCCCTTTTGCAGTTGGGCTGAGCACTCAGTTTGTCCTGTACAAGAAAGCAGTGCACTTTGTCCTGTATGAGCTTTGAGCCTTTTCATAGCCTGGAGTTAGGGGGAGGGGAAAAGGATGCGGGGTCAGGAAATGACACCCGACTTTTTTCTCAATTGCCAGCTGTATGGTACAATCTGTGACACAATATAACATCAGGATGCCAATGTAATATGGAACCACTTCAAGCAGAAAACATCTATTCCATACCAATTGAAGGTTAACACTCTATTACCTTTAGAAATGGTAACATCAGAGTTGGGCTGTAATTTCCTGTAATGTCTTACCACACAACATGAAAGAAGATGCATTCACATAGCACCTTTTATGGCCACAGGACATCTCAAGACCAATGGAGTAATTTTGAAGTGCAGTCATTGTCGCACTGTGGGAAACACAGCAGCCAATTTACACACAGCAAGCTCCCCTCGGCAACAGTGTGATAATGGCCTTCAAATCTCTGCTCTTCGTTCAAAATCACCAACATGGAATATTTTACATCCACCCGAGAGAGGGGCTCAGTTCACCACCTCATCTGAAACACAACATCTTTGACAGTGCAGCGCTCCCTCAGTACTGCATTGGAGTGTCAGTCTAGATTTTGTGCTGAAGTCGGAATTGAATCCACGACCTTCCAACTCAGACAAGAGTACAGAGTTCCCCAAGCTGTATGCTGTTTAGTGATTCCAACAACACAGGTTCAATCCCCGTGCTGGCTTAGGTTATTCATGAAGGCCCTGCCTTCTCAACCTTGCCCTCGCCAGAGGTGTGGTGACCCTCAGATTAAATCACCACCGGTCAATGCTCATCTGTGACTCGGGCGACTTTAATTTAACGATTTGAAAGAAGGACACAGTGCCAAGTAGGGTGGTGTAGAAAGAGCACTCGTCTACATTGTGTGTGAAAAATTACGCAGACAGAAGCACACCGTGTCCCAATTTTTAAACGTACCATAGAATCCTACAGTGCACGGGCTCAAGCTGAGAGGGGCGAAGTATAACTCAGATATCAGAGGGACGTTTTTTACACAGAGGGTGGTGGGGGCCTGGAATGCGCTGCCAAGTAGGGTGGTGGAGGCAGGCACGCTGACATCGTTTAAGACTTACCTGGATAGTCACATGAGCAGCCTGGGAATGGAGGGATACAAACGATTGGTCTAGTTGGACCAAGGAGCGGCACAGGCTTGGAGGGCCGAAGGGCCTGTCTCCTGTGCTGTACTGTTCTTTGTTCTTTGTTCTTTGTAGTGCAGAAAGAGGTCAATTAACCCATTGAGCCTGCACCGACAACAATCCCATCCAGGCCCTATCCCCGTAATGCCACGTATTTACCCTGCTAATCTCCCTGACACCAAGAGGCCATGGCCAGACAATCTAAACTGCACATCTTTGGAGCATGGGAGGAAACCAGAGCACTCGGAGGAAACCCACACAGACACAGGGAGAATGTGCAAACTCCACACAGACAGTGACCTGAGGCCAGAATTGAACCTGGGTCCCTGGCACTGAGAGGCAGCAGTGTTAATCACTGTGCCACCCAATACAGGCTTACTACAGGCTCCCTATTTTGCATTAGGGAGCTTCAAGATAAACTGTTGTCTGATACGGGTGATGAGACCTGGAAAATAGAACTCAGAAATGGTTTTGGATGCTTACCTCAACCCAGCCAGACAGGCAGGATAATGTTAGACGTGTTTACATAGAAGCAATATCATTCTCTTTGCCTGGTTTATGGGTTCAAGTCCCACTCCAGGACATTTAGACACAAATCCTGAAATGCTACATGATTGGAATTGGATAATTTTGATTGTAGACAGTTTAAACTGAGAGATATTGGCTCAACTACTTGTGAAACTACCTCTCCCCATCTCAATTTCCATTCCACTCTAGGGATTGGAGTAGGTAATCTAAGCCAACATTAAGGGGTGAGAGGTACAGCAGCGTGCCCAGTCACATTCAAAAATAAATCTGTGGTTTTAGTTTTGACTGAATGTGAGCAAGTATTTTCCTCTTAACCAACATCACTAAACAAACTGATTATCTGCCCATTATCCCATTGCTACTTGTACTGTGTATTAACTGATTAATGCAGACAGCTTCCCAAAACAATAATTGAAAGTATCTATTACAGCAGGAAATACAAGTCAAAAAATGCTTCATTGGCTGTAAAGTGCGATCTGAGGTCACGAAAGGTTCTACACAAATACACGTTGACCGAACTCTTCCTGTCCTGCCCGCCACAGGAATCGGACCATGCAAAGGTCCATTAACCTCAGATGCGATTTTCCCATTTTGGGATGAGTGCGGCTGGAAAATCCGGCCAGTTATTTCTTTCCTTGCTCTGTTAAGTTTAAGTTTATTTTTTCATGTCACGAGTAGGCTTACATTAACACTGCAGTGAAGTTACTGTGGAAATCCCCTAGTCGCCACAATACGGCACTTCTTCGCGTACACTGAGGGAGAATTTAGCATGGGCCAATGCACCTAACCAGTACATCTTTTGGACTGTGGGAGGAAACCGGAGCACCCAGAGGAAACCCACGCAGACACGGGGAGAATGTGCAAACTCCACACAGACAGTGACCTAAGCCGGGAATCGAACCCGGGTCCCTAGCGCTGTGAGGCAGTGTGCTAACTGCTCTGCCACTGTGCCGCCCTGTGTGTTGTTGAATATCTCCATGACAGTATGAGGGCAGACACACCACTGGAGTCCTCACTCAACTGTTGCTACTCTTGTTCTTCCAGAGAGATTGAATTCTGGCCCCTTCGGAGAGGATTTGAAAATATGTTATAATGGCAAGTTTTCAGTACATGTTGATTCATTCATTGTGAATCACTGTGCATAGTCATTAACCTATTTATTTTGTTTTAAACAACACTGAGATAATTTACAGAAATCTGTTACCTGGTAAGCTGAATATAGCACAGGGGGAATTATGCTTCCACAAGAATATAAGAAATAGGAGCAGTAGACCATTGGGTGCAGTGTACCTGCTCCACCAATCAACATGATCATGGCTGATCTTGGACTTCAACTTCGACTTTCCTGCCCACTTCATCTGTACTTCGATTCCCTGAGACATCAAATATCTGTCTATCTTAGCCTTGAACATATTCAACGATGGAGCATCCACAACTCTTCTGGGGTAGAGAATTCCAAATATTCACCACTCTTTAGTGGAAGTCATTTCTCCTCACCTCAGTCCTAAATGATCATTCCTTTGTTCTGAGATATATCTCAGATTCCCTGATGAGTGGGGAAACAATCTCTCAAATGGGTCTATCCTGTCAATCCCTTTCAGAATTCCGTAGGTTTTAAATGAGATTGCCTAAACTCAGAGAACGTCCAAAGTGTTGGTGCAAGGGAAACTACACTAGCTTTGGTATCGAGTAGCTTTGACTGCTAAATTCTCCAAGAAGGGAATAGATACTTTCAATTGTTGTTTTGGGAAGCAGTCTGCATTAATCAGTTAATAAATATTGTTCTGGTAAAGCACATTAGTATCCCAACTGACAGTGTGAATCTCAATTTGATGGGCTTTGAGAATCACAATCCAATTTCCACTGAATATGAGTTTACATCTTAAAGTGACTCTTGATGCAAATAAAGAACATTCCAGGACAGGAACAGGCCCTTCGGCCCTCCAAGCCTGCGCTGATCACGTCATCCTATCCAGACCAACCGCTTGTATCCCTTTATTCCCCATCTGTTCATGTGACTCTCCAGATAAGTCTTAAGTGTCACTAACGTATCTGCCTCAACGACCTCACTTGGCAGTGCATTCCAGGCCCCCACCACTCTCTGTGTAAAAGATTTCCCCTGCATATCTCCACTGAACCTTTCTCCCCTTACCTTGAACTTGTGCCCCCTTGTAATTGTCATTTTTGCCCTGGGAAAAAGCTTCCAACTGTTCACCCTATCTATACTCCTCATAATTTTATAAACTTCTATCAGGTCGCCCCTCAGCCTCCGTCTTTCTAGGGAGAACAATCCCAGTTTAGTCAACCTCTCCTCATAGCTAATACCCTCCATACCAGGCAACATCCTGGCAAACCTTTTCTGTACTCTCTCCAAAGCCTCCACGTCCCTCTGGTAGTGTGGTGACCAGAACTGGACACTATTCCAAATGTGGCCAAACCAACGTTTTATAAAACTGTAACATAATTTGCGATTTAAAACATCACCTGATTTTGCCAAATTGGCACAGGGTTAATAATTTTGAACCCAAGATGGATAGATTTTTGCTCACCAAACAGATTAGGAGGTCTTGAGCCAAGGCGAGTAAATATGGAGCTTGGTTGAAGATTAGGCGTGATTTCATTGAATGGAGAGAACAGGCTTGAGGTGTTGAATGGTTTACTTCCTGTTTTTCTGTTCCAATGAGGTTGGCAGTTTAAAGTGAAGGGGCTTGATACTATGATTGGATCCAAGTAAAATGACCCATTGTAGTCACATTAACCTCCAACAATTGATAAGTACTCTTTTGTACTGCATTACCAGTATTGTTGGAAACAAATAGTCATTTGGCAGTACAACACTTGAATATTGCTCAAAAAAAGATGCTGTTGAAGCTTTGCAACTTGCATTCATCAGGACAAAAATCGCAAGAATACAAGGTCTCATAAGGAACAACAATTTATACTGTACAAGAGGGTGCTGTTTGCTTGGTAAGTGGAATGTGATTGGTGGAGGCATTGCCATGGAGAATGCACCAGTTGATGGTAACTAACAGTTAACTGCCAACCAAATTTAAGACAGCTTGACCCTGATTAGTCATGGAGAAAAACTACCAAGCTTTTGTTCAAATTCAAACCAGAGAAGTTGGCTTATTGATCAAGGCATTATCATGCAGAGTGAACCAGGAAATGTCTGTGCCTCAAGTTTTGTTCTGTTTGAAAGTGCAGTATGTGGATATAAGCTTAAGTTTTTATTTATTTATTAATCACAAGTAAGGTTTACATTAACACTATAATTAAGTTATTGTGAAAATCCCCCAGTCGTCACACTCTTGGCACCTGTTCGGGTACACGAGGGAAAATTTAGCATGGCCCAATCCGCCCCAGGAGCACGTCTTTCAGAATGTGGGAGGAAACCGGAGCACCCGGAGGGAAACCCACGCAGATACGGGGAGAACGTGCAAACTTCGTACAGACAGCGACTCAAGCCGGGAATCGAACCCGGGTCCCTGGCGCTGTGAGGCAGCAGTGCTAACCACTGTGGCGCCATGCCAACATAAGTCAGGAACTTGCATGAATTGGCAGAGCTGCTTGATCATAGGTCTGCAGTAATTGGCAAAATAATTAGAGGACAATCGATGAGGTTTTTTTTTAAGAAAAAGTAGTGTGGACCAGCAATTCGCTACCTGAAAGAATGGCAAAGTCGGAAATACTCACCACTTTTTTAAAAAAATACTTGGATACGCACATGTACATATGTAACTGTAGAGTTATAGATCGGGGGTGGCAAGACTGAATAGATCTTTCTCGACTGCATAGACACAATGAGCCAAAATGACTCATTTCCATGACAGGAATGTTCTACATTTCTACAGGCTAGTAACCGCAGACATTAGATGAGAGGGATTTTTGTTTCTTAGTGTAAGAATCACAAAAGACATTTGCAGGTACAGCAAGTAATTAGGAAAGCTAATAGGATGTTAACATTTATTGAGAGGAGAATTGAACACAAAGGAGGTAATGCGTCAGAGACACAGACCATTGGTGAAGCCGCATCTGGAGCAGTGTGCGCACTATTGGTTTCCTTATTTAAGGAAGAATGTAAATGTGTTGGAAGCAGTTCAGATAAGGTTTACCAGATTAATTACTGGATTAGGTGGGTTTCATAGAATCCCGACAGAAGGAGGCCGTTTGGCCCATCAAGTCTGCACCAACTCTGACAGAGTATTTTACCCAGGCCACCACCCTGCCCGATCCCCTGGCTAATTCATCTAACCAACGGGAAACGAAGGAGCAGTTTACTATAGCCAATCAACCCAACCCGCACATCTTTGGAGTGTGGGAGGAAACGCATGCAGACATGGGGAGAACGTGGAAACTCCACACAGACAGACAGTTAGCCAAGGCCGGAATTGAACCCGGGTCCCTGGTGCTGTGAGGCAGTAGTGCTAACCACTGTGCTGCCCTTTTATGAGGAAAGGTTGGACTGGCGAAATTTGTATCCACTGGTGTTCAGAAGAGACCACTCGATTGAAATGTAAAATTCTGAGTGCTCTTGACAGAATCAATGTCAAGGGGATGTTTCCTCTTGTGGGAGAAATAATACTGAGGGCCACTGTTTAAAAATAAGGGGTCACCCATTTAGGACAGAGATCAGGAGACATTTTTTTGCTGAGGGTGGAGCATCTCTGGAACTCTCTTCCTCCAAAGGCGATAGAAGCAGAATCTTTGAATATTCTTAAGACAGAGCTAAATAGATTCCTGATAAGCAAGGGGGGTGGGGAGGTTATCAGGGGTAAGCTGGAATGTTGAGTCGAAGTTACAAGCAGCCACGAACATATTGAATGATGGAATGGGTTCGAAGGGCTGAGTGGCCTTCTCCTAGAATCATAGAATCCCTACAGTGCAGAAGGAGGCCATTTGGCCCATCCAGTCTTGGCCAACAACAATCCCACTCAGGCCTTATCCCTGTAACCCCACATATTTACCCACTAATCCTTCTAACCTACGCATCCCGGGACACTCAGGGTCAATTTAGCATGGCTAATCAACCTAACCTGCACATCTTTGGACTGTGGGAGGAAACCAGAGCACCTGGAGGAAACCCACGCAGACACGGGGAAAACGTGCAAACTCCACACAGGCGTTGACCCAAGCCGGGAATCGAACCAGGTCCTTGGAGCTGTGAGGTAGCAGTGCTACCACCATGCCGTCCCTGTTCCTAATTCATTGCTGGAATTCTACCGCCCTCACCCGGCACAGGAATCGAAGCGGGTGAGGGGCGGACAACGGGAAGGTCCGTCAACCTTGAACGGGATTGCGACGAGTGAGGTCGTAAAATCCCGGCCTGGGTATTTGTGCCTTCTTGTGTTTTTTGTCATTTGATGACTTTCAATAACTAGCGTTTGGAGTTATTTGTAAACTTTTCCATTAGTTATAAATCAAAGTTGTATACTTGAGATAAAAATAAAACTCTCCGAGACATTTTAAATTCGAGGGACATAATGGAAATCTAATATCCTTCATTTTCAATGTCATGCATTCTCCAGAGATGATACAATTTGGTTCGAACAACTAGAAGAATTTGTTTACTCTACAGGAGATTCGCACCTATCGGCTTTGTTGGACCAAGGTATAAATAAGTTGTATGTATTATCCTCCAAGAATCAATGATGAATAGAATTGTATTGTAGACATTATCACAAAGATACTTGTAGGACCCTATTCTATTCACTAGTTAATAGAAGAAAATATTTCTATACATGAAAGGCACAAGGCAAAATGCACGTTTTCCGAGTCGCGCCTGAATCAATAGTTGAGACTTGCTGTTCTCAGCAAGATATGAATATAATCCAATAGTTAATCCTGGGGTTTAAAATGCTTTTGTATAGCTATAACTGAAAACGAGGAACTCCAGCAAGGGGCCAGTCAAATTGTTTGTTGGTTAAAAGGCTGTCTGATAAAAGGGGCCAAAGTAACCGCCACGTTCAATATCAGCTTTGTTTTGCAAAGTGTGCAGCAGTAACACTGGTGCAAGCAGCAAGTAAGTTATTCCCAGCAAACACCAAGGAAATAAAAGGCTACATAATCTGTCTGGAACGGTGTACTGATCTTACTCAATTTAGCATTTCATAAATCCATAAACTGTCCCCTTTTCCTTTCAGTTGTTTTGCCCGGGGTTGGTTTAGCTCGGTCGGTTGGACAGGTGGTTCGTGATGCAGAGCGATGTCAACAGGGCGGGTTCAATCCCCGTTCCAGCTGAGGTTATTCATGAAGATACCGCCTTCTCAATCCTGCTCCTTGCCTGAGGTGTGCTGACCTTCAGGTTAAATCATCACCAGTCAGCTCTCCCCCTCAAAAGGGGAGAGCAGCCTTTTAGTCATCTGGAACTATGGTGACTTTACCTAATGATATAGGAGGGGAAATTTTGACCACACATCTGTACTGAATGGTCAATTCCACCTCCACAGAATCACCCAGATCTTAACCCTCACTCATGCCTTTGCCATCTCTGGACTTGACTATTCCAGTGCACTCCTGGCTTGACTTACACCTTCCACTCTGCAAAAATGATGCCACTCAAACCTCTGCTGCCCACTTCCTTACTCTTGTACCAAGTCCAGCTCCATCACCCGTAATCACTGGCCTCATTCGACTTCACAGTGACCCCCGACGAAGCTAAAGCTTAATATTTTCGTTCTTGTTTTGCCTCATCACTCTCGGTGATCCCCACCAGCCTGACAACCCCCTGAAATCTCTGCATTTTACCAACTCTGGCTTCTTGAGAATTTCTGAATTGAATCTCTCCAGCACTGGCATCTGTGAATTTTCCTGCCTTGGCATTAAGCCCCGGAATTCCCTCCCTAAACCTTTCCAACTCTCTCACTTCTTTTAACTCAATCCTTAAGACCTACCTATCTTTTGACTATCTGGCTTAATATCTCTTAGGCAACACATATCTCTTGTGCGCGGGTAGCGCAGTGGTCAGCATTGCTGCCTCACAGCTCCAGGGACCCGGGTTTAATTCCAGCCTCGGGTCACTGTCTGTGTGGAGTTTACACATTCTCCCCGTGTCTGCGTGAGTTTCCTCCGGGTGCGCCGGTTTCCTCCCACAGTCCAAAGATGTGCTGGTTAGATTGATTGACCATGTTAAATTGCCCATTAGTGTCAAAGGGATTAGCAGTGTAAATATGTGGGGTTATGGGGATAGGTCTGGGTGGGATTGTTGTTAGGGTAGGATCGATGGGCCAAATGGCCTCCTTCTGCACTGTCGGGATTCGATGATTCTATGAACTGTTAAATTTTATCTGATAAATGTTACGTTAAAGGTTTTATTGTAAGCCCTCAATACTGATGCTCCATTCAAAAGAACTACTCTTCCCTATTAAGGCTAGCAAAATCTTTTCCTAAGTTTAAACCTCATTCCCCTGTTGACCCTCTCTTAACTTCCTCTGCTGCTGCAAAAATAGTCCTGGTAAGTCAAGTATCTCCGGATAACTAGTTTCCTCACCCTTTACAGCAGTTATTTTACCCAAGGAAATCTTTCAACTTCCTCCCTCATGTGAGAAAGATCGATTCTGTTTGCAGTTTGTAAAAGATATCAACTTTGCACAGGATCATTTAAAATCATAGAATAGTACAACACGGAATGAAGCCATTCAACTCATCAAAGCTGCACTGGCTCTTTCAAAGAGTAATCCAGTTAGTTCCACTCGCCCACTCTTTCCCCATATGCCGACAATTTTTCATCCTTCATTTACCCAATTGCTTTTTAAAGGTTGAGTTTGTATGCGTATTCTCAACTTTATCAGGCAGGACATTCCAAATCCTAACCACTCTATTCGCAGCAAATCTTCTCAAAGCTTACCCCATATTAAATTGTTTTGTTTCCACCAGAATAGAAAGATAGGATACGGTCATGTGTTGGTATTGCCTGGCTGAGTGATAATGAGAGCTCACTGTCCACATTAATGGTGCTGAAAACAGGAATAATGATACCACATTTCCAGCTATTGGATTGTGAACTCGCTAGCTTCTTTCCTCCGATTTTCTTTCTTTCGCACAATACTGAAGGATTGAAGTGTAGCAATTGCACTGCTAAAGCTTTGGCCTCCGTACTTTGTGCCAGTCATTGCAACAAAAGGTACAAACACAAGGGGCCAAGGTCTGTTGTTAAAATAAACTGAGGCTAATGGGGCTTATCAGTATTCATGTGCCAAAACTACGGCAACTTGAGGTCCGGGGACAATGTAGGGTTCAATGCAAATGTTTAGAAGTTGCTGGCTAAGATGCACCATTCAGCTGTTATAATTGCAAAAAGAGCACCTTGCTCACCATTGACATGCACTTAGAGCACAAAGATGCTGGATGTGTACAGTAGCTACAAGCTAAACCCGTTATAGAAAGTCTTCTCTATTTCAGTCCACTTATCCATTCAGTGTGTGGAGTTTGCATGTTCTTGTGTCTGCATGGGTTTCCTCTGGGTTCCCCGGTTTTTATCTATCCAAAGATGTGCAGGTTAGATTGGTCATTGTCCCTTAGTGTCCCAAGATGTTTTGATTTGATTTATTATTGTCTCGTGTATTAACACACAGTGAAAAGTATTGTTTCTTGCGTAATATACAGACAAAGCATACAGTACATAGAGAAGAAAGGAGAGGGTGCAGAATGTAGTGTTACGGTCATAGATGGGGTTTAGGAAAGATCAACTTAATGCAAGGTAGGTCCATTCAAAAGTCTGAAGAAACTGTTAACGCACGGTGGCGCAGTGATTAGCACTGCTACTTCACAGCGCCAGGGACCCAGATTCGATTCCCAGCTTGGGTCACTGTCTGTGCAGAGTCTGCATGTTCTCCCTGTGTCTGCGTAGGTTTCCTCCAGTTTCCTCCCACAAGTCTGAAAGATGTGCTGGTTAGGTGCATTAACCATGTTGAATTCTCCTTCAGTGTACCCGAACAGGGGCCGGAGTGTGGCAACTAAGGAATTTTCACAGTAACTTCATTGCATCGGCCTACTTGTGACTAATTTTTAAAAAAAGTTTTTGAGTCGGTTTGTACATGTCCTCAGACTTTTGTCTCTTTTTCCCGAAGGAAGAAGGTGGAAGAGAGAATGTCCGGGGTGTGTGGGGTCCTTGATTATTCTGGCTGCTTTTCTCGGGCAGTGGTAAGTGTAGACAGTGTCAACGGATGGGAGGCTGGTATGAGTGATGGGCTTCGTTCGCAACCCTTTGGTAGTTTCTTTGTGGTCTTAGACAGAGCAGGAGCCATACCAAGATGTGATACAACCAGGAAGAATGCTTTCTATGGCGCATCTATAAAAGTTGGAGAGAGTACAGGTGGGGGAATTAGTGAGGTGAATTTGTGGTTATGGGGTGGAGCCCAGGTGCAATCTTCCGTCAGAGAGTTGGTGCAGACTCGATGGGCTGAATGGCTTCCTTCTGCACTGTAGGGATTCTATGATTTATAAATGACATGGTAAACCTTAATTACTGCCAGTCAATCTTTCTGGTACTGAAAATTAACTATTACAATGGAATCTCATTCTTTCTGTTCTAATTATTGTATGGGATCATAAAAATATAACCGTTACACTTTTTTAAAAACAATTTTTTTTTGTCTCTTTTAAGCCAATCTTCTTTCCTTCTCTATTTCTCTTTCCGTATCTGATTTATCATTGAATTCAAGCTCTGATTTATACTTCCTTCTCCATCTGATCTCTCAAGCCTTCAACCTAATTGGTTAAGGAGATATGCTCTTGGTACACTCAGGGGACCTGACTTCTGCTTTTCCTCATTGTGATGGTATCAGCTCACACACACATCCTGCAAACTGCCACACAAAAATCCTGAAAAGCTAAAATGAATAAAGGCAAACCTAGATGCCCCCTGCCACTAATTATGACTCAAAATGTCTTGGCCTTCAACAAAATGTTGCATGCATGAGAAAGTGAGCTCCAAGATTACTGATAATCCCACATCTTTTAAATGCTTCACCTGAGAATGAGCTACAGATGTCAAAGCTCTGTTCTGTTCACATCTATTCTGCATCACCTTATTCTGCGAGATAGAGGGAGAGGGTGGAATGTCAATGGGCTTATAGCTCTGCATTTGGGTTATATGCCTGCCACAGCTGATGGCATGTGCTGGCAGTGAGAGATGGGTGCATTCTTTCTGGTTGTATCACAGCTTGGTATGGCTCCTGCTCTGCCCAAGACCGCAAGGAACTACAAGAGGCTGTGAATGTAGCCCAATCCATCACGCAAACCATCATGCAAATCCATTGACTCTGTCTACACTTCCCGCTGCCTTGGCAAAGCAGCCAGCATAATTAGGGACCTCACGCCCCCCGGACATTCTCTTTTCCACCTTCTTCCTTTGGGAAAAAGATACAAAAAGACCCTCGTCAGACCCCACTTGGAGTACTGTGCTCAGTTCTGGTCGCCTCACTATAGGAAGGATGTGGAAAAGATTGAAAGGGTGCAGAGGAGATTTACAAGGATGTTGCCTGGATTGAGTGGCATGCCTTATGAGGATAGGCTGAGGGAGCTCGGTCTTTTCTCCTTGGAGAGACGAAGGATGAGAGGAGACCTAATAGAGGTGTATAAGATGTTGAGAGGCATAGATCGGGTGAACTCTCAGAGGCTTTTTCCCAGGGTGGAAATGTCTGCTACGAGAGGACACAGGTTTAAGGTGCTGGGGGGTAGGTACAGGGGAGATGTTAGGGGTAAGTTTTTCACACAGAGGGTGGTGGGCGAGTGGAATCAGCTGCCGTCAGGGGTGGTGGAGGCAAACTCAATAGGGTCTTTTAAGAGACTCCTGGATGAGTACATGGAGCTTAATAGGATGGAGGGTTATAGGTAGGTCTAGAAGGTAGGGATGTGTTCGGCACAACTTGTGGGCCGAAGGGCCTGTTTGTGCTGTAGTTTTTCTATGTTTCTATGTTTAAAAGTCTGAGGTCACGTAAGGTCACATACAAACTGATTCAAGAACAGCTTCTTCCCTGCTGCTGTCAGACTTTTGAATGGACTTACCTTCCATTAAGTTGATCTTTCTCTACACCCTAGCTATGACTGTAACACTACATTCTGCACTGTCTTGTTTCCTTCCCTATGAACGGTATGCTTTGTCTGTATAGTGCGCAAGAAACGATACTTTTCACTGTATGTTAATACATGTGACAATAATAAATCAAATCAAATCAAAAAGACTGATAGAAGTGGTAGGTATGAGAGAATGAGGTGGGAGTGTCAAATTGTTAGACAGGAGTCCTGGATGCCAGGAAGGCTGCTCGGTGAGTGATAAGGATATGGTGCCTTGTATAGCATGAAATTGGTGGTGTTGTTCATGAGATGCCATGTGCAGGCATTCAGTGGCATTGACCAACCATGGGGCCATTAGAACTATTGGGGTATTGCTGCCATATTCTTGGGTCCAGACTCTGTGACTTTACTTATCTGGGCAGCAGGCCCCACTACCCTGACAGGAATCATTGATGGCCTCTTGATTGCCACCCCCCTCACCTCTACCACCCCCCACACCTCTACCACCCCCCACCAAACCTATAGGACTCTATCTCCATTTACCCAACTGCACCCCCCATGCCTCCAGTGCAACATTTCAGTCTGGACTCCTCTGTCTGTCCAGTTTGCCAGAATGTAGACTGCAGAAAGCTTTCCTTTTGTGCAGCTTCCCTGTAAAGAGACAGCCTGGCTTTAACAAAGAAAGTAGTTTGCAGTAATGCTGCCTGAGCCTCTTACTGTATCGAGAGCTCATTGGCAGTGTGTGGAGAATGTGGGCAGTGCTGGGGAGCTGCAGGAACCATTCAGACAAGTTGGGCAGGTAAAGTTTGTGTCGCTCTCACACATCTTATAGAATCATAGAATCCCTAGAGTGCAGAAGGAGGCCATTTGGCCCATCGAGTCTGTACCGACCACAATCCCACCCAAGCCCTATTCTCGTAACCCCACATAATCCCCTGACACTGGGGCCAATTTAGCATGGCCAATCAATCTAACCAGCACATCTTTGGACTGTGGGAGGAAACCGCAGCACCCGGAGGAAGCCCATGCAGACACGGGGAGAACGTGCAAACTCCACACAGACAGTGAACCGAGGCCGGAATTGAACCCAGGTCCCTGGCGCTGTGAGGCAGCAGTGCTGACCACTGTGCCACCGTGCCGCCCATCTGAAGGCACAAGAGCACACTGCGAATTATGGTCCCATACCCAAAAATCGCAGATTCAATTTCACACAACCAAGCATTCGGTGCTACAGTTGCTGAAGGTGAGGCCAATAATGTTTAAAAATCAGGATATGTGAGAATTGAAGGAGCGCGACTGAGATAGGAACAGGGCCACGGTGGGATTTGAGAACAAGGATGAGAACTTTAAAATTGAGGCACTGCAGGAGCTAGGGTCAGCGAGCATAAAAGTAATGGACAAACTGAAAATAACCGGATTAACTGAAGAGTTATTTTTTTGTAAAATAAAATTAATCAGCGAAACTTTCGCCATGTTAAAATATTTTCTAATTTTTTTTGCAACAGATTAACGACTGGGAAATTTGCATAGCGCAACAGCTCCATTCTCTGGCAGCATCGAGCATGGCATGAGCAAACACATACTGGTTCAGTACCTTACAAACAAAATTGGTTAAAATTCCACTGCTGCATTTGCCCAACCTGATTGCTGGGCCACATGTTCTGGGCTGAGATCAAATTCAGCCAGATCTGTCATTTGTGTGTGAAAGATTCATGCAGCCTTCAACACAGCTGTAAACGCAATGTTCCAACACTGTTGAGTCACAGATAACCCTTGCCCAGTATTATAACACCAGAAGCAAGGACATTCTCCTGCATCATTCAGCGTTGCTCCTTATCAAGTCAATGCAGGCATCCAACACGTGTTGCCTTTCCACATTACCCCAAGCAAGCAAAGAAGAAACAAAGTATATGTTCCAAAAACACAATATTGGCCAGAACTTTACCACCCCGCCTGCCACAGGAATTGGAGCGGGTGAGGGGCGGACAATGGAAAGTTTCGTTGACCTCGGGCGGGAGTTTACAGTTTCGAGACAAGCGAGGCCATAAAATCCTGCCCGATATTTTATATATTTTAAGGGGAGGCGATGGCCCAGTGGTATTATTGCTAGACTACTAATCCAGCAACTCAGCTAATGTTCTGGGCACCCCGGTTCGAATCCCGCCATGACATATGGTGGAATTTGAATTAATAAAAAATATCTGGAATTAAGAATCTACTGATGACCATGAAACCATTGTCGATTGTCGGAAAAACCCATCTGATTCACTAATGTCCTTTAGGGAAGGAAATCTGCTGTCTTTACCTGGTCTGGCCGACATGCGAATCCAGAGCCACAACAATGTGGTTGACTCTCAACTGCCCTCGGGCAACTGAGGATGGGCAATAAATGCTGGCCCAGCCAGCGGTGCCCAAATCCCACGGATGAATTTTTTAAAAATCCACTTTACAGCTCATGATAACACCGTAACATGCTCCAGAGCTGATACATGGTAAGTCAGCCATCCAAGCTTTTTTGTCACCTCAACCCATTAACGTGATACTTCACTGTAACAAACTTTACATTAAAGCTCGAATGAATGATCATCTAGACTCGAAATATGGGCTCTCTTTTGGTGCTGCCAGACCTGCTGAGATTTTCCAGCATTTTCTGTTTTTGTTTCAGGTTCCAGCATCCACAGTATTTTGCCCTTATATTACATTGGTCTTGTTGAACATCAGTACCCTTTTTGTTTTAACGGCGTGGTGTCTCTAAGACAGCAGGCAAGGGAGCATCATACAACCATGTTAATCATGGTGCGCCAATACTCAGAGACAATTTTCTAGGCATACATATTATCTGATAATAGTGATTTGAGTCAGAGTTCTACAGATTAATGAAAGTATATTACAAAATTAGATAAAGTACTTGATGACAATATAATTACGTTATATATCTCAGCCTCCCACAACATCTAATAGCACAAGTACCAACATTATCAAAATAATAATTTTAGTCTGCATATCTCAAAATAGGATCATTGGTGCAATTTAATGTCAGTATTGACAGCTAATAAAGTCATTGTGATAGGAATCACAGATTACTACAGTGCAGAAGAGGCCCTTTGGCCCATCGAGTCTACACTGACCCATGAAAGGCCCTGACTTGCCCACCTCATCCCACTTGCCAGCACTTAGCCCATAACCTTGAATGTTATGGCTTGTCAAGTACTCATCCAGGTACTTTTTAAAGGATGTGAGGCATCTCGCCTCCACCACCCTCCCAGGCAGTGCGGTCCAGACTGTTCCCACGCTCTGAGTAAAAACGTTTTTCCTCAAATCCCCCCTAAATCTCCCACTCCTCACATTTAATTTTTGTCTCCTCATAACTGACCCTTCAACTAAGGGGAACATCTGCTCCCCATCCACCCTGTCCATGCCCCTCATGATCTTGAACAACTTGCCCCTCAGTCTTCTCTGCTCCAGAGAAAACAAACCTATCCAACGTCTCTTTATAACTTACATGTTCCATCCCAGGCAGCATCCTGGTGAACCTCCTCTGCACCCCTTCCAGTGCGTTCACATCCTTCGTAAAATATGGTGACCAGAACTGCACGCAGTACTCCAGCTGTGGCCTCACCAAAGTTCTATACAACTCCAACATGACCTCTCTGATTTTGTAATCTATACCCCAATTGATAAAGGCGAGTGTGCCATATGCCTTTATCACCACCCTATTAACCTGTCTTTTTGCCTTCAGAGATCTATGGACAAACACGCCAAGGTCCCTTTGTTCCTCGGAACTTCCCAGTGTCAGACCTTTCATAGTACACTTGCTTGTCAAATGATTCCTTCCAAAGTGCATCACCTCACACTTTTCAGGGTTAAATTCCACATGCCCGTCACAATGACCACAGGAGCAGGTTAGATAGGGCACGATTGTACTGGCCATTCACGCCACGCTGCCATTGCAGTAAGGTCAGCGAATTTGACACCCAGCCAAATCTCCTTTCGCCAGAGCGGGATGGGACAATCCCGCTGACATGAATGGTGGTAACATTCTGGCCAGACCCACAAGGGGGTGGCACTGTGGCACAGTGGTTAGCACTGCTGACTCACAGTGCCAGGGACCCAGGTTTGATTCCCGGCTTGGGTCACTGTCTCTGTGGAGTTTGCATGTTCTCCCTGTGTCTGCGTGGGTTTCCTCCGGGTGCTTCAGTTTCCTCCCACAGCCCAAAGTTGTGCAGGTTAGGTGCGTTGGCCATGCTAAATTCTCCCTCAATGTACCCAAATAGGTGACGGAGTGTGGTGACTCGGGGATTTTCACAGTAACTTCATTGCAGTGTGAATGTAAGCCTACTTGTGACTAATAAATAAACTTTACTTTAGATGAGAGTGACTGCCACATAAAAGTAGAAAGACATGAAATAGTTGAACAGTTACTGAACTGTTTGGAAATTGGCTGCATCAAGGGTCATTATGCACAGAGATGCACAAGGGCAGTGGGAAGTGACTGGTAGGAGTGTCCTAGAATCAGTTCTTGCAGTTTTGCAATCAACACTGAACAATGAGCGGGTTGGAGGTAGGGATTGAGACAAAGCTATCAGAATTTGGCAATGAACCAAAATGAGCGGGCAATCAAAAGCAGACTGATGAAATGCTGAACTATGGGGCAGGTTACTGAAATATAACTGTAGGTCACAAACTCATTTGAGCTTTTGCATCTTGATACATTTTAAGATTGAATCCATCTAATATCTCTTACAACCTCTGATGGTTCACTATCGTGACTCTCTTCCAGAAGAAATTTGAACTCTTTAGATTTTTGCATCCAAATCTTTCCTGAACCTTTAAACATTAAAAGGCATATGATCAAAACAAAGTTAGCATATAATTGGGGAATCATACAGCAGGGAAGGAGGCCATTCGGTCCATTGTGCCTGTTCCAGCTCTTTGAAAGAACTATCCAATTAGTTCTACTCAACTGCTCTTACCCCACAACCCTGTAAGTTTTACTATTTATCCAATTTCCTTTTGAAAGATACTATTAAATTTGAAATCATAAGCAAACAGGAGTTTTACAGAAGATCAGTGGACATGAATTAAGTGTTAGGTGGGACCACTTGTCGAGTGTATTTCGATGTATTTCCAATATGCCACATCATCTCTCAATTAATTAATATAAATCTACTTCCGCCACCCTTTATCCACAATGGCTGCCTAAAAGGAATTACCCCTCATCTCTCCTCTGATTTTTTTTTGCCAATGACCTTTAGTCTGTTTTCTCAACCACCCTGCCAGAGAAAACAGCTTCTTCCTACTCTTAAAGTCTCTCAGGGTTTTGAGCACCTTTGATGAACCTACGCCAAGGAGAACAATTCTGAAAAGCCTTCTTCACGTGAAATCCCCCATACATCCTGAAAGGTGGTATGGCATATTGGAAATTCATCTGAATACACAAGACAAATGGTCCCACCTAACACTCTAATTCATGTTTCAGATGTCACTGATCTTCCGTAAAATTCCCCTGTTTATTTATGATTTCAGCATCTGCAGTTTTCTTTTTATGTTTGATTTTCGTGGACAGAAAGCCGATATTACATACTTTCACAATGCATAGCAACACAAGCCTCAAGTGCTGGTCTGTTCCTGGGCATCTTGAATGAAGCCAAAGCATGTTCGCAAATGTGTCCAGAAAAAAAAATAATTCCATCCGAAAATGCTTCACAATATCTAATGTCTGACCTATCAAATACTTGAGCTCGAGTCCAAACTCTGTTGATCTGATTCAGTGCATTGAAGCAAATGAGCTTTGGGATTGATCTTATAGATCATTTTGCAGCGAGTTCACACAGCAATGTCCATCTGCTAATCTTTGTGCACTATTAAACAAAATGGATTTGGCTTTGCTTCTTCAGCAAGCAACCCTCCCGAGGTGGTGGCTAAACATGGAGGAAGTCATCCACTTCACAATGGAGACAATGACTGACATTTTACACAGCACTTCTCAACCCTCAGGACATCCCAATGTGCATTATTGCCAATTAGGCACTTCCAAAGTAATCACTTGTTTCTATGTCGGAAACACAGCAGCCAATTTGCACACGACAAGTTCCCACAAACAGCAATGTGTCTAATGATCAGATAATCTCTGTCTTTTTAGTGATGTTCAGTGAGTGATAAATCGTGGCCAGGACAATGGGATTGACTCCCCTGCTCCTCTGCAAAATAGTTCCTCGTGATAGCTGCTATATCCACCTGAAAGCACAAATGGGGGCCCAGTTCAATGTTTTGGTACAAGGCAGCACCTCCAGCAGCATAGTCCACCCTCAGTATTACACTATCTTGCCAATCTAGAAGTGTTTGTGCAAGTTTTTACCATAAGGCCAAATTGTGAGAATAATGTCAGCCCTGGCCCATGCCAGAGATTTAATTTTTAAAATAGCTGCGGTGAAGCTCCCTGAATCAGCTTTGCAGTGTAGGTGGAGAGAAAGCTGAATGGTGTATTAGAGCAAGGCAGGCAGTGAGCGGACCTAAGCTTTACCACTGGCAACGTCCAGGAAACTATAGATTTGCACCAACTGTGTTGAATCCTAGCCAGGCTATCAGAGAATCTTAAGGCCTCAATCTTCATGCAAAGAACACAATTTGACATTGATTGTTTGGCCTAAGCCACGAGCAAGTAGATTAATGGGTTCTGAAGACATAGCTCATCAAAAGCTTTTGCATGAAGTATCGACTACAGTACTAATTTTGGGCTTGTACTCTAATGCTGCCAATGGTTTTCCAATTACCTTAACTGCTTGATGTCCAGTGAAGTTCCTAATTGTATGTCTATTGGTAGATTTTGCTCGCCTTTTATTTTCTCTCTTAAACTTGTATTTACACTGCTGAGGTGTACTGCCACAGATGTGAGGCGTCCCCTGGTACTTCACCATGTGACCCTATTCATTAATTAACCTCATCTGTGAGTGTAGGTTATTTAATTGTCGATGAAGGAGCTGAGCAGCCTAGACAGAAACTATGCTTAACCCAACACAGCCACATGCGTACCGCCAAACAGGGTCACTGAATTGAAAATAGGAGCGAGCACTTTGGCTGTCCTCACATCTGAGCATTTCTGGAAGCCCCTTGGATAACTTAATAAACATGCCAAGTTGCTTCAGGTGTTATAATTCAGGTCAGGAACTCCAGTGTTTTATAGAGCCTGCCTGGATCATGCATTTTGCACTTTGAATTTGGCGAGGATAAGCATGATAGATTTCACCTCAGTTATGATTCAAGTGACCCACTAGGGAGCTTTTATCAAACAAATTTGTTTAAGAATCTAGTTAACATGTATGGAAAGAAAATTAGCAATAACTTTTATCAATTACAAACAAAACAACCAGGATAATGTTAACCTTTAACAAATATATCTAAAATGCTCCAATCAAACAAAAACTTCCCATTGACAAAAACCCTTTCCACAGGTTAAAGTTTATTTATTAGTCACAAATAAGGCTTACATTAACACTGCAATGAAGTTATTGTGAAATTCCCCTAGTTGCCACAGTCCGGAGCCTGTTCGAGTCAGTACATCTTTCAGATTGTGGGAGGAAATCAGAGCACCCGGAGGAAACCCATGCAGGCATGGGGAGAACGTGCAAACTCCATACCGACAATGATCCAAGCAGGGAATCGAACTCAGGTCCCTGGCTCTGTGAAGCAGCAGTGCTAACCACTGTGCCACCGTGCCATCCAGGTTTAACACAGCAAAGACTAATGCTCATGTGATACTAGGACTGAGTCCTTTGGATGAATGCTGCAGTTCTCTGAGGCACACACAGACAAGCTTGGAGTCAGAACAACTTCCCAGAACACCAGGGAGAGACTCTGGTCGAGCCACCAACAGCAGCTTCTCTACTCCAGGAAGGTAGGAATTCTTGCTTTCAGCTAACCAGCAGAATTTCCAATACTGAGAGAATGAGAGAAACACTGCTTTCAGTCAGAAGTCCACTCCCTTCTAAAACTAAACTGCTGCCAGCCAAAACAGAAAATGAAACCTTGAATTCAATAGGAAGAAAAGAAAATTGTCCAGAACCCATGACCGGCCAACCAGCCTTCCCCCTAACAATGCAGGGTCATGAAAGATCCCAAAGTAAAAATAAACAAACCCCATTTGAGCCACTTAAGGAGCAATATGACAGCAATGACATAGGCTGAGACTGGGAGAGCTGCAGAGAACATGATTTTTTAAAAAATTCTTAAAGGTACACTAACATCACAGGACATCACTGAGCTTAGGTCATGATAATCATTACAACGCCATGTCACATCAACATTTCAGAGACATCTAAGTGTTGTCATCCAGTCACATATGCGTGGACAATAGGATTCCATTTCAGGAACTGACTTTATGTGGACTTGATTCCTGGAATGGCAAGTCTGTTATACGAGGAGAGACTAAGTTGGTTAGGATTATATTCATTGGAGTTTAAAAGAGTGAGGGGGATCTTATAGAAACTTATACAATTCTAACAGGATTAAGCAGGGCAGATTCAGAAAGAATGTATGTTCCAAATGGTTGGAGAGTCCAGAACTAGGGGTCATAGATTGACGATAAACGGTAAACCTTTTAGGACAGAGGTGAGCAGAAATTTCTTCACCCACAGAGTGGTGAATCCATGGAATTCACTACCACAGAAAGTAGTTGAGGCCAAAACATCATGTGATTTCAAGAATTAGACACAACTCCTGGGGCTAAAGGGACCAAGGGATCGGGGGGGGGTTGCAAAGGTGGGATCAGAATATTTAATTTGATGATCAGCCATCATCAAAATGAATGGCGGGACAGGCGCAAAGGGCCAAACAGCTTCCTCCTGCTTCTATTTCCTATGTTTCTATGAGTAACTGTAGAGGGATAGTTAGGCTCCACCACAGGTCAAAGTCCCTTAAGTTGTCTTACTCTGATTTTGAAGCGATCTGTAAACTCTATACGCCACCTGATTGAATCATTTCAACTAGTTGGCTTGTCAGAGAAAAAGTAACACTGCGTATTCAAGCCCAAGGCTGCTTGAATGAGACACATCTACACTTCTCAAAACACTGAACTTTTGATCTCAGCTGGGGTTGCACAAGGTGGCATCGAAATGAAGCTAAGTGCTGTCATGCAAGGAAACAAGGGTGACAGAGAAGCGTAATCACTGCAAGTCATTCTCACATACCTTCTGTCAGCAGAGTGAAAGACTGGAGAAATGTTGGAACTGAGACTTATGATCAAAAGGTAGATCACAAGCCACTTTACAGAATCACAGAAAATCAAGTACAGAAGGAGGCCATGACCCACTGTGCCGCGACTGATGCTAGTTTTACAGTTGGAGCAAGGTCCCCAATCCAATTTCCCAACCCTGTCCCTACATCCCTTTACATTCTTCCTTTTGAAATACTGCGCAAATTCCATTTTCAATGATGCTGTACTCTTTGTCTCAAAGGCAACTGTAAAATATTGTGTTCCTTGTAGAAACAAAAAAACAAATCTGCTAGCATTCTCCTTCATTCATCATCAAGGTAATCTTCAGTCTGTGATCCTATGTAACCAATTTGCCAGAGAAAGCAATCTTTCGCTGTTAACCTTTCAAAACATTTCAAACATTACAAACCTCTGTGTGATCCCTCTTAGCTCAGCAGTTATCGTTAAAAGGTGTTAAGCTTTTCAAAATTGTAACCTTTAATCTCCAATTCCAAGACCATGGGTTTAATGTCCTTCCTTCAACAGGATGAGGGTGCCTAAAACTGCATGTAATGTTTCAACAGTGGCCCAACCTAACAATGTATTGTACAAATCCAACATTGTCTTTTAATAGAAAAACAGAAAAGTAGAATGTAAGCCAGAGAGAGAAAGAAAAGGAAGGCAGAAGATGAGAATACTGAAGTATTTATTTTTGTTCTAGTTACTGGTTATACACCAGTAAGTCTGACTTCAGTAGTGGGAAAAGTTCTAGAATTCATCATCAAAGATTTTACAGCAAAACACTTGGAAAACAGGATTGGAAAGAGTCAACATGGATTTATGAAAGGGAAATGATGCTTGACAAATGAACTGGAATTCTTTGAAGATATGACTAAAAGAGTTGATGAGGGGGAGCAAGTGAATGTGGTTTATTTGGACTTACAGAAAGCTTTCAACAAAGTCCCAGATAAGAGATTAACATGTAAAATTAAAGTGTAGAGGATTGGGGGTAGTGGCTGGCAGACAGGAAACAGAGTAAGAATAAACGTGTAGTTTTCCAATGATAGGCAGTGATTAGTGAGGGATTAGTGACCACAGGGATCAGTACTGGGACCCCAGCTATTTACTATATATTAATGATCTGGATGAGGGAGCTAATTGTAATATCTCTCAATCTTCAGATGCCACTAAGCTGGGTGGGAGGGGGAGCTGTGTGGAGGATGCAAAGATGCTTCAGTGCGATTTGGATAAGTTGAGCGAATGGGTAACTAAATGGCAGATACACTATAATTTGGATAAATATGAGTTATCTACTTTGGTAGCAAAACAGGAAGGCAGATTACTATCTGAATGGCCATAAATTAGGAGAGGGGAATGTACAATGAGACCTGGGTGCCCTCATACACCAGTCACTGAAGGTAAGCATGCAGGTGCAGCAGGCAGTATAGAAGGTAAATGGTATGTTGGCCTTCATAGTGAGAAGATTCGAGTGCAGGAGCAGAGATGTCTTGCTGTAATTAAACAGGGCCTTAGTAAGGCCATACCTGGAATATTATGTGCAGTTTTGGTCTCCCTATTTGAGCAAGGATGTTCTTGCTTTAGAGGGATGCAGAGGAGATTTACCAGACTGATTCCTGGGATGGCAGGACTGACCTGTGAGAAGAGATTGAGTTGGTTAGGATTGTATTCACTGGAGTTCAGAAGAATGACAGGGGGGTGGGGGGGGGAGGCTAGAGGGCGGGAGCGGTGGTGGGGGACAGTGGATCTCATAGGAACCTATAAAATTCTAACAGGATTAAGCAGGGTAGATGCAAGAAGGATGTTCTCGATGATGGGGGTGTCCAGAACCAGGGTTCACAGCCTGCGGATATAATGTAGATCATTTCGGACAGAGACGAGGAAATATTTCTTCACCCATAGAGAGAGAGTGGTCAGTCTGTGGAATCTGTTAGCACAGAAAGTAGTTGAGGCCAAATGTTTTCAAGAAGCAGTTAGAGGCAAAGGAGATTAAAAGATATTGGGGAGGTGGGGGGGGGGATGTATCAGGCAATTGAGTTGGATGATCAGCCATGGTCATTATGAATGATGGAGCAGGCTTGAAGAGCCGAATGGCCTCCTCCTTTTCCTATATTTCTAAAGCACTGCTGAGATCAACTAACGTACGTCAAAGCCCAGGAAATGCAGACTGAATTCCGACCTAAATATATTCAATGCAAGATTTTATGCATATTTTAAGTATCGAGGTGGAGGCCTAGACAAAAATAATAGGAGACAGAAAAGAGAAAATAAAAAGTTTAATTAGATGATTAGCAAACTGAACCTTCAAGTTATTATTTTCCTGAAGGATATAATTAATACACACACCTCATTGCAGGCTTTCATACACACTTAATTAGCCTTGAACTTAACACTGACATAAATCACAGTCCTATGCTCAGTTCACACACAATTTTCACCACTTAAATTTGATAGTTCATAAGTTTACTGAATTCACCAAAGTAATTCTACAGATTCCAGCACCGATGGGCTGTATTTTTTTGTTGTAACATTATTCAATTTGTTATTTTGGAGTTGGTGAAATGGTGCAAACTAAAATTTTTGTAATGTGAGGTACTATCAGATCAACTTTCAGAATGGCCTGGATGGAAAAGCAGAAAGTCACAGCATGGAAGATCATTCAGCCCATCATATTTGTGCTAGCACCTTGTGTTAAGGCATCATTAACACGTTGCTTTTAAGCTATTTGTGTGAATATATCCTTAACTACAATATTTGGAACACAGAATCCCTACAGTGCAGAAGGAGGCCATTCAGCCCATCAAGTCTGCACTGACCACAATCCCACCCGTATTTACCCTGCTAGACCCCTGACACTAAGTGGCAATTTATCCTGGCCAATCCACCTAACCCGCACATCTTTGGACTGTGAGAGGCAACCGGAACACCCGGAGGAAACCCATGCAGACACAGGGAGAATGTGCAAACTCCACACAGACAGTGACCCAAGCTGGGAATTGAACCCAGGTCCCTGGCGCTGTGAGGCAGCAGTGCTAACCACTGTGCCACAGTTACCTGTATCCTAACTTATACCAAGTCCCATTCATCCTGTGCTACATTTCCTCCTCATCTCCAAACATGTCCATTTTAAACTCTCACCCCTGTGACCTCCAGGGCCTCACTTCCTATTGAGCTTCATAACCTCCTCCAGGCCTACAAGCCTCTGGGAACTCTGTGCTCTTCCAACTCTGGCTTTGTGTTCCTACCTTCCACTTCCTTCGCAAGACAGCCATGCCTTCTGCCATCTGTAGGCCCTAAGCTCTGGAATTACCCCCTTCAAGCCTCACTAGTTCTCCACCCCTCACTTCTTGCTTGAGGAAGCTGACTTGAAGCCTCCCTTTTTCACCAAGCTTTTGGCCATTTTTCCTCATTACTCATGTGGCCCGGTGAGAGATTTTGTTTGATGGAAAAGACACTGTGTCGATGCAACATACTGTTGCTCTTTTAATGATGTCAAAGGATTCATAGCATTGTCGAAACTAATGATCTGGCAGATTGCAGCACAGTTTAACATCTCATTCAAAATATAGAATCTTTGACAATACAGCAGTCTTCTTGTATGACTTCACAAAGACCTAACAGCCTTGATCAAACTATATTATAGAAAGTAACATAATATGGGACAATTTAAGAATGTTATTTTTTCATTATCTCGTATTGTTATTGTCTGGTGCATCTTTAGAATTTCGCTAAATTATTATGGTGGGGGATGTAATAATTTTACCCTGTAACAAAAGCAATTTGCATTTATATAGCGCTGTTAACATTGATACATGTCCCAAGGTGTTTACTTCCATTTTAAATCTAATATTGTTGTATACATTGTATTTCTGAACTTGCAAAATAAAAAAAGATAAGGGGAGATTTAATAGAGCTCTTCAGAATGCTGAGGGATTTTGATAAGAGTGCATAGAAAGAAACGGTTTCCACCGGCAAGGTGGTCAGTAATCGAAGGAGACACATTTAAAATGTTGGCAAAAATCGGGGATGATGAGGAGAGATTTATTTAGGAGTTGTTACGATCTGGAACGCACTGCTGGTGAAAGCGGATTCAATGGTACCTTTTTGGGGGATATATATGGAAATAAAAAGAGGATAAAAACACTGTGATAGAGGGAAAGAGCAGAGAAATGCAACTAATTACCAGTGGCACTCACATCCCATGAACAAAGTGAAGAGAAGATTCAAAGAATGGGCACAGGCACAATGGACTAAATGGCTTCCTCCTGTGCCATGCTAACCTATTATTCTATGAACTTAGATTTTGTTTGGAGAGAGGATTTAAGTTACACTTGACTTTACTATATCATATTTAAAGTTTATTTATTAGTCACAAGTATGCAATGAAGTTACTGTGAAATTCCCCTAGTCGCCACACTCCAGCGCCTGTTCAGGTCAATGCACCTATATTTGGGTATACGTTGCCGAATACACCTTGAATTCAGGCGGCACAGTGGCACAGTGGTTAGCACGGCTGCCTCACAGCACCAGGGACCTAGGTTCAATTCCGGCCGCGGGTCACTGTATGGTGGGTTTCCTCCGGGTGCTCTGGTTTCCTCCCACAGTCCAAAGTTGTGGGTTAGGTTGATTGGCCATGCTAGATCAACCCTAGGGTCTGGGTATTAACATGTTATTAATATGTGGGGTTTCAGAAATAGAGCTGGGTAGGATTGCGGTCGGTGTAGACTTGATGGGCCGAATGGCCTCCTTCTGTAGGGATTCTATGAATTCCAAACCAACACATCTTCCACTTGCATCGTGCAGTTCATGATAATATCAGCAGTATGCTACACTGTAATTTATCTCTTTATACTTTATTATCTGATTATGTTGTCATTCATGCCCAGATTGCACCGTCCACCACCGACCCAGGTTCCCACCACTATGTTCGAAGGCTGGATGAATCAAGTGCTTGGCTGTTTAATTCCTGAAGATGGCTGTTTAAACTCATAACCGTGTTGGTAAGAAAAGTGGCTTCTCAGCCTTCAATCACTCCCTAGGCCATCCTGCCCATTGTGCCCGTACTGGGTCTTCAGTAGCTCTCTCTACACGCTTGCTGTTCCCACAAGAGCCTTGTGTATTATTTTTCTCCCCATCCCGGCACAGTGGCACAGTGATTTGCTCTGCTGCCTCACAGCACCGGGGACCCGGGTTCAATTCCAGCCTTGGGTGACTGTCTGTGTGGAGTTTGCACTTTCTCCCCGTGTGTCCGTGGGTTTCCCTCCAGGTGATCCGATTTCTTTCCACAGTCCAAAGGATGTGTGGGTTAGGTTGATTGGCCAAGTTAAATTGACCCGAGTGTCAGGGAGATCAACAGGGTAAATGTGTGGGGTTACAGGAATAAGATCTGGGAGGGATTGTGGTTGTACAGACTCGATGGGCTGAATAGCTTCCTTCAGTACTGTAGGAATTCTATGATTCAGTATTTATCCAATTCAGCGTTATTTTAAACATGTTTCTCTGACCTTTCAAGCAGCGTATTTCATATCATAACTTGCCTTATAAAAAAATGTTTCCTCATATCGTTTCTCACTTTTTTCACCTTGGCCAGAATGTTCTGACCTTGACCGTGACTGAGGTCATCCGGTCCCGCTGTCGCAAACGGAGATTTGGCTGAACGCCAGATTTTCCATTCTCGTTGGCAGCAGTAGTATGCGACAGGAGAATTCCGACCCTTATGTTTTTTTGGTTACTGACCCCACTGCCACTAGAAACAGTTTGCCCTTACTTCATCAAAAACAGTCATGATTTTGAACAACTCTATCAAATGTCTGCTCAAAGGAAAGCAATCCCATCCTCTCCTGTTGCTTTTGGAGAGACACTTAGAATGGACACACGGTCAAAGAAAAGCGACAAATCTATTATGAGGGACTTGCATTGTCAGGGGCAGGAATGAGATTCATTCAGCTCTTCACAGCAGGTGGAATGCATTGCAGGTGATGAATTCAGAGGTTCGCACAAGGAATACATTCCACAAGATTAAAGATTTTAACTTAAAATGTTTCTTGTTTTTTTTTCCATAACTTCAAAGGCAGCACCTCTCAGTTGGTGCATTACAAAGAAAAAGCATCAGCTGTAACTCTGTTGGTCACGCTCCCCCGAGCCGCAAGGTTTTGGGTTCGATTCCCGCTCCAGGGCCTGTACACAAAGAAAATCAAGGTCGACACTCCATTACAGTACTGAGGGAGTGCTGCACTGTTGGAGGAGTTATTGTTTAATTCAACCGAGACTCCATCCTGTGTATGTGGATGAATTTAAAATAATCTATTTCAAAGGAGAGCAGGGAAGTTACTCCTGGCCAATATTTATCACTCAACTATCATCATACAAGACAGGTTCTTGGGTCATTAGTATACTGCTTTTGTGGGTGTTGACTATGCCTGGATAAAGTGGACGTGGAGAGGATATTTCCACTAGTAGGAAAAACTAGAACCAGAGGGCACAACCTCAGACTAATATGTTTAATGTCGAGAATACATTCATGTCGAGAGGGCTAGGATACAAGAGCAGGGATGTACTTCTGAGGCTGCATAAGGCTCTGATCATACCCCATTTGGAGTATTGTGAGCAGTTTTGGGCCCCATATCTAAGGAAGGATGTGCTGGCCTTGGAAAGGGTCCAGAAGAGATTCACAAGAATGATCCCTGAAATGAAGAGCTTGTCATATGAGGAACGGTTGAGGACACTGGGTCTGTACTCGTTGGAGTTTAGAAGGATGAGGGGGGGATCTTATTGAAACTTACAGGATATTGCAAGGCCCGGATAGAGTGGATGTGGAGAGGTTGTTTCCACGAGTAGGAAAAACTAGAACCAGAGGGCACAACCTCAGGCCAAAGGGATGATCCTTTAAAAAACAGAGATGAGGAGGAATTTCTTCAGCCAGAGAGTGGTGAATCTGTGGAACTCTTTGCCGCAGAAGGTTGCGGAGGCCAGGTCATTGAATGTCTTTAAGACAGAAATAGATAGACTCTTGATTAATTAGGGGATCAGGAATTGTGGTGAAAAGGCAGAAGAATGGGAATGAGAAAAGTATCAGCCATGATTGAATGGCAGAGCAGACTCGATGGGCCAAGTGACCTAATTCTGCTCCTATATCTTATGGTCTTATGCACTTATTCGCTGCCATATTTCCCACATTACAACAATGGCGACACATCACGGTAACTACATTGCAGTGTTAATGTCAGCCTACTTGTGACTCTAAAAAATAAACATTAAGCATCAAAAATACCTAATTGACACAAGTACTTTGGGATATCGAGTGACCACAAAGAGCACCATATGAATTTTTTTCTTACAATAAAGAGCAACAAAAGTGTAGCTTGTACAAAACCCAAGTATCTAAGATGTTGTCCTTTGTATGTGCGTGGCATTTTCAAATCATACATTAATATTGCACATTCTTACACAGCTTGCTGGTAAAGATGTTCATGCAAAGAACAATATTGTGCCTGAAGGGATCAGGCCAAACACAACAGTGACAGTGTTGGTGAGATAAGGCTTTTCAATATGAAGTAGCTCAAGGCATACATTCCAAGTTATTCATTTCAGGCTTGTCAGACCTATGTCCTTCAGTTACTACATGTTCTGCATTGTTACAAACTTACTTCCATATTGCTATACTCAATGACGAACTATACAACCGCAACCAAACATGTGTCTTCTCTGGATTGTACATCAGCCGCAATAAACGCTAGAACAATTTCACGGTGTTAATAGGAGCAATTTATGTGGATAAAGGAACTGTGGGGGAGGGGAGACAATCATTTTTTTAAAGTTCACTCACGGGATGTGGATATTGCTGGAAAGGCCAGCATTTTATTGCCCATCCCTAAATGCCCCTGAGACAATGGTGGTGAGCTGCCTTTTTCAACTGCTGCAGTCCACATGATGCAGGTAGAACCTACATCACATCTGTACATTCTCCCCATGTCTGCATGGGTTTCCTCCGGGTGCTCTGGTTTCCTCCCGCAGTCCAAAGATGTGCGGGGGTTAGGCGCATTGGCCATGCTAAAAATTGCCCCTTAGTGTCAGGGGGACTAGCTAGGGTAAATGCATGGGGTTATGGGGATCGGGCCTACGTGGGATTGTGTTCAGTGCAGACTCAATGGGATGAATGGCCTTCTTCTGCACTGTAGGGATTCTATGATTCTAACCACAGTGCTCTCAGGGAGGGAGTTCCAGAGCTTTGACCCGGCAACAGTGAAAGAATGGTGACATCCAAGTCAGGATGGTGAGTAGCTTGGAGGGGAAGATCCAGGTGGTGGTGGTGTTTCATGTGTCCGCTACCCTTGTCCTTCTAGATGGTAGTGGTCATGGGTTTGTCCTGTAGTGCATCTTGTAGACGGTACACACTGCTGCCACTGTGCATCGGTGGTAGAAGAAATGAATGAGGATGGGATGCCAATCAATTTTTAGCATGGCTGATTTTTAAGGACTTAAGAAGAGGGCTGCTCTGTCCTGGATGGTGTTGAGTTTCTTGAGTGTTGGTGGAATTTCACTCATCCAGGCGAGTGGAGAAAATCCCACTATTTTCTTGTCGTAGATTCTACAACTAGGGGTCAATGTTTAAAAATACTAGCCCAGTGACAATACCACTATGCTCACCACTGCGCTACCGCCTCCCCTTTCTGTGCCACTGAACTGTGAGCATTATAACAGGAACGCAGAATCAACAAATTGTTCAAAGCGTGACTGTTCACAAATTCACTCAGTGTGAGACCATCTGGAGCTGGCAATTTCAAACAGTCCAGCTTCACACCAAATCAACCAAAACTGACACAAACCCAATTTTAAAAACACAGGCTGACAAATAAACCAGGCTGTCCAATGGTCTTTTTTTTCCCTAAATTTACATTTCAAAACTGACTTGTAAGTTTTTCATTCTTTTGAAGAAAAATGCCAATTAACCTGCCAATTCTTGTACAGCAACAAAAACTTAATTGGCAGGGACCCGGGTTCATTTCCAGCCTCGGGTCACTATCTGTGTGGAGTTTGCACATTCTCCCTGTGGCTGCGTGGGTTTCCTCCGGGTGCTCCGGTTTCCTCCCACAGTCCAAAGATGTACAGGTGAGGTTGATTGGCTATGCTAAATTGCCCCTTAATGTCCCAAGATGTGTAGGTTAGGGGGATTAGCAGGGTAAATACGTGGGGTGACAGGGATAGGGGCTGGGTGGGAGTGTTATCGGTGCACGCTCGATGGGCTGAACAGCCTCCTTCTGCACTGTAGGGATTCTATGATTCAATGATTCCTAATTGTGAGATATTGAGGAGATCACACTGTGTGCATTTACCTCTGCCTTGTCATTCAGGAGCCATGCCCTAAGAGGGCATTAGTGACCTTGTCATCGGACTAGTTCATGATTATGCTTGGTAAAGTCCTGCAGTGGTTTGCTGTTAACTTCTGCAGTAAGACTGAACGGGAAACTCTCCCACTCTCACCGCCTGCCATCAGGCATACCGAAAGGGCTTAATCAATCCGTCCAGCCATGTTACGCGTGCACCTTCTATGGCCATCAAATCCTGAAATGGGATTCAAACCCAGATCTTTGGTCCCAGAGGTAGAGACTTCAACACTGCACCACAGGCCTCCATGCACTTAACCATGCGCAAAAAAAACACAACACGTATTGCTGCTTATCATATTCTAAACTTTGCACTGGTACCAAGCCCATAGGTGCATTCCAACTGCACTGGGGAATTAGTGACTTATCTGAAACTCAATAGGAAGAAACAGGAAATATTTGTGTCTATTTTTATAACAGTGTGGTATAGCATCAAGAGTTATGGCATGAAGGCAGCTAAATGGAGTTCAATCATATAATCCCTACAGTAGAGGAGGTCGCCACTCGGCCCATTGAATCTGCATTGACAACAATTCCAGCCTACCCCCATAACCCCATGTATTTACCCTGCTAATCCCCCTGACATTAAGGGACAATTTAGCATGGCCAATCAATCTAACCCGCACATCTTTGAATCGATCATGACTCAAGGGTTCGAATGGGCTGCTCCTGTTCCTACATTACTAACTTCTTAAGTCCTTTGTGACCTTTTCACATTGTTGTATGAAAAGACCAAAGTTTAAATCCATGTGAAGGTATTTTTTTCTTCCTCTGCTGGCTGCACCTGTTCTGCCCATTAAGGGATTTGTGTTTTTTTGAGATCATCTTGATCAAGTTTGGGATACAATGTATTTTTATTAGCTCACTGATAGGAAGGTTGGGTTAGAATTCGAACTTAAAGCTTCAAAGAGATAGTTTTCCCGATTTCCTCAACTGTGTCCATAAACGTTCAAACTCCCCCACCAACCGTAGGATGCACTTGACCAATATTTGAGAAAATGCAGTATCAGTCTATATAATACTATAAGGTCTTATCGTATCCTCCATCAATGTGGCACGATTACTAAAGGCTTTGGAACATAGGAACAGACAAGTCATTCAGACATTTGAGCCTGTTTCACTATTCAATTCGATCACGGTTGATCTGTAGTTCAACTCTATTCATGCACATTAAGGAAGGATATCAAGGAATATGGAGGGAAGAAAATTCTACCAATCTTAGTCTTGGAAGATCGAACTGTTGCAGCACCCAAGCCTTTTGCGAGAGATTTCCAGATATCTAACATGTAAAAATACTTCCTGATATCACTCCGAAATGGCCTACTTCTAATTTGAAGAAAATGCCCTTTTTTTTTGTTCTTTATGTCACCAGAGAATATAATTTCTCCGTATCTATCTTATTGAATCCTATTAACCCTTTAAGCATCAGATCACCCCACAATCTTCCATCATCCACAGAATACAGTCCATGTTTATGCAACCGGTTTACATAATTGAATCCTCTTAGGCCTGGTGTTATTCTAATACAGCACTTAAGAGCAATGAAAAAAGAAACAGAATTCGAACCTAATTTTCCTATTAATGTCTTCCTGAAGGGAATGAGCTGATAAGATATACATTTTATACCAAATTTGATCAAGATGATCCCAAAAGAAAAGCACAAATTCCTTAATGGGCTGATCAGAGACCAGCCTAGTTACGAGAAAAAAATGCATTTAATAAAAATAAGATGCTAAGGGTTGAGGTTCCCCCATTAAGCAGCTGGGTCACAAGCCTGCTGACAACAGGTTTACAATATGAACTTTGCCTTCACATTCAACCCGTGAAAGTATCGCAGATCCCAGAGTGCAGTTGAGTAAGTTGAATCCAGTATTTTTAAAAAAGGCTTTGACAACATTGAACAAGGATTCTATAGTTGAGAACACAGCACGGTGTCACTGTGGTTAGCACTGCTGCCTCACAGCACCAGGGACCCAGGTTCGATTCCCGGCTTGGGTCACTGTCTGTGCAGAGTCTGCACTTTCTCCCTCTGTCTGCACGGTTTCCTCCAGGTGCTCCGGTTTCCTCCTACAGTCCGAAAGATGTGCATTGGCCGTGCTAAATTCTCCCTCAGTGTACCCGAACAGGCGCCAGAGTGTGGTGGCTAGGGGATTCTCACATTGCAGTATTAATGTAAGCCTACTTGCGAAACTAATAAATAACTTTAAACTTAAAGAACACACCATTTTTTCTTTTGGTAGCAGGTCCTCAGGCGATTATTTCTCAAACCACAGCAAAGGTGTTGTGCTTTTTTTTCTTAAACCAAGGACAGTGTGCAGGGTAAGATCCAAGTCTACCTCAGCCAGAAAGGGAACCATAGAATCATAGAATCCCTACAGTGCAGAAGGAGGCCATTCAACCCAGAGTCTGCACTGACTACAATCCAACCCAGCCCCTATTCCCATAGCTCCAAATATTTACCCTGCTGATCCCCCTGACATTAAGGGGCAATTTACCATGGCCATTCAACCTAACCCGCACATGTTTGGACTGCGGGAGAAAACCGGAGCACCGGAGGAAACACGAGGGGAATGTGTAAACTCCACACAGACAGTGACACAAGCCGGGAATGGAACCCGGGTCCCTGGTGCTGTGAGGCAGCAGTGCTAACCACTGTGCCGCGCCTACTATTGGAAGTTGATCCAATCCACCATTCTCTCTTCCACCTTCTTCCGTCGGGGAAAAGATACAAAAGTCTGAGGTCACGTACCAACCGATTCAAGAACAGCTTCTTCCCTGCTGCTGTCAGGCTTTTGAATGGACTTACCTTGCATTAAGTTGATCTTTCTCTACACCCTAGCTATGACTGTAACACTACATTCTGCACTCTCTCCTTTCCTTCTCTATGAACGGTGTGCTTTGACTGTATAGCGCACTAGAAACAATACTTTTCACGATGTTAATACATGTGACAATAATAAATCAAATCAAATCAAATCAGTTGCAGAAACATGGGCTGGGCTATCGAGGATTGTACGGTGATCTGATCCAAAGGCTAGCCAACTGAGCGAACCGCTCTCCCAACAGAGTGCTTAAGAAAAGCTTAAAAAGTTGTCAGCAATTGCAAATAATTGCAACAAGCTGAAAACAAACAGCCGAAGGTTGTTCTGTTGTGGAAAGCTAATGTGCAAATGACAGAGTTAGATTTGTAATGAGACATCAGACTAATTATATATGCTACAAGGGAAGCAGGTATGGATTAATTTGCCACAACTGTAATCAGTTATGTTATCCTTTCACTGAGAGTAAGATAAAACTAAGTTGCACAAACGCCCATGGTTTTGGCGATAAATACGAGAGGTTAAGCTGCACAATGTATTCAAATTGAACCTGCGCTACAATTATTTTCTCTTTTTGTTTAGATCTGAAACTGACTTGAAAGGATCAGAGCTCCAAGGAGCAGGTCTGCCTTGCAAGGTTCCAGACTGGCTGGCCAGCTAGGAACAAAGTCTCCCGTGGTTTACTGCAGACCAACCGATTCAGTTGTCAGATTGCCGACTCTACCCAGTGGAAGAACTTGGTCCCTGGCTTCTATCACCATCTCAAAGGCAGCCTGAACACTTAAGAAATCCTGCTACAATCCCTCTCAGGAGCTTAAGCACTAACCAGACAACAGACAAGCTGGTCTTTCTCGCTCGACAAACTGATGCCAGGAACAACTCCTGAGCAACAGATTTGACCGCTTTTCAGTTCAAAACTGAACTACTTAAAAAATATAAATGTTTTTAACACAAGTATTTCAAAACCAAATAATGTACCTGAGAACAGATTTTTTTTAATGGATTTAAAATTTCAACATATGGAGTTTATCTCACATCTCTTAGAAGAACAGAAACAATGGCAATAATTTAAATTGAGATAAGGCAAACCTAAGGACTCATAATCAGAACAAGTTGCCCCACTCAAGGCAAGTTTGTCCATGCTTCCTATTTTGATGAATATATTGTTAGAAAATATGGCATGTGAAGAAAAAAATCAGTTCGGATCAGTATTCTTATTTCCCTGTTTTACTGGTATTCCATTTTAAAGTATACAAGACCAGATCCTATGAGTATTATTTTCCCGTTTTACGAGTGCACAAGACCAGTATGCCAATTTCCCCATTTTACTGATGTTCCATTTTAGTGTACAAGAACAGTATTCTTATTTCCTTGCTGTACTAGTGTTCCATCTTAAAGTAAAGTATACAAGTCCAGTTAGGTGAATTGGCCATGGTAAATGTGTGTGGTTACGGGGAAAGGGTCTGGGTCTATCAGGGAGAGTTGGTGCAGACTCAATGGACCAAATGGCACTGTAGGGATTCTATGAACAATAGGCTTATTTCTCCATTTTAAAGTGTCA
The DNA here is from genome assembly GCF_964213995.1 of Mustelus asterias. Classification (NCBI taxonomy): domain Eukaryota; kingdom Metazoa; phylum Chordata; class Chondrichthyes; order Carcharhiniformes; family Triakidae; genus Mustelus; species Mustelus asterias. The sequence goes on from NC_135814.1 coordinate 13,256,120, forward strand.
AGACCAGTATTCTCAATTCCCCATTTTACTAGTGTTCCATTATAAGTATACAAGACCAGTATTCTTATTTCCCAGTTTTACTGATGTTCCATTTTAAAGTATACAAGACCAGTTCAAACTAGTATTCTTATTAACCCGCTTTGCTGTTTTTTCCCCCCTTTCATTGGGTTCACACCAAATATTCTTCACACTCGCGGGGGGAGGGGAGTGCTGGGCTTTGCAACTTGTCTTGGCAAACTGCTCTGTGGTGACATCTACTCGCAGCCAGAGAACTGCAAGTACAGGTTAAATGTGATGCACTCACTGGTTGTAACAAGGGACCCTTAAAGGAAGCACCAGAAAAGTTGTGACAACCCTGGGTAAGGCATGCACAGACTAGAGGTTGTTTCCAGATCTAAGAGAGCGTCTTCCTGCTCCGACAGGCAATGAAAAGAAAGGTTTCAAATGAATGCACCTCCGCAAGTCTTTTCCAAACGAAGTTAGACTTTGTCCATAACAGGTCGCCAGGCGGGGTGGCTACAAGCTACCAGATTACTCATGCATTCCCTCTGGCACCTCGCTCTGTGCTAACTGTTCTCGCTGCTTATGTTACTTTTAGCATTAGTGTTAGGGTTCACTGGGGGATTGAGATTGGTGGCTGGTTATCTTGAGAAGGAGGGAGGGGGGGGGGGAGATTCAGGAAACTATTGTAACGAGGTTGACAGTTTTCGGGACCACGGAAACGGGAGACACAGTGCTGTTAGATATTTAAGGGAATTCTACAGGGGGATATCCTAGAGAGAGATCAGGACAGTGCTAGCAATGGGAAGAGCAGGGACATTCATCCACGATTCCCACAAATTGGCACCTATCCTTTCCCTGAAAACATGCCGAGAAAAGGAACCATTCTGCCTCAATTCCATCGCGGTATACATTTTGAGTGCACGGATTAAACAAAAACACAGAAAATGCCACGTGGCGATGATATACTGGGGAAGTTTAATCAAAATACAGACATTAGAAATCCGGAGTGCCTTTCTGCTGGGTTTAGAAGGGAGGGCTGAACAATCTGTCCTGATTCGGGGGTCACCACATTCCCAATCTCTCCGGAATTTCCACATCTCTTTCAATTTCCTTTTCTGTAACTTTCCAGTATGGAAATAAAAGGGCGACCAGCTGAGGTGCGGGCACTTGTTTGTAACCTCAAACAAGAATTGGAGGGAGGAACTTTGTTACGAGATATAGATTCGTGGATTGAGGAACCTGGCGCCAGCACAAGTGACAGCAGTATTTTAGCATCAGTGATTCAATGAGGTCGGCTGACACTAGTTCCCCGAAGTTTATTTTGCCATCTATTCAATTGCTGCCCCGATGATATCTTATCCAGCAATACAGACTAGTACATTCCAACACATGGAAAACACCACCACTGTCAGATTTCAATTGGGATCTGGTGCATTTGACACTTATTAGTTCTATTTCTTTCCCCTAGTCTTTCCCCCAAATAACCCCAGCTGGTTTGCCTTTCGTGGAATCGCGTATCCTTTAAATCCATCAACCCCCTGCCCCTTTCACATGTCGTCTTGGAGCATTTGCGAGGAAGCCAGGGTAGCAAAAGTGTGTGTTTGTAAACAGGAACATACCCCTGTGCTGTGCTGTCAGAGAGAGAGCCCCTCTTAATGTCCATGGCTCCCATAAAGAGAGACAAAGACCCTCTTAATGCCTATAGCTCCCAAAGAGAGAGCCCCTCTTAATGTCCATGGCTCCCATAAAGAGAGAGAGGGTGAGAGCTCCTCTTAATGCCCATAGCTCCCACAAAGAGAGAGAGACCCTCTTAATGCCTATAGCCCCCAAAGAGAGAGCCCCTCTTAATGTCCATAGCTCCTACAGAGAGAGGGTGAGAGCCCCTCTTAATGCCCATAGCTCCCACAAAGAGTGAGACAGAGACCCTCTCATTGCCCATGGTTCCCAGAGAGAGGGGATGAGAGACCCTCTTAATGCCCATGGCTCCCACTGACTCCAGCTTTTCTCTCACCGGGTCACACCAAATCGAAAAAGGCAGAGACACCTCCACGCTGTCTGGGTACAAGTTACTGATGCTAAATACGGTTTCACTTTTTAAAAAAAACACGTTTCTAGAGAGAGAGGTGGGCTATCATAGAACAATCTCTCGCCTTCCATTTACAAATAAAGTTACCGAGCAGATACAGAGGGGGAATTGAGTGTAAAACTATGACCTGATATTGCAGTATATTCCGGAGTTGATGGCAGGGATAAGGGGAGATGGAAATAGACACATCATTCTCCCCCCTCCCGTTAGAGGGTCTGTCACTTTCCAAGTACTGTCTGTACAAAGCAATCTTGTCAAAAATCCTACAGTGATTTGCAACCTCCCCACATTAAGATTCGGGGGTGGGGGGGCATGCTCCACTTTAAAAAAATATACATATAAATATTGCAGGCTCTGTAATAACACAGCAGCTGTACTTACGGGAATTAGCGGTGGCGATGCACACCCATAGACTGATGGATAGAGAGAGGGCGAGAGAGAGGTTGCAAGCAACCAGCGAGTCCATTTTCAAATAAGAACCGAGAGACACACACACACACGCACAGATCAGGACAGTAACTCTCTGTTCTTCACCATGTCAGCCAGCATCTGATTTCCTCCTGTCCCCTTTCTTCTTGTTTCTCTCTCTCTCTCTCTTCCACTCCTCCCTTTCTCTCTCCCCCTCTCTCTCTCTCTCTCTTGCCTCCTCCTCCTCTTTCTGCTCGTTCACGCCATCCCGCCGCTACACGTTCTCTTGCGCCAACCAGTGGACCAGGAATCAGGGCCAGGAAAGCGAGAGAGACACACACACAAGGCAAGAGGGAGACTGCTCAGGGGGAGGGGGAGGGGTGGGGGGCAGTTTCGGGGAGGGGAAAAGACTGATGGACCATCCCAGTGTGTGTGTTATCCAGACAGTCTTTGTCCAAATGAGACTCCCAGAAAGATACAACCCTCTCGCAAATACACCCACTGTCTATCCCCTACATAGCAGCAGCTAACTATTTATTGGCACCAAATCCGTCACTTGTATTATATATATATATATATAAACGGAGACAGTTATGACAATTGTGCCCTAAATCCACACACAGATCATTAATCCTCGTTAGCTGAAAGTTCCGACACCAGCAATAATCAGCTCTAATATTTGAGATTTCTTCCTAATGACCACTTTATTTAACACTTTCTCACTTCAACGTCTTATGGCCATTCAACTGGGAGACGTGGGGCGAGCCGCAAACTCTCCCCACTCTTTTATTTACCAAACAATTTACAAATACAAAAATACATCACACTTTCAAAATGCCTCCTCACAATAATAAATTATAAAGATAACACCTGATATAACAGTCTCAACAATAAACATGCCATTTTAATTACAATAACACATACAACATATCACAGTAACAAACAGCTAGTGTGCATTGCGAGTTATCCACAACCTGCCTTCCAAGGTTGCAAACAACTCACAACGGCAATAAACCGGCAAGTTGTAATATAAACAGTTCCGGCAGCCAACGCCGTGCCCCCAACTCCCCCCCCCCCCCCAACCCCAATGATCCCCACTGATGGAATATTGATGACTGGTTAATGATGAATGAGTCGCCACCCTGCCATTTGAAACAGTGACCCTGGGGTGTGTGCCTTACAGGACGACGAAACCCATCAGGCAATAGCTAAACTCCCAGACGCAACTCTCAATTAATAACCATCAGCCTGGCTTCCATCACACCTCTCACAGCACCCCCCGGGATATAAGGCAGCGTCGAGTTTATCATTATTGATAGGAATAGTTTTCTTCCAAAACAGAAGCCTTCAGATCCACATCAGCCGCATTTTCAGCTCTGAACCTCGCAGTTGTTTAGTTATTTTACACTGATTCCAGATATTGGAGGGTAATCTAACATTTTGATGTTGTGGTGGGTGGGAGGGTGAATTAAGTTAAGATTTCTACCATGGATGTTCATTGCTTCAGATGTCCCAGGTCGCTTTATTCCCCTTTTAAAGTTCGCTGTAGGTAATAACGAAGCGACGAGGGGGAGGGAAGGGACTGAACTTCAACTCTTGTTAACGAGAGAAATGCTGAAAGCCAGCACAGAGAAGTACCGGTGAGGCTTGTTGAGTGGTGTAGCTAAGCCTGGCCAGTGGCTGTTTGAAACTTGCACCTTATCTGGCTGCAGAGGCCGGGGTCAAACCGTTCTCCCGGTAATGAAGCAGCCGGGTGTTAATTCACCTTTATTGCTTCATCCTGTAAACCATCCCCCAAGACACTCCTTCAATCTCTGTTACCGGGCAGATTCCCCTCCCCCTGAAGCGGAACAACAACCAGAGTTGGTCAGAATTCTTTGCAGCTTTTAAAAATGTTACTGGGAAATATTTTCTGCTAAAGTTGCGTGCTCGGGATTGCCCCCCTTTCTTTCTCTCACCGTGCAGTCCTTCTGCTAACCTCGGGATGTAATTCATCGAATCTCTGCACTGCAGATAGAGGCCGTTTGGCCCGTCGAGTCTGCACCGACTCTCCAACAGAGCATCTTATCCAAACCCTAACCTCGAAACTCCAAGTATTTACCCCCACTAATCCCCCTAACCCACACATCCTGGGACAAAATTGCCCCTTAGCGTCCCAGGGGTTATGGCCTGGGTAGGATGCACTGTTGGAGGGTCAGTGCAGACTGGATGGGCCGAATGGACTCCTTCTGCTCTGTCGGGATTTTATGACTCTGGCCTACCGGGTTCGCAGACTGTCAGTAGGATTCTCTATCCTCGTCCGTGGCTGGGATTCTCCAGTCCCGCTGCTGTGAATGGAGATTTGGCGGAGTGCCAAATTCTCCGTTCTCGCTGGCAGGGCAGTGGTGGAGGGGTATACAACATCGGATAATTCCAGCCAGTATCTCCTGCTTCTGGATGCCTCCAGCCAGAGGAAAACTCCTTCTTGCATCTATCCTGAAAAGACCTTAAGAATTTTGTATGCTTCAATGAAAGCATGCCCCATTCTTCTGGACTATTCAAAATACATATAAAGCGTTGAAAATAAACTCAACATGTCATCCACACTGGACCATCCCATAGCTTGGCATTCAAGTCACCTTTTGTCATGAAAACTATTTCATCAGTGATGGACATCTTTTGATTTTTTAAAATTTGATTTATCATTGTCACATGTATTAACATACAGTGAAAATAATTGTTTCTTGCTCGCTGTACAGACAAAAACGTACCATTCATAGAGAAGGGAATGAGAGAGTGCAGAATGTGGCGTTACAGTCTTCGCAAGGGTGTAGAGAAAAATCAACTTAACGCAAGGTAAGCCCATTCAAAAGTCTGACAGCAGCAGGGAAGAAGCTGTTCTTGAGCCAGTTGGTACGTGACCTTAGAGTTTTGTATCTTGTTCCTGAAGGAAGAAGATGGAAGAGAGAATGTCCAGGGTGAGTGGGGTCCTTAATTATGCTTTGCCGAGGCAGCGGAAGTGTAGACAGAGTCAATGGATGGGAGGCTGGTTTGCGTGATGGATTGGGCTACGTTCACAACCTTTGTAGTTCCTTGCGGTCTTGGGCAGAGCAGGAGCCATACCAAGCTGTGATACAACCAGAAAGAATGCTTTCTATGGTGCATCTGTAAAAGTTGGTGAGAGTCGTAGCTGACATGCCAAATTTCCTTCGTCTTCTGAGAAAGTAGAGGCGTTGGTGGGCTTTCTTAACTATATGGGAGGACCAGGACAGGTTGTTGGTGATCTGGACACCTAATAACTTGAAGCTCTCGACCCTTTCTACCTCATCCCCATTGATATAGACAGGAGTATGTTCTCCTTTACACTTCCTGAAGCCGATGACAACCTCCTTCATTTTGTTGACATTGAGGGAGAGATTATTGTTGCCGTACCAGTTCACCAGATTCTCTATCTTATTCCTGTACTCTGTCTCATCATTGTTTGAGATCTGATCCATTACAGTGGTGTCGTCAGCAAACTTGAAAATCGAATTGGAGGGGAATTTGGTCACACAGTCATAGGTATGTCATAGGAACGGATATGTAAGGAGATTCTGGACAAGTGCAGAAAAAATAGGGTTGTTGTAGTGGGAGACTTTAATTTCCCTTGTATAGACTGGAAATCGCTTAGGGCTGGGGGCCTGGACGGGGGAGAATTTATAAAATGCGTACAGGAAGGTTCTTTGGAACAATATGTTGACAGTCCAACTAGAGAGGGGGCTATACTGGACCGAGTACTGGGGAATTAGCCCGGTCAGGTCATCAAAGTTTCAGTAGGGGAACATGTGGCAAATAGTGACCACAATTCTGTAAACTTTAGGATAGTAATGGAAAAAGATGAGTGTTGGCCTATGGGTAAGGTGCTGAATTGGGGGAAGGCTAACTACAGCCGGATTAGGCAGGATTTGGTGGCTGTTGATTGGGAGAGGCTGTTCAAGGGTAAATCCACATCTGGCATGTGGGAGACTTTTAAGGAGAAGTTGATAGGACTGCAGGACAGGCATGTGCCTTTAGAGGAAGGATAGGAAAGGTAGGATTCAGGAGCCGTGGATAACCAGTGAAATTGTGGGTCTAATCAAAAAGAAAAAAGAGGCATACATGAGGTCCAGGCAGCTAAAAACAGATGGAGCACTGGAGGAATACAGAGAAAGTAGAAAATAACTCAAACAGGGAGTTAGAAGGGCAAAAAGGGGTCACGAAATGTCCTTGGCAGACAGGATTAAGGAGAATCCTAAGGCATTTTATACATACATTAGGAACAGGAGGGTTGTTAGGGAAAGAATCGGACCTCTCAGGGACAAAAGAGGGGAATTATGCTTAGAACCAAAGGAAGTAGGTGAGATCCTGAACTAATACTTTGCATCAGTATTCATGAAGGAGAGGGACGTGTTGACTGGTAGTGTCTCAGAGAGATGTGTTGACCCGTTAGAAAAAATCTCAATTACAAGGGAGGAAGTGTTAGGTTTTTTAGGAAACATTAAGACAGACAAATCCCAAGGGCCAGATGGCATCTATCCTAGACTCCTCAGGGAGGCAAGAGATGAAATTGCTGGGCCTCTAACAGAAATCTTTCTCTCTTCGCTGGACACAGGTGAGGTCAGTAAGAAGTTTAACAACACCAGGTTAAAGTCCAACAGGTTTATTTGGTAGCAAAAGCCACACAAGCTTTCGGAGCTCCAAGCCCCTTCTTCAGGTGAGTGGGAATTCTGTTCACAAACAGGTGAGGTCCCAGAGGATTGGAAGATAGCAAATGTGGTCCCGTTATTTAAGAAGGGTAGCAAGGAAAACCTGGGTAATTATAGGCCGGTGAGCTTGACGTCCGTGGTAGGGAAATTGTTGGAGATGATTCTTAGAGATAGGATATATGCGCATTTAGAACTGAATAATCTCATTACCGATAGACAGCATGGTTTTGTACGAGGGAGGTCATGCCTCACAAATTTGGTTGAGCTTTTTGAGGAGGTGACAAAAACGATTGACGAGGGAAGGGCCGTGAATGTCGTCTATATGGATTTTAGTCAAACGTTTGACAAGGTCCCTCATGGCAGGCTGGTGCAAAAGGTTAAATATCACGGGATAAAAGGTGAGCTAGCTAGATGGGTGGAGAACTGGCTTAGCCATAGAAGACAGAGGGTAACAGTGGAGGGGTCTTTTTCCGATTAGAGGTCTGTGACTAGTGGTGTTTCGCAGGGCTCTGTACTGGGACCTCTGCTGTTTGTGATATATATAAATGATTTGGAGGAAGATGTAGCTGGTGTGATCAGTAAGTTTGCGGATGACACAAAGATTGCTGGAGTTTCGGATAGTGATGAACATTGTCAGAGAATACAGCAGGATATAGATAGGCTGGAACATTGGGCGGAGAAATGGCAGATGGAATTTAATCCAGATAAATGCGAAGTGATGCATTTCAGTAGATCTAATGTAAGGGGAAGCTATACAATAAATGGCAGAACCATCAGGAGTATAGACACACAGAGGGACCTGGATGTACAAGTCCACAGATCCTTAAAGGTGGCAGCACAGGTGGAGAGGGTGGTCAAGAAGGCATATGGCATGCTTACCTTTATTGGACGGGGCATAGAATATAAAAGTTGGCATATGATGTTGCAGCTGTATAGAACATTGGTTAGGCCACGTTTGGAATACTGCGTCCAGTTCTGGTCGCCACACTACCAGAAGGACGTGGAGGCTTTGGAGAGAGTACAGAAAAGGTTTACCAGGATGTTGCCTGGTATGGAGGGTCTTAGCTATGAGGAGAGATTGGATAAGCTGGGTTGTTCTCCCTGGAAAGACGGAGGATGCGGGGCGACCTAATAGAGGTGTATAAAATTATGAAGGGCATAGATAGGGTGAACAGTGGGAAGCTTTTTCCCAGGTCGGAGGTGACGAACACAAGGGGTTCAAGGTGAGGGGGGCAAGGTTCAACACAGATGTCAGGGGGACATATTTTACACAGAGGATGGTGGGGGCCTGGAATGCACTGCCAAGCAAGGTGATTGAGGCGGACACGCTGGGATCGTTTAAGACTTATCTAGATAGCCACATGAACAGACTGGGAATAGAGGGATCCAAATGAATGATCTAGTTGGGCACATGAGCGGCGCAGGCTTGGAGGGCCGAAGGGCCTGTTCCTGTGCTGTATTGTGCTTTGTTCTTTGTATACAAGGAGTACAGTAGGGGGCTGAGAACACAGCCTTGTGGGGCACCGGTGTTGAGAATGATCTGAGGAACAACTGCACGGAATGCAGTTCTACTCCAAAGTTCAACATGAGGGAGGACTGGCTGGCAGCTGGGATCATTCATAACAGCTGGAGCAATCTGCACAGCTGGAGAACCGATGATAGATGGATTCATTAATAAATGGCGGAATTAATGATAAACTGTGTAACTGGGGTAGTTATTGAATGCTGAGATTTAAAAACACATTTCCTGATTCACTCTCATGATTAGGTCATTTCTAGAAAAGCCAGCAATTCTGGTGGTGGTGACCCTCCCCATCTTGAACTGCTGTAGTCCAGGTGATGAAGATGTTCCCGTAGAGTCGTTGGAAGGGAGTTCTAGGATTTCAATCAGCAATGATGAAGGAATGTCAATATATTTCCAAATCAGAATATCTTAGAATCTCAGCAGTGCAGAAGGAGGCCATTCGGCCCAATGAGTCTGCACCAACAACAATCCCACCCAGGCCCTATCCTTGTAACCCCAGGTAATCCCCCCGATGCTAAGGGGAAATCCCACCCAGACCTGTTCCCCGTAACCCCAAGTATTTACCCGGCTAATCCCCCTAACCTACACATCTTGGGATGCCAAGGGGTAATTTAGCATGGCCAGTTCACCTAACTTGCACATCTTTGGACCGTGGGAGGAAACCGGAGCACCCGGAGGAAACCCACGCAGACATGGGGAGAACATGCAAACTCCACACAGGTGGGGACCAGGTGATGCTCCCACATGTTTGCTGCCCTCTAGGTGGTAGAAATTGTAATTTGGGAAGTTGCTGTGGCAGGAACCTTGGCGGGTTTCTTCTGGGCAGCTTGTTGATGGTACGTACTACTGCCACTATGTTCTGGTGCTGGAGGGAGGGAATGATGATCAAACTGGCTGCTTTGTTCAAGGTAGTGTCAAAATTCTGAATGTTGTTGGAGCTGCAATTATCCCACCAAGTGAAGAGTCACGCTCTTGGTTTGGGAGTTGTAGATGGTGGAGAGGCTTTGAGGAATTATACGGGGAGTCAATCACCCCAGAATACACAACCCTGTAACTTCTTCAGAATGCCACTCTGTAGCTACTTGTCTTTGATTGAAATCCAAAGCTCCTGTCTTGCCTGACCTTTCTCACTCAGGCTGGGGGAGACTGAAACAGCAAAGCGGTTAAGGGGCTCCAGAAGCAAGGTGTAAAAGGAATGCAGCGAAGAAGGACATTGTCTCTTTTTATGGCATTAGCTGCCATAAAGCAGGTGAGTTTAAATGAACCATCAAAAGGGATAAGTTAAGTTTGGGATCTGGGATTAGGGGTTCAGATGTCAGTAGGGGAGGGGGCCCAGGTACGGACCTTGGGGGTGGGGGTGGCAGGTACGGAAATTGGTGGTGGGGGGGGGCAGTGGCACAGGTACGGACATTGGGGAGGGAGGGTCGTGCCGGGGAAGGGGTTTGGACAGGAGGAGGTACAGTTCCGGTCCACATATTGGGGAGTTGGGGAGGGGGGGGGGGGATGTATGTCAGGCAAAGTGGGGAGGTTCGGGTGTTGGGCTGGGGGACAGGGCGGGGGTCAGGAGTTAGGCTGGACAGGGCTGGACCGGGCAGGGTAGGGTTATCCAAGGGGATGGCAAGCCTGTGGGTGAATGGTTGGGCCAGGGTGGGAGGTGTGGCATTTGGGTAAGGGGGTGTCAAGCCCGGTCAGGTTGGGTAGGGTGCTTTGTTGTGGGGAGGGTGGGGGGCTCTTCATAGGAATTATGTCCAAGTCTGGACATAAGAAATAAGAGCAAGAGTGGGCCATTCTATTCTTCTAGTCAGCTCCACCATTCAATGAGAATATGGTTGTCTTCTATTTCAACATCATTTTCCAGTGCTATCCCCATAAACCTTGATGTTTTTAACATGTAGAAGTCTTTTGAACTCAGTCTTGAATGTACACGATGATTGAGTCTACACAGCTCTCTGGGGAAGAGGACTTAAACATTTTTACCACCCTCTTGGTTAAGAAAACCCTCCACATCTCAGCCTTATATAGCTTGCACCTTTTTTGGGACAGTGCCCACTGGTTTTGGACACCCCAACCAGGGGAAACATCCTTTCTGCATCTACTCCTAAGCCCTGTATGAATTTTATATCTTTGAATGAGATTATCTCTTATTCTTCTAAACTCCAGAGAATAAAAGCCCAGTCTATTAATCTTTTCACCTCGGTCAGTCCTTCCATCCCAGGAATTATTTTGGTGAATCTTTGATGCACTTGGATTTTGTCCAATTCTTGCTACCACAGACTGCTTCATTATCTCAGGAATTTTAAAAGGAACTGCATGCTGTGCAATCATTAGCAAACATAGAGGAGGCGTTGGCCTAGTGGTATTATCGCTAGACTATTAATCCAGAAGCTCAACTAATATTCTGGAGACCAGGGTTTGAATCCCGTCACAGCAGGTGGTGAAATTTGAAATCAGTAAAAAATATCTGGAATTAAGAATCTACTGATGACCATGAAACCATTTGTTGATTGTCGGGAAAAAAAATCTGATTCACTAATATCTTTAGGGGAGGAAATCTGCTCTCCTTACCTGGTCTGGCCAACATGTGACTCCAGAGCCATAGCAATGTAGTTGACTTTCAACTACAAGGGCAACTAGGAATGGGCAATAAATGCTGGCCAGCCAGCGACGCCCATGGCCCACGAATGAATAAAAAAAAATTCTACTTCTAACCTTATGAGGGAAATCATTGATGAAGCAGCTGAAGATGGTTGCAATGAGGACACTACCCTAACGAATTGAAGTAATGTCCTGGGTCTGAGGTGATTGGCCTTCAAGAACCACAATCATCTTCCTTTATAATAAAAACAGAAAGCGCTGGAAAAACATTAGCTGGCCTGGCTGCATCTGTAGACATAGAAACAGAGTTATTGCATCAAATTCTAAGAGAACTAAGAAACTAACAGTTCTGATGGAAAGCCATGTTGGATTCAAAATGCTTCACTCTATTCCTGTCTCCGCAGATACTACCAGACTGGCTGAGTTTTTCTAGCACATTCTCTTTTTAGTTCAGATCTCCAGCACATGCAAAAATTTGCTTTCATTTTCCTTTATGCTACGTATGACTCCAACCAGTTGTAACACTTCTGCCCAGATCCCCATTGATTTTGCTTTTGCCAGGGCTTCTTAATGCCAGACTCATTCAAATGCAGCCAAGGGCAGTCAGTCTCACCTCACTTATGAATTCAGCCTTCTCAATCCATATTTGGACCAAGAATGTAAAGAGACTTGGAGCCAAATGGCCCTGACATAACCCAAAGTGAGCATCAGTGGCCAGGTTACTAATTCGTAAGTGCCATTTGATAACACTGCCCGTGACAATACCCATCACTTTGCTGATGATTGAGTGTAGACTGATGCATTGGTAATTGGCCAGAATTGGATTTGACCTGTGATCAAGACATACCTGGTTAAATTTCCATAATGAAGTTGGGAATGTTCATGATATTTTCTACCTCTGGTTGTTCAATTGTCGTAAACACAGTAAGAAGTTTAACAACACCAGGTTAAAGTCCAACCTGGTGTTGTTAAACTTCTTACTGTGTTTACCCCAGTCCAACGCCGGCATCTCCACATCATGACTTCAATTGTCCACCAACAACCCTGATTGGATGTGGCAGGACTACTTGCTTTGATCTGATCCATTGTTTGTGGGATCACTTAGTTCTGTCTATAGAATCCTGCCTCCCATTACATGTATGTAATCCTGTGTTGTGACTGGGATAATTGGTGACAATTGGGATAGTTTCTGATGGTTAATCATTGTTGCTAGCTGAAGATGTTCGTGATACTTGAGTAATTGAATATAACTAGTTCTTGATAATAATTGGGGGGAATTGATGGTAACTGCAGTAATTGTTGATAAATAAGTTAACTAGTTCTAACCAACAGGGCGGCACGGTGGCACAGTAGTTAGCACTGCTGCCTCACAGCACCAGGGACCCAGGTTCAATTCCGGCCTCGGGTCACTGTCTGTGTGGAATTTGCACTTTGTCTGCATGGGTTTCCTCCGGGAAACCAAAGACGTGCAGGTTAGGTTGATTGGACATGATAAATTGACCCTAGTGTCAGGGGGATTAGCAGGGTAGATGTGTGGGGTTATGGGAATAGGGCCTGGGTGGGATTGTGGTCGGAACAAACTTGATGGGCCAAATGGCCTTCTTCTGTATTGTAGGGATTCTTTGAATGAGTGTAATTGGTGATATTGGGCATTTGACAATTGTGGAGTAATTGGTAATAGCTGCATAACTATTACCATTTGGACTCTTCATGTGACAAACTATCTCCTATGTCTGTTGTATTGAACCAGATGCTGCTAATATTTTTTGAGTAAAAAGGTTCAAGAAGAGAAATCGAACTTTGAGCTCAGCAATATCATCTAATAATTGGTCTGTTTATTTCTTCCAATAGACTAGTGGGAAACAGAATGATCTAATAATGTCAGATTTGTTTCTGTCTGAAAGGTAAGTGAAAAGCATATTAATGCATCAGCAGCCTTCAGCCTGCTGAGGGTATGTATGCAAGGACAGAAATTGCTGACTGGGAAAATAACTTTCAACTGGAGGTGCACACTGTTATTTGTCTGTAAATAATCCAGCCAATTATAATGGAGAACAGATATCCCGTTGTTGTGAATTCAGCACAGGTTGCTGGTCGATTGGCTCCACTCCTCCAGGAGTGAATCCAGACAAAAAAGGGGCTCTTGCTGCCACTCCTTGTTGCAATTTTCAAGAAATTTCAGGGTTTAGTGCTAATGGATTGTTAATGTGAAGCTGGACTCACTCTCTGCTCTGTGCAAGACTGGAATCATTTACACTGCTCAATTAAGATTGAAATCAAAATTTGTGATGAATATGAAACTCCATTAATATGTGTGTGTGTATAATATATACAATACATATACTCATATGTGTGTATGTATACATGTACACACACTGACCACCGTGCCGCCCTGATGATGAAAAGGAACGTAATTTTTCACCCATGGAACCCCAAATTCTCAAACAGTGGGGCTTTTCTTTTGTTCCTGTTGCAGATTAATTGGCAGAGATAGATAAGAACGTAAGTATTATAAGCAGGAGTAGGCCATTCAGCCCTTCAATATAAATGCAAATAGAGTACAAATGCAATTTGAGGCATAAAATGTAAGTGAAGAATAGAAACCCTACAGTGCAGAAGGAGGCCATTTGGCCCATCGAGCCTGCACCAACAACAACCCCACCCAGGCCCTAAGCCTGTAACCCCACATATTTGCCCTGCTAATCCGCTTGACACTAAGGGGCAATTTAACATGGCCAATCAACCTAACCAGTACATCTTTGGACTGTGGGAGGAATCTGAAGCACCCGGAGGAAACCCACGCAGACACAGGGAGAACGTGCAAATTCCACACAGACAGTCACCGGGGGATGGAATTGAACCCGAGTCCCTGGCACTGTGAGGCAACAGTGCTGACCACCATGCCGCCCTGAAGATTAAAAGGAACATGTAAGTTTTCTCCCACGGAACCCCAAACTCTCAAACAGTGGGACTTTTCTTTTGTTCCTGTTGTAGACTAATTGGCAGAGGTAGATAAGAACACAAGAATTATAAGCAGGAGAAGGCCACTCAGCACTTCAAGCCTGCTCCACCATTCAATGAGATTCAGCTGATCTTCTACTTCAGTACCTTCTGCTTGCACTATCCCCATATCCCTGGATGTTTTTCACATGTAGGAACCTATTAATCTCAGTCTTGAGCATACTCAATGACTGCAATGATACTCAATGACTGCAATGATTAATCACTAGGGACAGCACAGTGGCACAGTGGTTAGCACTGCTGCCTCACAGCGCCAGGGACCTGAGTTCGATTCCTGGCTTGGGTCACTGTCTGAGTGGAGTTTGCACGTTCTCTCCGTGTCTGCGTGGGTTTCCTCTGCGTGCTCCGGTTTTGCTCCCACAGTCCGAAAGATATGCTGGTTAAGCGCATTGGCCGTGCTAAATTCTCCCTCAGTGTACCCGAACAGGCGCCAGAGTGTGGTGACTGGGGATTTTCACAGTAACTTCATTGCAATGTTAATGTAAGCCTACTTGTGGCAATAATCGATAAACTTCAACTTTAAAAAACACTAACTATTATTATTGCATCATAGCAGATTGGGAAAAGGCAAATGAAATGGACCGTGATCTTTTATCATCTCCTATTCCATATCCCCAAGGTGATTGGGCACCATAGGTTCCCAATTATTTGTTCCTCCATTATATGTCAGTTTAGATTTAAAACTGTTCATTCAGGCACCTATGGGCAGTATCTGATGATGTGGAGATGCCGGCTTTGGACTGGGGTGAACACAGTAAGAAGTCTCACAACACCAGGTTAAAGTCCAACAGGTTTATTTTGGCTTTTGTTACCAAATAAACCTGTTGGAATTTAACCTGGTGTTGTGAGACTTCTTATGGTATCTGATGCGCATGACAGTTGGCATATGCAACAGTGTGTGTGTGTGTGTGTGTGTGTGTGTGTGTAAAACCAAGCAAACAAGAATGTTAACCTACTCAGGGCCTGCAATGTAAATTAATCAATTCCCATGAGAGTCCACTGATAGAAAACTGGATTTGTCGATGGAACTTATTAACGTTAGTGAAAATGAATATAAAGAAGGTATCTTGTGGATTTGAATTCATTACAACTGATTAGGATAGCCCATTCCAACTGTTAAAGACAGCCCCATTCCTGAAGATCCCAACATAATTATAACAATTAAATTGACAATGTCAATTATTTTTCAAACAGCTGTTATTTTGCTCCGAATATTAGAATCCTTATTCTCTCTCTGTCGCCCCACCCTTGGATTCTGTATTTTCTCTGAACTTGCTCTTTCATATGTCAGTGGAGATTGGGTGGGCTGATGCAGAATTAGAAATACTACCCAGGATTTTACTGCCCCGCCTGCCACGGGAATTGGAGTGGGCGAGGGGTGGACAATGGGAAGGTCCGTTGACTTTGGCTGGGATTTTATGGTTTCGGGACGAGCGATGCCGTAAAATTCCACCTACTGGGACCTGATTTTACCATTGAACGGATGCGAAAACGTGGTAAAGTCGGGCGTGAGGCCATTAACGCGATCTGCGCCTGCGTCCCCGCAGTTCGCCACTTTACCGAAACCCGGGAATGGCGGCAATTTGATCCGCGCCCAAAATGGGCGCAACGGTGATTTAAATGCATTTGCATGCATTTAAATTGAATTAATGAACTGCCCGCCCAACTTTATCAGCATTTCCCCCTTTACCACCGCGTTTGCCAATCCGGAACCGCGCCGTAATGGACCTGCTAAATAAAAGTCTGAATCGGGCGCTCCAGCTGCTGAAGAGGCGTGTTCAGCACTTCCAACGGCTCTCTGACTCAGATCGGTGGTGGAGGGGGGAAGAGGAAGGCGGATCAGATCATTCTCTGGTGAGGGCGGGGGGGGGGAGGAGGGCAGATCGTTGTCTGGTGTGGAGGGAGGAGGAGGCGGGTCAGATGTTCCTCGCAGGCGGGAAGGGGGGGGGTGCGGTGGTGAGTGAGGCCAGACCATTCTCTGGGTGGGGGGGATAAGTGAGGCCAGATCGATGTCTGCGGGTGTGGGGGGGGGGGGGGGGGGTGAGTGAGACCAGACCATTCTCTTGGGGGGAGGGGGGAGTGAGACCAGATCGTTGTCTGGGGGGGGGGGAGGAGGGAGGCCCAAATGCTCATTGGTGGGGGGGAGAGCAGATGGATCTCCGGTGGGGGGGTGGGGGGGGGCCAGATAGATCTCTGGTAGGGTGGGGGGGCAGGGGGGTCCACTGCCACTCTGCGGGCAATCCGGGGAGGGGCGCAGGGGTGGCGATCAGTCTAGGTATTGGGGGGCGTGGATAAGGGGGACAGTGATGTGTCTGGGTAGTGGGGGAGTTGATTAGGGGGACAGTGACGTATGTGGGTAGTGGGGGGTGGATAAGGGGGACAGCGATGTCTGTGGGTAGTGGGTGGGGTGGATAAGGGGGACAGTGATGTCTGTGGTTAGTTGGGGGGTGGATAAGGGGGACTGTGATGTCCGTGGGGGCCATCACTCTCGCTTGTCGTTCCCGGGCCGCTTTCTCCCCTTTCTGCAGCCCGGGAGTGATCTGACACGGGCGCACTTTTTCAAATTTTTTTCCGACTGCGCATGCGCAGTTCAGAGCTCTGATTGTCTCTGCCACGCTAAGCCCCGCCCACAGCGCGAATGGGACTGGAGATGTGTTTTTCAGGCTGTGTGCGTATGGGGGCGCCTGGGAACAGATTTCTAAGTCGGATCTGCATTACGCCCAGATTCAGCACTTAGAATGAAAATGGTAAAATCGGGCCCACTATGTTTTCTACGAAGGCGGGATCAGGCCATTGAGTCGGATGATCAGACATGATCGTGATGGATGGCGGAGCAGACTCGAAGGGCCGAATGGCCTCCTCCTGCTCCTATTTTCTATATTTCTATGTTTTCTCTGACTCTGGGTGTACTCTATGCAAGACTCAACTCAGCCACTGTGGTGTTACAAAGCTGAATGGTCTAAACTTTTAAAGGTTGTGTGCGGACAATTAACAAATTACAAAGGTGTTGTCTTTGTAATGTTTGGTTACTCCTGGGTGATTAATAATGAGAGGAACAGTGCAACATCACCTTTGTTCCTTTGGGTGCATTGCAGGTGGAAGGAATTGTGTTTAGAAATAAAATTGCATGGGCTTTGTGGACAGGAACGAATAAGGGAAAGTGAGAATTCTGCACGGATCTATGTTGCTGTTAAGAAGGACTTATATTTAGAATGAACCTTGGTGGAGTGCTTTATGCGTGGTATGGGTAAATGAGTAAGCAGATTGTTGGCTGATTCAGACAGGCAGAACACTCTTTCATAACAACATTACAATATCTCATGTCCCAAATTTTTGAGCAATGTATGTCTTGTTCTTACATAAATCTTTGGCAAGGACTATAGCAGCACTGGGGAATATTAAGCTGCATTGCAAAATGCTACTGCCTCTTTCCAAGGTACAGCATTTGATCACACAGTCAAAAAAAACCTCACAAGATCTTGCCTCCACCACTCAGTTACACATGGTGCTTCGTGGATTCGGGTTTTAATTAGTTTAACCACTTGTTCTGCTTTCCCTTCCTCTTTGTTTTCTCGATGCTCACTGCTGCTTCATTGTCGGCAGGGGTGGCAGGAGTGCTGGGGAGTTGGTGAAGTGCTATGAACTGTAAAGCTCTCCAGAGCTGCTGTCAGTGTTCCTCATTGATCAACTGATGTGTACATCTGTGGGATGAAACTCATCTTATCTTTAATAGAGTAAGAAAGTGCTGCTGTCAGGAGGTGTTTCCTCTGAATACTCCTGCAAATGGCAGAACCGCATCAAAGAAGGAAAGTAAAACATTATGAAATCGGACAGCATGGAAGGGAGCCATTCAGTCCATCGTTTCTGTGCCAGCTCTTTGAAAGAACGATCCACTCCCTTCTTGTTCCTTGAAGATCCTTTCTTTCCATGTATTCATCGATTCCCTTTTGAAAGTCCTGACTGAATCTGCTTTCACCACCCATTGCAGATCGTAACAACTCTGAGAAAAATATACCTTTTTAAAGATTATTTATTCATGTCCCAAGTAGTCCCATGTTATAACATTGCAATGAAGTTACTGTGAAAATCCTCTCGTCGCCACACTCTGGCACCTGTTCGGGTACACTGAGGGAGAATTTAGCATGGCCAATGCACCTAACAAGCAGGTCTTTCAGACTGTGGGAAGAAACCGGAGCACCCGGAGGAAACACACGCAGAAACAGGGAGAACGTGCAGGCTCTGCACAGATAGAGACGCAAGCCTGGAATCAAACCCGGGTCCTTTGCATTGTGAGGCTGCAGTGCTAACCACTGTGCCACCGTGCCGGCTCCCACTACTACCCAGACCCGTTTTCATTTTTGCTGATCAACTTCAATCCGCAGCTTCTGCTTGGCGTCCTGGCTCTCAGTAGAAACAGTTCCTCCCTAGCTCCTTGATCAAATTCCTTCATACTTTTGAACAAGTATGAATGTCATTTAACAATGGGAAGCAACTTGAACCTTCTTCACTGAGAAATGAGGTCGTCACATTTTAAATGGATGATTGAGTACAATTGCAGCAGGATTAAAGAGCTAGATTGTACAAGGTCTGTCAGATATTGGATACAAAGTCCAAGGGCATCGACTGAGCAATTACCTCTTACTATGTGCATTTGACCATCGGGCCTTTCTGGCCTTTCCTGTCGGCGGGATCTTCCAGTCCCACCGATGGTGAACCCCCACGGTAGGTTTCCCGGAGGCAGGATGGGCGAGCCATACAAAATCCACACTGTCTGTGTAGAGTTTGCACATTCTCCCCGTGTCTGCGTGGGTTTCCTCCGGGTGCTCCGGTTTCCTCCCACAGTCCAAAGATGTGTGGGTTAGGTGGATTGGGGTCGTGCTAAATGACCCCTTAGTGACAGGGAGACTAGCTCGGGTAAATGTATGGGGTTATGGGAGTGGGGCCTGGGTGGGACTGTGGTTGGTGCAGACTCGATGGGCCGAATGACCTCTGTCTGCGCTGTAGGATTCTATGATTTATAAAATGCCATAATCCTCAGTGGGTCTGGAAGATCCATTGACACACAATGGCGATACGCCTCTGCCACTGGAAAACACGCCGCGCGGGGAGTCTAAAAAATCTTGGCCCAGTATCAGCCATTCCATAGCAAGAGGCAGAACATCGTGAGTAAGTCCACACAGTTCACATTAGAAGTCGTTTGTTTGCAGACAAATCCTGAGCTTTCTCCTCAACTATTTGCTGAACCAGAAATAAAGATAAAAATTTTGCAAATCACAGGGCCTTTCTCACCCATTCCAAAGTACTTTGCACTCCGCAAAGGAGGTTTTGAAGGAAATGTGACAGCCAATATATACATGCAGCAAACTCCCATAAAGAACAAAAGAAACACAGGAAATTTATGTCACAGAAGGAGGCCATCAAGCACATCAGACGGGATTTTATGGCCTTGTCCGCCCTGAAACCGGAAAATCATGACCGAGGTCCACAGAGCTTCCCATTGCCCGCTCCTCGCCTACTCCGATTCCCGTGTCAGGCGGGGCAGTAAAATTCCTACCATCATATCTGTGCAACCAAGAAAAAGCAATTCAGCCCAAGTCCACTTTCCAGCTCTTTGTCTATAGTTCTGTACATTTTAGCGCATATCAAACTGTTTTGCCTAATGAGATGTTGAAGGTTCCTGCCTCTATCACTCTTTCAGACAGTGAGGAAGAGACCCCCATCATCCTCTCACTGTAAGAACCTCTCCTCAACACTTCAATAGATGATGGATCTATGACCCTTTCTTATTGACTCCTCTACTAAGGGAAATACACCCCGTCCAATCCACTCCATTCCATCTAGGCCCTTCACTGTCTGATACACCGGCACGGTGGCAAGGTGGTTAGCGTTGCTGTCTCACAGCGCCAGGGACCCAGGTTCAAATCCAGCCTCGCGTCACTGTCTGTGTGGAGTCTGCACATTCTCCCCGTGCCTGCGTAGGTTTCCTCTGGGTGCTCCGGTTTCCTCCCACAATCCAAAGACATGCGGGTTAGGTTGATTGGCCATGCTAAATTGACCCTAGAGTCAGGGGGATTGGTGGGGTAAAGATTGAGTGGGACTGTGGTCAGTGCAGACTCGATGGGCCGAATGGCCTCCTTCTGTACTGTAGGGATTCTATGATTCTATGAAATAAATCTTCTCTCAGCCTCCCTTATGCCAAAGAAAACAACTCTGGTTCATCCAATCTTTAAGCAGCTAAAATTCTCAATTTCTGGCAACATTCTACTCAGTATCCTCTCTAGTGTAATCACCTCTTTGCTGTAATTCAGTGACCAGAACTGTGTGCAATACTCTGGCAGGGTCTAACTCCTGCTTTGTCTCCTTCCAATATGAACTGCTTGCTCTTGTATTCTATGCCTGAGCGAATAATAAAGCATTCAATATGCAGTCTTAGCCACTGTATTACCTGTCCTGCTAAATTCCAGGATCTGTGAACATTTTGGGTGGAGTTTTCCTGTCCCGCCCGCCATGGGAATCGTAGTGGGTGGGACAGAAAATTCAGTGGACCATGCAAAGGTCCATTGACCTCGGGTAGGAATTTCCAGTCTTGGGGTGAGCACAGCCAGAAAATCCCACCCTTTGGCCAGAATATTACCGCCTCGATTCTGGGGCAGGAAAGGCTCACAGAACAGCATTCGCTGTTGGCCTTGGGTGAGATCTTACAAGCCTCGAATGGGCGAGGCGGTAAAATGTCACCCTTTGAGTCCAATATGATTCTTGTTTAAGAAGAGTAATATTGGAATTGAAGCTCTGTTTCTCTCTCCACAGATTCTGCCAGACCTGCTAAGTTTTTATCCAGCACATTCTGTCTTTATTTCAGATCTCCAGCATCCACAGTATTTTGCTTTTGTATTTGTGTATTCCCTCGCTTAGTCCCACTGCCTGCTCAAAATGCATTGCCTCACTCTTCTCAAGACTGAATTCCAAGTGTCAATACCCACATGGTCAGTCCATGGTCATCACATGGTCTGCAAACCACAGTTTTCTTTCACTATCAACCACAAGATGATTTCTTGTATCACCTGCAAATGTCTTAATCATGCCCCATTTGCTTAATCCTAAATCATTCATAAATGCCCACAAAAAAACCCAGATCTTATTATTGAGACCTACAGAAGATTATTGGAAAACAGCTTTTGGTCAATAAGACATTTATTTACCATTTCTTTTTGTTTCCTGCTACTGAGTCAGTCTTGAATCCAACTTGCCATTAGCCATTGGATCCCATGGGACGTCACTCTTCTAACTAGTCTGCCAAGTGGGACCTTGTCAAAAACCATTCCAAAATCCATGTAGACTTCATCAAACACATTGGGTGGAATTTTCTCATCCCGTCCACCACAGGAATCATGGCGGTCGGGAGGGCGGGGAGCAGGGGGGTGGGCGGGGCGGAGCATGTAAAGTTCCATTGACCCCAGGTGGGCTTTTCCAGTTTTGGGGTGAGTGTAGCCGGAAATCCCACCCATTATGCTCATTCATCTTTCTTGTTAGCTCCTCAAAAAAAGTCCCATCAAGTTAGTCAGACAAATCCATGTTGACCATCCTTGGTTAAACAGCAATTTTATCAATGAGGATTTATACCGTCCCCCAGAGTTTATTTTCCAATAATTAGCCCACCATTGAGGTTAGGCTGACTGGCCCCTGTAATTAGTGTCCATCTCCTCCTTCTGCTGGTACAAAGTTAGCAGTCTCAAGTTATCAGCTATTTTCCTCCTGGTTTCTAGTTCATCTGGGCCTGGTGATATCCTCTCTCACAATGCCCACACCGTCAGACTTTTCACATTCTATAATTAAATCTATAACTAAAATATCAATATCTGCTTTCTGGGGACGAATAGAAAGTGTTCATTAAGAACTGTGCCACATCTCCCACCTACACACAAGTTACCCTTTTAGCCTCTGATCATGTCTATCCTTCCTTTTGTGCTGTAAAACAACAAATTCAATTCTGCTGTTAGGGATCGAGGAGAGATGGTCCCCGGCTTTGTGGCTAGTCTTCAATGGCTGGTTGAGCACTGGGAGACAGGTTGAGGGATCATTTGGTTTGTGGGATCAACAACCTCAATATCCAAAAGAAACTGCTTGCTAAAACCAAGATTTGACCAGAAAAGCAGTAGAGAAGGCCAAGCGACTGAGTGTGCTGAGCAAGCCGCAAGATGTGCAGAGTGAGAAATTCACCGATTATGAACTAACCCTCTCCCACCCCCAGCGGGTGTCTCATTGTAATCTTGTTGCTTGCAGACCTACGTGTGTAACTGTTCTCTTTTGTTTTGTCACAGGTATAGCTCAAGGAACTAGGGGGGAAGGACTTTGGTAGCATGGCCCCTTTAGGAGGTAATCATTCGCAGGCCACATTGACTGGGCTGGACCCAATGGAGTATGAGCACGTGAACCTCAGCCAGTCAGGAGCGAGGGCGTGCGAGCGAGTTGGGGACTTGCTGGGAGCAGACCTGTATTGTTGTGTTGCAAATCCTTTAGTTGTAAATACTATCCATGTGTCTCATTAGACCCAGTGAGCAAGACAACATTTTGACAAAATAGTTCAAATTTAAACACATGAAACCGATTCTCCCATCCCAAGGCGCACGTTTTTTGGTGTATCGGGTTGAGAGCTGAAATGGGCAGCCACATAGCAGATGGAATTTAACACACAAAGTGTGATTTGATTTTTGATTTGATTTATTATTGTCACATAGATTCATTGTGGTCGGTGCAGACTTGATGGGCTGAATGGCCTCCTTCTGCAATATAGGATTCTAAAGTTAAAAGTTTATTCATTCATCACAAGTATGGCTTACACTGCAATGAAGTTACTGTGAAATTCTCCTAGTTGCCACATTCCGGCGCCTGTTCAGGTCAATGCACCTAACCAGCACGTCTTTCAGAATGTGGGAGGAAACCCACGCAGACACGTGGAGAATGTGCAAACTCCACACAGACGGTGACCTAAACTGGGAATCAAACCTGGGTCCTTGGCACTGTGAGGCAGCAGTGCTGACCACTGTGCCACCGTGCCGCCCCATGATTCGTATACAGTGAGAAGTATTGTTTGCTGCGCACTATACAGACAAAACATAGCATTCATAGAGTACATGGGGGGGAAGGAAAGGAGAGAGTGCAGAATATAGTGTTACAGCATAGCTCGGGTGTCGAGAAAGATCAGCTGAATATAAGGTAGGTTCATTCAAAATTCTGATGGCAGCAGGGAAGAAGCTGTTTTTGGATTAGTTGGTACATGTCCTCAGACCTTTGTATCTTTTTCCCAATGGAAGAAGGTGGAAGAGAGAATGTCCAGGTTGTGCGGGGTCCTTGATTATGCTGGCTGCTTTTCCGAGGCAGCGGGAAGTGTAGATGGAGTCAATGGATGGGAGGCTGGTTCGCGTGATGGACTGGGCTACATTCGCGACCCTTTGTAGTGAGGTGATACATTTTGATAAGGAAGAATGAGGAGAAGTTATAGACTTTTTTGTGACTCACAGTTCGCTGGGAAGTGCGGAGATGAACACGTTTCACGTAGGCAGCCTCAGAGTCTGACTTGATCATGCCTGTTTTATTTTTAAGTACACCAATCTGCATCAAATCTCAATATCGTTCAAACCTGGATGTCACATTGGAGAATTTGAGAGATGGTGTCACAAAAGGCATGCCCATGTGTCTCATCAGGCCCAGTGAGCAAGACAACATTTTTGGAATCGATTCTCCCACCCCAAGGCGCACGTTTTTTGGTGCATCAGGTTGAGAGATGCGTGTTCGCCATTTTGCAGGATTTACATGCGCGTCTCCCTCAGCCAGAGAGCAGGTGCAGTTCGGACCGTGCTGGAAACCGACAGGAGGACAATGTAAATGATTTAAATCTGTTTTAATCTTATTTAAATGTCATTATCGAGCCCGGGACTGAATTCTCCGGACCTGATAGCATCTCCCACCACTCCAGGAGTATTTCACTCCAGCGGGGATTAGAGTAGTTCCCCACTTGCGGGGAACTAGTGGGAGACCCTGCTGGAGTGAAGGGGGGGCGGAAACCGGGGCCCCTTCAGGGGGTCAAGCATCAGGGGAGTGGTGCCCCCTGGGCATGGGCACACTGGCAGTGCCAGTCTGTGCCCCCTGGCACTGCCCAAGGGGCAAAGTGCCCATGCCTAGGGGGCATCTTCACACTGCCCACCGGGCCCCATGTGCTTAAATTTGGGGGTGGGGGGTCCCGCTGCCATTCTGCAGATAGGAGCGGTCGGGGCTGGAGGGAGGCCAGCGATCGGAGTGGGCTGGGTGGGGGGGGTGGGGAAGTGGGGATTGCTGGAGATTCCGGTGCTCCAGGTCGGGTGGGGGGGAGGGGTCAGGGCTGGCTTGGGAATGCTTGTGCGGGCCACGATCGGGCTGCTGGAGGGGGGGGCGGGGGTTGGAGGGGCAGCAGTGCGAGGGTCCCGAGCTGGCCAGCAATCAAGTTGGCCAGCAAACTGCAGTCTGATAGCTTGGGGCCACTGCGCATGTGTGAATAGGCCCCGCCCCCCGAACTTTTAATGATACTCCCGATTGTGACCTTTGCAGTGCACAGAATGTCGGAGATTCTTGTCTGAACTCCCACTGAAAAAACAATCATGAATTATACAATTTTTCTCGCCAATTCAGCACTTTGAATATTTTTGGGAGAATCGAGCCCATGGTTTCTGTATGTTTAAAGTGTTAGCCTGCACATTAACAATGAAATAGAGATGCTTACTACCCTGTTGTCTTGTCTTATTTTGGCGCTGCTTCCCTTCCACCCACTCAACAACTAATGGCCACCACTGCCTCCCATCCCACTCAGTACCCCATTCCTTGCTTCCCCCTCCCCTCTTCCCCCTCCCCCTTCCCCCCTATACCCCGTCCCTTATCTGTCCCCTCTCCCTCCCAAACCCCCTCTTCCTCCCCACACTCCCCTCCCCCCATCCTTTCCCACACCCTTCCTCCTATCCTTCCCCACATACTCTTCTCTCTAACCCCCCCACACTCCCCTACCCCTTCTCCAAACTCCTCTATCCCTCTCCACACTCTTGGCAGAGGGGGGAGTGGGGTGGAGGTGTGTAATGTCTCATGGTATTAAACTTTGAAGGCACTGGGTAGGTGAACAAAATAGCTAATAAAGCAGGTGGGATTCAAGGCTTTTTAAACTGAGGCAAACTATACAAAAACCAAGATTTTATGCTAATCCTATATAAATCACTAATTCCACCCAAACCGGAGTATTGTCTTAATTCAGGCACTACAATTTAGGAAGGATGTGAGGATCCAGAAGAGATTTACTGGAATGGTTCCAAGGATGATGGATTACAGTTATGCAGATAGACTGGGAATGTTCTAATTAGGGAGGCGTTGATTAAGAGAAGCTTTAGTCGAGGTATTTAAGATAATGAAGGTTTAGGTCAGGTAAATAGGATGTATTGTTTCCAATGGCTGAAAACCAGAGGGTACAGATTTAAGGCAATTGATAAAGAACCAGAGGTGACATGAAGAACGGTGTGTTTTGAACTAAATAAGTGGGTAGGATTTCAAATAGTGTAATGGAAGCAAATTCGGTCATAACTGAAAGAGAAATTGAAAGCAGGGATATGGGGAATAAATGGATGATGTTGTACTCCGAAGTCAGTTGGTGAAGGAAGAATCCAAAACCAGCCTTTACTTGGGATAGATTTATTCATGGAGTGAAACATTACGGGTATATATTTCCTGACTCCACTCAGATTTTCTGTCAGTAACTGTTTCTTTATATTTTCTCAACCATGCAATAAGTGTCCTCCATCTCTACGTACTTAACTTGATGGGGCGATGGCCTAGTGGTATTATCACTAAACTATTAATCCAGAAACTCAACTAATGTTCTGGGAACCCAGGTTCAAATCTCGCCATGGCAGAATTTGAATTCAATTGAAAAATATATTTGAAATTAAGAATCCACTGATGGCCATGAAACCATTGTCAGAAAAATTTATCTGTTTCACTCATGTCCTTCAGGGAAGGAATTCTGCCGTCCTTACTCGGTCTGGCCTACATTGACTCCAGAGCCACAACAATGTGGTTGACTCTCAACTGCCCTCTGAAATGGCTCAGGGATAGGCAATAAATGCTGGCCAACCAGCGACACCATGTCCCATGAATGAATAATATGAAAGAGGAGTGGGTTGCTCTTTGACAAAGCCAGTGCAGATTATGTAGATTAAATGGTTTAGTTTGATTTATTTATTAGTGTCATAAGTAGGCCTACATTAACACTGCAATGAAGTTACTATGAAAATCCCCTAGTCGTCACACTCTGATGCCTATTCGGGTACACTGAGGGAGAAATTAGCATGGCCAATGCACCTAACTAGCACGTCCTTTGGACTGTGGAAGGAAACCGGAGCACCCAGAGGAAAGGCACACAGACACAGAGAGAATGTGCAAACTCCACACAGACAGTGACCCAAGCCAGGAATCGAACCCAGGTCTCTGGCGCTGTGAGGCAGCAGTGCTAACCACTGTGCCGCCGTGTTGTCCACGTCTACTTCTGCCTATGGCTATGTGACTGAAACAATGGTGAATACCTTGATTATGTTACCCATTGACCTATTTCAGACCATCCATATTAGTGTCAAGTCCTTACAGGACATGGACAGTAAGTGTAATTTTCTGCCATTCGTGCTCCAAGAGCAGGGTTTTATCCAGTAGGAAAACATTGAGCATCTTGTCAGACTCTCCATTATCCGTGGACAGAAATATTGGACAGAAATAAAGCACATGTCCAACTTCCTGATGATCACTTCATTATACTCTACAACAGCTTGCATTCATATAGCACCATTAAAAGCTTATAAATTGCTTCACAGGAGAAATATCAAATAAGTTTGATGTTGAGTCTTATATGTTGGGGACTTTTTTAGTCAAAGGGTGCAAACAGGTGCTGAATGTTAGCTGTGCTAATAAGACACGCCTATTTGGAAGTCTACATTTACCACAAAGTTTGGTCTTAATTACTGAAATGTCATTATTGAAACTTGCCCAGAGGGGCTAAACCAGACACCTGAAGGCTTCACACTCAAGTGTTGATGAGACAAATTTTCCTGGCGCAGAATATGTGGGCTCCTACTTCCATCAAAGGTGTGGAGTGCGTTGACTGGCCCATTGCGGAATGGCCAAGAGACTGAAGGAGAGCGCGCATACACCATCAGACATGATGGGCGGAATTGTACTGGGTTCGCCCCGCCCATCCGATGGGCAGAGCGAGCCGGTAAAATCACGCGAGAGCCGAGAAATCAGAATCACGCTCTCGCAATCTTACAGGATCTGGATTTCTGGCAAGGTCAGCCTCTCACCCACTTCCGGCGAGAGGCTGAATAATGTATTTAAATTGATTAAAATGATGATTTACATGTGTTTAGTCCGGCGTTCAATCGTCCCGACTCACTTGCCTTTATGGTCTCACTGGGAAAGGTTCTCTCTGTCAAGGAAAACAAAGAACAATAGAGCACAGGAACAGGCCCTTCGGCCCACCAAGTCTGTGCCGACACTGATGCCTCTCTAATGTTTTCTTGCCTCTATGTGGTCCATATGTATGTATGTATGTCTGTCTGTCTGTCTGTCTGTCTGTCTGTCTGTCTATCTATCTATCTATCTATCTATCTATCTATCTATCTATCTATCTGCTTCCACCACCTCCTCTGCCAGCGGGTTCCAGGCATTCACCACCTCTGTGTGAAAAATTTGCTCCTTCCATCTCTTTTAAACTTCCACCCTCTCACTTTCGACCTATGCCCCCGAGTAATTGACTCTTCAACCCTGGGAAAAAGACTGACTATCCACTCTATCCAAGCCTGTCATAATCTTGTAAACCTCTGTCAAGTTTCCCACTCATCCTCCGATGCTCCAGTGAAAACAATCCAAGTTTGTTCAACCCTTCTTCATCATCCATATAATTCAAACTGGGCAACAGCCAGGTAAATCTCTTCTGCACCCTTTCTTCTGAATGGGGAACAGTCATGTTGCCCTCAGTGTAGAACTGGAAGCCATTGAGCCCCTTTGGGGGAGCCAAGGGCAAGGGAATGTGCCCCTTGGGCAGTCAGCCTGGCACCTTGGCACTGCCAGCCTGGAACCTCAATAATGCCCACCGGGCACCCACTGGGCAGTGCCAGGGGATGGGGGCTATGGGGGGTGGGGCCTATGGGGGGCCTGAAGGAGGCTGGACTTATGGGATGTGGCCTAGAGGAGTGGGGTCTGAAGGTGCAGCCCAATTGGGGAGGGAGGGGGGCCCGCTGTCACTCTGCCTGAGACTGGTTTGGGAAGGGGGAGCCCACTGCCACTCTGCAGGTGATTGGTGTGGGGGGGGGGGTGTGGGGGCGGGGGTCTGGGTGGCAGGGTGCGTGGAGGCTACATTTATGAGAGATCTGGCAGTTCTCTCTCTCTCACTCTCTCTTTCTGTCTCTGTCAGGCCTCTTCTGTTGCTATTGTACATGGGCAGCATCAGAGGTCTGCACATGCACAATAGCTCCCTCTGATGTTGCTATTGCGCATGTGCAGACACCAAGGTCTGCACATGTGCAATAGCTTCCTCTACTGCTGGCTGGTGAATTAAGCCCCATTCACTGCTGCAGCAGGTAGAAACAGTTTAGCCCATTTTTTTCATGCACTATGTGCTCAAGATTGGGCATAAAAACTCACCCAAAAAACGGATCTGCAACCTTTCCATTTTCATGCTAGCTGGAGACTTAGAATAATTCTAAGTCTCCAGCTTAGAATGAAAATGAGTGAGTTGCAGATCTTCCCACCTCTGGGTACAGGACATCCCTTCTGGAGAAGGGATGTCCTGTACCCAGAGGTGGGAAGAATGCAACCTCGGGCTCTGTCCACTCTCCTGCAGCAGCTACCTTCTTCATGTCCTTCTTCCATCCCTCCTCCAGACTAAGGGCAACTCCAGAAAAAAAAACCATGATCATGTACCACCATTCCCCTTGTCAATCCTAGAATGTGTCCAATAAGATTGAGCAGCATACCACTCACTCGAGCTGGATTTCCAGAACAAATGTTGTTAAAATGCTACTGAGGTCTTGTGAAAGTTCCCAGAAAGCTTTGTGATGTTGTTCAGAGGTTCTCTTCATAGGTCCAGCAGCAAATGAACATGAAATAGTGAGTGAAATAATTAGTATCTATTTTAGTAGTTGAAGTCTGCATCAAAGTATTGTTCACTTTGGCTATTCAATGGCTATTAGGGTAGTATAGTGTATACATGCTCCACACACCCTCCTTAATGTATGCTAGCTGGCATGTTAGGAGACAATCAACCCATTAACCAGCCTCTCAGCCATTTCCAGTGCAGGTTCCAGCTCCTTAACTGAAGAGGGCAGGTAAAAACGACATACCCGCTCAAGACCCCAACTTGGGCGCCTCAGAGGATCTTCCAGTGCCTGAGGTCAGCCATATTCTTCAGCCACAAACCCCCTCCTACCACCAGCATGCGATATTTTCCATTTCTCACTGACTACAAACCCGCCACTAATTGTTTTGGTTCCACATAGATTCCTAACAACTCACGGTGAGGGAAGATTTTAATTCCATCAGTTTGGGTTGAATTCAAAATCCAAGTCCAAGAACTAACAAGTCTGGTGTAATGACAAAGCTCTTCCACGCAGATTCCATTAAAGCTTGAGCAGTGAAGTGACCTCTTCCTTTAACAGCTGCAGGCAATGATCTTTCTTATATATTGTTCCATCTGACATGGTAGATGCAGGGCAGTGAAGTATAAAATGCACTTATGTATAATTATCTTGCGATTGCAGCGTCCCCATGCACTGTGCCCGCAGCTTACAATAAAGCAATACGTGTGTAAAAATGAATCCTGTTTCACACCAGTAGTGGTGGACTGTAAGACAGCATGTATGCAAAGTGACCGATAAAACAATAGGTGCCCCGCTCCCAGAAACAGGTTGATAAATGGATATGGGCGGCAGAATTGTACATATACATTAGTTTACAAAAAAAGGACAATTGGAATCGCCCACAAAGTAATCCCATCATGGCATCAACAAATTGCATCTGCTCATGAGGACACAGCTGTTACTAGAGAGTGAATGAGCTCCTTAACTACATTGATCAGATACTCTGTGTCAGCGACAGCAGCTACCACTGAATGACACAGATGACACTGAAGCTCATCAGAGTCAGGTGCTTGGCAATTTCAAAATTGAAATTTAAGAACATAAAAAGATAATGAGAAAAGAAAATGTTGAACCCTTTAAGGCCAATCCTTCCACAAGACACATCCAATCGACTGTATCGTAGTTCTTGGCTCCTGGTTCACAATCTATTGTTAATTCAATCCACCGCACGCCTACAGGTTATATCCAATTTGCTCCACCACAGGTGTACTCAACTCCTGCAGCTCATATGCAATCTATGCTCACTCTTATGGGTCCTGTACAAAGTACTCTATCACCAACTTGCTGTACCGGTTTAATTTACTGAAGGAAAGTTCATTTGTTACCATATTTAAGTAAAGTGGGCGTGGGCGGCACGGTAGCACAGTGGTTAGCACTGCTGCTTCACAGCTCCAGGGTCCCGGGTTCGATTCCTGGCTTGGGTCACTGTCTGTGTGGAGTTTGCACATTCTCCTCGTGTCTGCGTGGGTTTCCTCTGGGTGCTCCGGTTTCCTCCCACAGTCCAAAGATGTGCGGGTTAGGTTGATTGGCCGGGTTAAAAATTGCCCCTTAGAGTCCTGAGATGCATAGGTTAGAGGGATTAGTGGGTAAAATATGTGGGGGTAGGGCCTGGGTGGGATTGTGGTTGGTGCAGACTCGATGGGCCAAATGGTCTCCTTCTGCACTGTAGGGATTCTATGATTCTTGAAGTAATTGTTGATAAAGTGTTATACAGCTTTAATTTAAACACTGTCCAAGCATTCCAGTTTAAAGAGACAAGCAAGGACAGTAATTCAATTATTTCTTTATTTAACACTTCTAGTACCAACTCAAACATAAACAGTTGCAACTCATTAATTCTTTACCGAACTTTAACTCTAACTGAACATTAACTTTAATGATTTAACTGAAAATAGATACTACTGAGTTTAGGAAAACCTTGGCCAAGAAATATCCTCAATGTAGAATCTATCTTCTCCTTCTCTGAAGCATCCTTCAAGGTACAAGTCTTCTTTCGATTGTTGGTCTCTTCGAGTTATCGCTGGCAAACAAAGGCTCCCATGTCTCTTTATTCACAATTCTCCACTTGCATCCAGAAGATTCTCTGTCATCCAGCAAATGAATTGATCAGGAACCCCAATTACATTGTTTGATTCGGCCAATCAAATACAAGCAGAATAGTTGCATCGGTCACTTCAGGCCTCATCATACCTAGGCCTCTTAAGTGCATATTGTTTAAATTCCAATGCCCAGTTAAGGAACACTGGCTCCAAAGGTCTGTGCAGAACTCCTCTCGATCAAGGACAAGCTTTTAAAATCTGACACCTTCTATCCTTTGACAAATTCCAGGTCACTGGCCACAAGAAATCCCAGCATAGTGAAAAAACAAGTTTAACCAAAAAATCAGATTTGCTTGATTGAGGATCTTTCAGCAAGTCCATTCTGCCATTCGATCATGGCTGATATGCTCCTCATCCCCATTTTCCTGCCTTCTCCCCATAACCCTTCAACCCATTACTAATTAAAAATCTGTCAAACTCCTCCTTAACTTAACTCACTGTCACAGCATCCACCGTGCTTTGGGGTAGCGAATTCCACAGATTCACAACCCTTTGGGAGTAGTTTCTCCTCAACTCTGTTTTAAATTTGCCACCCCTTATCTTAAGACTATGACCTCTCATCCTAGAATGCAGCACAAGAGGAAGCATCCGCTCCACGTCTACTTTATCCATACCTTTTATCATCTTGTATACCTCAATTTGATCTCCCCTCATTCTTCTAAATTCCAGAGAGTATAGGCCTAAACGATTCAATCTCTCAAAAGATAATCAAGCAAATTACAAGAATATATGCCTCTCTCCTCATTTCTGTAATTCAACTCTGTTTGCTTGCTTTCAACAGATGAGATGCATAGGAACCAGAATACGGGGCAGTAAGTTGCCTGTAGGAGAGGTATCGCAAAGCACTCACAATAACATGACACCTTTCATACCTTTGAGTTCTTCAGAGCTATTTGGTTACCGTATTTAAGTAAAGTAATTGTTGATATATAGGCAACTGCATGAATCTCCATGTAACAAGGCCTCCCTTGTGTTGTGATATTGCATGCGTGCCATTATAACGTAAAAGTGTTCGGCAGAGCACGGGTTAGCATGGGACTGGAGAATAGCACTGCCCACGGTATGATGTTTAGAGTCATGTGGTAATAGACTCAGATAGAGAACACTTTGGAAGCCTACAAGCATGGAGAAGATGGACCATGCAAGAAAACATCTGGGATCTGTAAATAGCTAAAGACTAGCAATACATGGTCAATGTTTAAACATACAAGTCTCAGATCTCATCATTGAGACATCTAAAAACCCATTTTATAACACCAAGTAAGAGGTAAAAGAGATTCCAAATTGATGCGTTTTGGTGAGATTAGATGAATGACAAATGATAAAGAGGCTTTCCATACTTTTCTTCACATCATGTTGTAGGATCATTTAGTTCCACCTAAGTAGACAGGATCAGGCTCAGTTTAATGGATCATTACTACACCAATGGATCAGTCTAATTTGTAAATTAAAATATTTGATTTGATTTATTATTGTCACATGTATTGGGATACAGCGGTAATTATTGTTACTTGTGCACTATACAGACAAAACATACTGTTCACAGAATACAAAGGGGAGAAGGAAAGGAGAGGATGCAGAATATAATGTTATAGTTACAGATATAGTGCAGAGAAAGATTAGCTTAATACAGGGTAGATCCATTCAAAAGTCTGATGGCAGCGGGGAAGAAGCTGTTCTTGAGTCAGTTGGTACGTGACCTCAGACTTTTGTATCTTTTTCCCAAAAGAAGAAGGTAGAAGAGAGAATGTCCAGGGTGCTTGGGATCCTTGATTATGCTGGCTGTTTTTCCAGTATAGCGGGAAGTGTAGATGGAATCAATGGATGGGAGACTGGTTCGTGTGATAGACTGGGCTACATTCTCAACACTTTGTAGTTTCTTGTGGTCTTGGGCAGAGCAGGAGCATATCAAGCTGTGATACATTTGGAAAGGATTCTTTCTATGGTGCATCTGTAGAAATTGTAATCTGTAGAGTTGTAATGGACATGTTGAATTTCCTTAGCCTCCTGAGAAAGTAGAGGTGTTGGAGGGATTTCTGGACCAATTGGATTTACCCAGATTTATTAGTGGCTTTCATATATTTATGATCCTTAGCTCTAGTCCCACCCACAAGTGGTAACATCTTCTCAATATTTACTCTACCAAACCATTCTAAAGTTTGAAAGACTTTACCAGTTCATCCCTCAGCCTTCTCTTTTCTATAGAAAAGAGCGCAAACGTGTTAAGCATAGCCTTCAGTTCTCTTCCAGTGTAATGCTTGAATCACCTTCTGATCTTCTCCAAGCCTTTCACCAGTCCTGTGACATTTTTGTATTCAAAATCTCAACATCTACTGAAAATCCAGCTGTTACTAGCTTTGGGTAGCTCCCCTCTTGACACTTTTTTTTAACATATCGACATTTTTGACCCCACTATTTACTCTGACCTTGAATTGAATTTTCACATCTGCTGCATTGTTAGAGCTGCCAAGAATCTCAGTTTCTTCTTTCATGCCAAACATTTTTTTCCACTCTCAAGAGATTTAAAGCCCTTTAAAGGCCAGGTCTATAAAAGACTTGAATACAGCTCTCCCATTTTGCATGGGTCTTCTGGCACCTCACTCTCACTTCTGGCAGAAAAAGCATGCCTGAATGCAAAGGGCAGAATTCTCTGGCTGTGCTGGTCTAAAAGCCGAAAATTCCTGCCCGACTATCAATGGCATTTCACGGGCGGAATTCTCTGGCCGGACTGGTATAACCAGCCTCCCATCCATTGACTCTGTCTACACTTCCCGCCGCCTCGGCAAAGCAGTCGGCATAATTAAGGACCCCATGCACCCCAGACATTCTCTCTTCCACCTTCTTCCAACGGGAGAAAGATACAAAAGTCAGAGGTCACGTACCAACCGACTCAAGAACAGCTTCTTCTCTGCTGCTGTCAGACTTTTGAATGGACTTTCCTTGCATTAATTTGATCTTTCTCCACACCTAGCTATGACTGTAACATGACATTCTGCACTCTCTCATTTCCTTCTCTATGAACGGTATGCTTTGTCTGTATAGCATGAAAGAAACAATACTTTTCACTGTATGTTAATACATGTGACAATAATAAATCAAATCAAATCAAAATCAAAAGATGGAAACTCCCGCCCGACTGTCAATGGCGTTTCACATTCTCTGCAACTCACCCACTAAACTACCAGCAGCGGGTGGGATGGGAGAATTCCGGCCAAGGTGTTTTCCACTTCTACCTTGAAAACCTTTCTTTCTATTGCAATTTTTGGGAGCTTTTTTAACACCCTTTCTATTTTTTAGACTTTTCAACTCTTATATCTTATCACTCTCAGAATCAAATTCCAGATACTCACGTCTTTGAAAGTATTTTTATCTGCCTTGTCTTGTGGCGCAGGCGCAGAAGATAGTGTCCCTGCTTCTGAGCCAGAAGCTCTGAGTTCGAGACCCACACAAGGACTTGATGGCCAAGGAAGGTACGTACATAATATGGCCAAACAGGTGTCAACCTGCAAATTTTTTAACATGCCAATGACTGGCAGGAAGAGTGGGACAGACTCCTAATCACCCACGCTTGATGTGGGGTGGTGCCCCTCAAGCTCTAAGCCCCTGTGCATAGACAAGTGACCCGTTCCAGGAATAACTAGCTATAGAAACAAACAAAAGTCTGCCTCAGTGCGGCACTGGGTGTGGGTAGAGAGCTGGAATGACCTGCCTTGAACTTGTATGTACATTTTGGGTAACGTGTCCAAGATAATGAATAGGACAGTCTGTAAATTGTTTTAGCTTCTAATATTATACTAAAGGGAACACATCAGTGGTGAAAAATGTGTTCATAGTGATTTGGCAGTTTGTTTTATAACATGTTCCACTGCCTTGGATGGAGAAGAAAATCAAGCAGGGTGTTAAAATGGACTCTAATTACCAAGCTGCCCATTTTGCACTCTGGACAGACAACAGTTTCACTCTCACTGTTTCTGGACGATTATAATCCAGTTTTTGGTAAATTGCATATTATTGCAACATTGGATCTCACTTTACCTTTGAATTATCAGTACATTATGAATTTATAAGATGCCTTTAATATAGAAAAATGCCCCAAAGCACTTCACAAAAGCATAATCAGGCAAAAAAAAATAATTGGTTGAAAAAATAATTTGGTCAAAGGAATGAGTTTCAAGGAGAGTCTTAGAGAAACAGTAGGATGTGGAGAGGTGGGGGCGGCATGGTGGCACAACGGTTAGCACTGCTGCCTCTCAGTGCCAGGGACCTCGGTTCAATTCCCGGCTGCAGTCACTGTCTGTGTGGAGTTTGCATGTTCTTCCCGTGTCAGCGTGGGTTTCCTCCAGGTGTTCAGGTTTCCTCCCTTGGTCCAAAAGAGGTGCGAATTAGGTGCATTGGCCATGCTAAATTCTTCCTCAGTGTATCCAAACAGGCATCAGAGTGTGGCAATTAGGGGATTTTCACAGTAACTTCATTGCAGTGTTAATGTAAGCCTACTTGTGACACTAATAAATAAATTGAAACTTAGATAGAATGGTTTAGGGTGGAAATTTCAGAGCATGACGCCTCGAGGCCCCTTACTCAAAAAGTTCTGCATGATTTTACCTCATTTGCTTTGAACAGCTGAGCTTCCATTTGACGTCAACTGCATTCAATTGCAACCATTTTGCTATCATTTCACATCAGTTGTCCTCAAATACTATCATTTTGTCACTGTTTGAAATCACTCGCACTCACATAACTTCGACTGTGACGGGATAGTTTTGAGCATGCTATCAAATTTGGTACCAAATCCATTCCAAATTAGGACTATTGGTGTCACATTGTAATTGAAGTACAACAGGTTTATTTGGTAGCACGAGCTTTCAGAGCACTGCCCCTTCATCAGCTGAGTGGAGGATTTGGTTCACAAACAGGGCATATAGAGACACAGAGTCAATTGCAAGATAATGGTTGGAATGCGAGTCTTGTAGTTTGCTACGAACAATGGTCTGTTTTAACAACAACTGCACAACCTCAAATAGACCTTTATTTGCAGCAAACTACCCAGTCTTCAGGAGAACAGTGACCATGACACCACACAACCCTACCACAGCAACCTCTGCAAGACGTGCCGGATCATTGACACGGATGCCATCATCTCACTTGAGAACACCATCCACCAGGTACACAGTACATACACTTACGACTCGGCCAACGTTGTCTACCTGATATGCTGTAGGAAAGGACGCCCCAAGGCATGGTACATTAGCGAGAACATGGATGAATGGACACCACTTGACAATCACCAGGCAGGAGTGTTCCCTCCCTGTCGGGAAACACTTCAGCAGTCAAGGAGTATTCAGCTTCTGACCTTTGGGTAAGTATTCTCCAAGGTGGCCTTCAAGACACATGACAATGCAGAATCGCCCAGCAGAAACTGATAGCCAAGTTCCGCACACATAAGGACGGCCTCAACCGGGATCTTGGGTTCATGTCACACTACCTGCAACCCCACGACTTGCCTGGGCTTGCAAAATCTTACTAACTGTCCTGGCTTGAGACAATTCACACCTCTTTAACCTGTATTTAACTCTCTCTCCACTCGCATTGTCAGTACCTGTAAAGACTTGATTACCTGTTAAGACTTGCATTCCAACTATTATTTCAACCAATTTTTTTTTTTTTTGCCTGATTATGCTTTTGTGAAGTGCTTTGGGGCATTTTTCTACATTAAAGGCATCTTATAAATTCATAATGTACTGATAATTCAAAGGTAAAGTGAGGTCCAATGTTGCAATAATTGAGTTTGTGTCTATATAATGCCCTGTTTGTGAACCCAATCCTCCACTCACCTGATGAAAGAGCAGTGCTCCGAAAGCTCGTGCTACCAAATAATCCTGTTGGAGTTTAACCTGGTGTTGTGAGACTCCATACTGTGCCTACCCCAGTCCAGGGCCGGCATCTCACATCATTGTAATTGAAAGCATTGAGTACAGATGAAAGGAAATATCCTGTTAATATTTTTGGGTAGGGAAAACAATGGGTGGGATTCTCCGACCGCGCTCGCCTCAAAACTGAAGAATCCCGCCTGAGGTCAATGGACCTTCGCATGGTCTGTCCCCACACCCCCCCCTCCCTCCCCCCCCCCCCCCACCCCCCCCCCCCCCCCCCCCCCCCCCCCCCCCAACCCCCTGCCCGCTACAATTCCAGTGGTGGGTGGGGCGGGAAAATTCTGGCCAATGTCACTACTGGTGGGGTGAAGAGAAGGAGATGGAAGAGGTCAGAATCAGAGGAGCAGGGAGTTAGAGCATGGTGATGGTAAAGACAAAGGAAACATCAAACATAACATGGAACATAGAACAGTACAGCACAGAACAGGCCCTTCGGCCCACGATGTTGTGCCGAGCTTTATTTGAAACCAAGATCAAGCTATCCCACTCCCTATCATCCTGGTGTGCTCCATGTGCCTATCCAATAACCGCTTAAATGTTCCTAAAGTGTCTGACTCCACTATCACTGCAGGCAGTCCATTCCACACCCCAACCACTCTCTGCGTAAAGAACCTACCTCTGATATCCTTCCTGTATCTCCCACCACGAACCCTATAGTTATGCCCCCTTGTAATAGCTCCATCCACCCGAGGAAATAGTCTTTGAACGTTCACTCTATCTATCCCCTTCATCATTTTATAAACCTCTATAAGGATAATAATTTTAAATTTACTGTGAATTATGGCATTATGCCTCCTCGACCTCTCTTGTTGTCTTTCACACAACAGACAAAAACATTTATTTTTCAACGCCTCCAATTTAATAAAAAGGCTTTAGTGCACATACTTAATTACATAATATTGTCCGAAAATGTAAATATTGTATTCAGAATGTGTTTTATACAATAAAACCAAAGCTCCAACCTAATATTGGAACTTCTGTCACGTACTTAATAATTAAGTTGACTTCAACCTGTCAGCAGTAACAAACATAAGACATATTATAGTGCTGTAAGAATCTGAAAATAAAGCTCTGTTCTTAATAGTGGTTGGATTGTTGTTGTATTATCACACCTAGATGATTAATGTATTCCAGCTATATGCCTTTTGTATTAAACAACATATTGTACGCTGCCTACCAGACTTCAATGTTCCAACCAATGGTAATAGGACAAAGTTACCAATGATCTACAGATGCAACTCATTTTTATTCGACAAAACACAAAAATAATGCAAGTTTCCTGAGCAGTTTGTGCAGGTCATAACAAAATAATTACAGACCACAGAAATCTTATGAAGCAGGGAAAGGCACAGCATGAAATGTGACTCTACGCTTACCATCCATCTCCTACAGTTTGTTCCATCATTATGGCCAAATACAAGAAAACTAAAGACCTCGTGGGGATGGAGATTGTGAAGAAAGGAAAACCATAACACAGATTTCCCAGGATAAAACGCTGAAAGAAGGGCATCAGATGTTGTACAGTTTTGCTGTTTTGCTTGTTAATATGTCAAAAATTATTAATTGGACCCTCAGTTTAGCTAATGATCTTTGACATTTCTGATATCAATTATCTGGTTTGGGTAAGGGTAGCTTGGCCAGACAAGTGCAAAGACAAAACAAGCAGTCAACTGTAGTGTGCAGTGTGATACAGAAGATGAGCTGTCATTTAAGGGAACACAGCATGACATGTAACATGATCCCAGCATGAGAAGGTATATGAGCCAGCGGTCAATGAAGGAATGAAAGAAACGAGCAAAATAGACTACATTCACAATTGACGAGGATCAACTGCCCTTTTCTTGTTTTGTTTTCTTATAGTAACATGGCACAGGGTGCCAGTTCCCTGCAATGCAGACACATACACACACACACAATCAGATCTCAGAGGCTTTTATCATGTCAACATTTTCAGAAATGTAACTATCTGATATACTTCTCAAATAATTCAGGCGAGTCATGTACATGTTCAAATATGCAATGTCGTTGCGTTTTGTGGTGTCAAATGTGGCTCAGTGGTTGTACTGTCATCATTGTGCCAGAAAGTTCATGGCTCAAATGCAATTCCGTAGACTTGAGCAGAGATGCAGAGGTGACAGTGCCGAGGGAACTCTGAACAGTGTTTCTGATGGGACTGTAAAGCAAGGCCTCGTTTACCTCTCATGCAGACATGAACAATTTGATGGTGCTATTTCAAAGGAGAACTGGGAAGTTCTCTTGGTGT
The DNA here is from genome assembly GCF_964213995.1 of Mustelus asterias. Lineage (NCBI taxonomy): Eukaryota > Metazoa > Chordata > Chondrichthyes > Carcharhiniformes > Triakidae > Mustelus > Mustelus asterias. The sequence continues at coordinate 13,295,950 of NC_135814.1, forward strand.
CTAGGTCAGTGTTTATCCCACAATCGACCAAGGTTATTAAAAACAGATTAGAAATGTGAGTCTTCAACCATAGAATCCCTACAGTGCAGGAGGACTGTTGGAGGAAACCGGAGCACCGGAGGAAACCCATGCAGACACAAGGAGAACATGCAAACTCCACACAGGCCAGAATCAAACCCGGGTCTCTGGCGCTGCGAGGCAGCAGCACTGTGCCACTCCGGATGTATAATAAGAAGTGGCCCTCTCACCTGTGAATCCAAAAGTTGTGGGTTCAAATTCCGAAACAGGCCCGATTGCGAACCTAAGTTGACAACTTGGTGCAGAACTGCGAGTGCTGAATTATCAGAGATGCTGTCTGTCCAATCACAGGTTAAATCAAGGCCCCAGCCAAACTTTCCAATGAATGTAACAGACCCATGGAACTGTTTCAAATATGTGTCCTGGTTTACATTTAACCTTTTAATTTTCCACCAACCCCATCAAAGCAGATAAACTAGTCATTGATCTCAATGCTGTGAACAACTTAGTTGGCATGTTTACCTGTACAACAATGGTGAATTACCTGTCAAGAAGGTCACTAAATGTGAAGCATTTTAAAACAAACAGGACTTCAACGATCTCTTTTTAATGTCCCTAAATTGGAATAAATAGCATCATAAACTGGTTGAGAATGGAATGGTGAAGGTTCTGAAATTCAGTGAGGAGGCAAAGAAACAGAGAAAGGAAGGCTTTCTTTTTCCTCACATCTATCTAAAGTGGCACGGTGGCACAGTGGTTAGCACTACTGCCTCACAGTGCCAGGGATCCAGGTTTGCTTCCCAGCTTGGGTCACTGTCTGCAGAGTCTGCACATTCTCCCCGTGTCTGCGTCTGGGTGCTTCGGTTTCGTCCCACAGCCCGAAAGACAAGCTGGGCTGGGTGCTAAATTCTCCCTCAGTGTACCCGAACAGGCGCCGGAGTGTGGCGACTAGGGGATTTTCACAGTAACTTCATTGCAGTGTTATTGTGCCTACTTAAGGCTACTTGTGACACTAATCAAATAAACTTTAAACAAGGTGCCCCAAAGCATTTTGGAATCAATAAGTACTGTTTGAGGCGTAGCTAATGATGTAATGTATAGAAATACAGCAGTCAAGTTGCATACATCATTGTCCCAGAAATAATAGCATAATGATGACCAGGCAATCTGCTGCAAAGATGATGGTCTCCTGCTGAATTTCCAGTAGGAGATTTGAGAACGTTAGAGCCAAAGAGCTTAACTCAGCCAACATCAACAATTGGGAAATATGATGGTCAAGTCCTATCTGCAGCGAACAGATTTGCTTGATATGAAATAAATGAAAATTAAGTACCATTGCCATCTAACCCATATGGAATACAATATTTTTACCATTCAGTGTGCAGCTGACAGTAATTTGAGCTGTTCAGCATTTAATGTAAAATGCATTTATGGAAAAGAAACTATTCAGTCATCTTTTGTTATTTGTAATTTCATTACCTGAGCGCAATCTGCATCAAGATTTCTGTGTGTGGAGTTCTGTCTGTGCGGAGTTTGCACATTCTCCCCGTGTCCGTGTGGGTTTCCTCTGGGTTCTCCGGTTTCCTCCCACACTCCAAAGAAATGCGGGTTAGGTTGATTGGCCATGGAAAATCGCCCCTCAGTGTCAGGGGGACTAGTTAGGGTAAATGCATGGTGTTATGGGAATAGGGCGTGGGTGGGATTGTGGTTGGTGTAGACTCGATAGGCCGAATGGCCTTCGTCTGCACTGTAGGATTCTATGATTCCATGATTCTATGATTCTATGAAGATGGCTTACTAAACTCCAAGAAGGAATTAATCAGGTTCTGGGTGATTCTGCAAGCATCCATACTTTACTGAAAGTGTTGATTGAAAAAAAGAAAATTGTAAGTTTAACAAGCCGCTTCATTACTGCAAGTGCCATGGACATGCATGCGCTGAAGTACAGTTTGCTGCCAACTGCTGATCAATGTTTTTACCAAACTGTTCTTCGATGTTCCTGTGAGGCTGTAAAGACTTCCCGCAACACTGTTATGAGTTCTATACAGTGAGAGAAATGGAAAATATAGCAGCTGTGACACTATCTCGCAAATTCGATCGTAACATTTGTTTTGAGGCACAATTTTTCCCTGTAATGTCGAAATCTACTGTTGGGTGTTCCTTTGAAGTACTGTGCACTTACAGATGGTTTTGAGAGGCAGAAATGTGTCAGATCAGTGGTGTGGTTTATCACCACCAAACTTTTCCAAGAAATGGCCAGCAAAATCCTCGTCATTGAAAACTGCTTGTCAGTATATGTCCATCTATCACCCAAAACCTGATTACTTCCTTCTTGGAGTTTAGTAAGCCATCTTGGTTTTGATTTGATTTAATTTATTATTGTCACATGTATTAACATACAGTAAAAAGTATTGTTTCTTGCGCGCTATACAGACAAAGCACACTGTTCATAGAGAAGGAAAGGAGAGAGTGCAGAATGTAGTGTTACAATCATAGCTAGGGTGTAGAGAAAGATCAACTTAATGCAATGTAAGTCCATTCAAAAGCCTGACAGCAGCAGAGAAGAAGCTGTTCTTGAATCAGTTAGTATGTGACCTCAGACTTTTGTATCTTTTTCCCAATGGAAGAACGTGGAAGAGAGAATATCCAGGGTGCATGGGGTCCTTTATTATTCTGGCTGCTTTTCTGAGGCAGCGGGAAGTGTAGTCAGAGTCAATAGATGGCTGGTTTGCGTGATGGATTGGACTACATTCATGACCCTTTGTAGTTTCTTGCAGTCTTGGGTAGTACAGGAACCATACCAAGCTGTGATACAACCAGAAAGAATGCTTTCTATGGTGCGCCTGTAAAAGTTGGTGAGAGTCGTAGCTGGTGCAGTTTTCATGAAGTTACATTAAATGACATATAACAAAAGATGACGGAATTGTTTCTTTCCCATAAATGCACCTCACATTAATTCTAAACAGCTCAAATTAATGTCATTAATGTCATTTCCTGTCCCATTGCGTGCTGTGCTACTGACTGGAAAAGCTTCCTGCTAACTTGGAGAAGGTCGCAGAGGAACATTGGGACTGCTGTAGGACATTTAACAGCTCAAGCCTGTGCTGCCATTCAATGCGATTATGGCTGACCTGAATCCCAACTCCATATACTTGGCCTCATAGACCTTAATACCTTTAGATAACAAAGCTTTATCAATGTCAAATTTGAAATTAATAATTGATTTAGCATCAGTTGCCAATTGCAGTAAAGTTCCAAACTTCCACCATTTTTAATGTTTAGAAGTGGTTCCTAAGTCTACTCATGAAATGTCCGACACTAACTTTTAGCCTGTGCCACCAAACTCAAGACACCCGAACCAGCGGAAATAATTTCTGTCTAACCAAGCAGTTTCCTCAATATTATAATATCAATACCTTGTATCAAGTCACCTTCTAGATTCCAGGAAATACAGCCCTAATTTCTATAATATCTTGTATAATTTATGCCTTGGAGACTCGGTACCTTTCTGGTCAGCCAACACTGGATCACCTCCAAGGCTAATATCTACTTCCTTCCTTGGGCGGCAAGGTGGCACAATGGTTAGCACTGCTGCCTCACAGCGCCAGAGACCCCGGTTTGATTCCTGACTTGGGTAAATGTCTGTGCAGAGTCTGCACGTTCTCCCCGTGTCTTCGTGGGTTTCCTCCGGGTGCTCCTGTTTCCCCACACACTCCAAAGATGTACAGGTGGATTGGCCATGCTAAATTGCCCCTTAGTGTCAGGGGGACTAGCTAGGGTAAATTCATGGGGTTATGGGGTTAGGGCCAGGATAGGATTGTGGTTGGCACAGACTTGATGGGCTGAATGGCCTCCTTTTGCACTGTATGATTCTATAACTTTCCTCATAAAACAACCGACCCTTTCCATTAATCTAGTAAACTTTCTCTAAACTGCTTCCAATGCATTTACATTTCTCCTTAAATAAGGTGATCAGTACTGTACACAGTACTCCACATGTGGTCTCACCTGTATAACAGAAGCAGAACTCCCCTGCTTTTGCATTCAATCCCACTCACAATAAATTATAACATTCTGTTAGCTTTGCTAATTACTTGCTGCACCTGCATGCTAACATTCTGTGATTCATGCAGCACTATACCCAGATCCCTTTGGAACTCAGACCTCTGTAATCTCTCACAATTTAGACAATATTCTTTTATACCCATCCTGCCAAAAGGAACAACCTCACATTTTCCCACATTATAATCCTTTTGCCAGATGTTTGCCCACTCACCTAACCTATTCGTACCCTTTTGCAGCCTCTTTGCAACTTACTTGCCTGCCTATCTATGTGTCATCAGCAAATTTAGCAATCTTACCTTTGGTCCCTTCATTCACATCATTTATTCACACCCTGCCAACCAGAAAATGACCCATTTACCCCTATTCTCTGTTTCCTTTGGCGAGCCAACACTTTATCCATGCCAATATATTACCCCCTACGCCATGAACTTTTAATTTCCTCAAAAACCTTTTCATGAGACAGCGTGGGTGGGATTTTATGGCCTTGCTCGAGCGCAGCCGGAAATTCCTGCCCGAGGTCAACGAACATTTCCGTTGTTCGCCCCTCGCCTGTTCCGATTCCATGGCGGGCGAAACTGTAGAATTCTGGTGCTTATCAAATTCCTTATGAAAATCTAAGTACGGTACTTCCACCAGATGTACTTCCTACTCCATGAAGGAATTCCAATTAATTGGTTAAACGTGATTTCCCTTTCACGAAACCATGCTGACACTGCCTGATTACCTTGAATTGACCTAAGTGCCCTGTTGTAACATCTTTAATAATAGCTTCCAGCATTTCCCTATGGCAGAAGTTCAGCTAACTGGTCTGAATGTTCCTGCTTTCTGTCTCCCTCCCTTTTCCTAGCTTCCTGTTCATCCTAAATGTCATGTACCCTTGAATAATCATGTCCTAGTCTTTGCCCTCCTGCAGCTATGTCTCGGAACTGGCTATCAGATCGTAGTGAGGAGTCTAACAACACCAGGTTAAGGTCCAACAGGTTTATTTGGTAGCAAACACCAAATTTGCTACCAAATAAACCTGTTGGACTTTAACCTGGTGTTGTTAGACTCCTTACTGTGTTTACCCCAGTCCAATGCCGACATTTCCACATCGTATCAGATCGTACACATTTATTTCTCTTCATGTTGTCAATTCATCTGTTTTGTTACAAATGCTCCGTGCATTCGGACACTGAGCCTTTAGTCTTCGCTTTTAACTTTTTTTGTAATTCTAGGCTTATCTGCTGGTGAATGCTTAGTTTTACACACACTGCCCCTTCCTGCCACATTCTGTTCATCTTTTCCCTTATTCCCAACCTGCTTTTATTGCACAGTAAGAAGTCTCGCAACACCAGGTTAAAGTTCAACAGGTTTATTTGGAATCACGAGCTTTCGGAGCACTGCTCCTTCCTCAGGTGAGTGAGTACTGTCACCCCAGTCCAATGCCGGCATCTTCAAACCATGCTTTTATTGCCCTATCTTCTCCATTTAAGTCATCACGTCTTCCCAACCTTTGTCCCTTGCCCCTATTATTTAGTTTGAAGTCCTCTTTACTGCCCTAGTTATACGACTTGCCAGAACAGTAGACGGCACAATGGGTGGCACAGTGGTTAGCAGTGCTGCCTCACAGCGCCAGGGACCCGGGTTCGATTCCCGGCTTGGGTCACTGTCTGTGTGGAGTTTGCACGTTCTCCCCATGTCTACATGGGTTTCCTTCAGGTGTTCCGGTTTCCTCCCACAGTCCGAAAGATGTGCTGGTTAGATGGATTGACCCGAACAGGCGCCAGAGTGCGGCAACTCAGGGAACTTCACAGTAACTTCATTGCAGTGTTAATGTAAGCCTACTTGTGACTAATAAATAAACTTCTTACTTTAACTCATTGCTGCATAGTTCATGTAAAGACCGCCCCAATGTTATAGCTCCCACTTCCCCCAGTACTGGTGCCAGTGCCCCGTGAGTTGGAATCCAGGTTTTCCAACACCAATCTTTGAGCCACGTATATAACTCTCTGGCGGGAATTTTACCGGCACGCCCGCTCCGATTCCAGGACTCGCAGAACGGAATTCTCCGTTGGCCCTGGCGAGAGAATT